>NC_045436.1:150161180-150269556 GCF_002776525.5 Piliocolobus tephrosceles
CACACACACCACACACACCACACACACACACCACACACACACACACCACACACACCACACACACACACCACACACACACACACAGAGCGAGAGAGAGAGAGAGATGAGAAAGACAGAGAGAAAGAGAATGCAGCTCCAATGCTAACCACTGTGCTGGTGTGGGGAGTTGAAAACATGTATAACACATGACATTTTCTCCACGATAATGAGACGAATGTTGGACTGGAGTTGAATACAGGCTTCAGTGAGGACGCTGGAGAGGAGCACCTACCTCAGCTAGAGTGCAATGAGTAGTGCAGCCACAGGAGTTGCTTCAGATCCTGAACACTTTTCTAGAGCACTGTTCAACTGCATTTCTAATCAAACTAAGATAGATTTCCTCACCAGCTAATTAATAATATCAATCACAACAAAAAATGCCCATGAATCACCTTCTACTTTGTATTTTATCCCATCTTTTTCTTCTCTCCAGTTTCATTAGAAGAGATGGCCTTTGTGCTCTTCACAGCTGCTTTTTTCTACCTTAGCTTCCTTTCTTTCCTCCCTCCTTAGGATACCACTTCATTACTTATTCACTCTCTTATGTAAGTATTCAGCTGTGGTTTCTTTTGTTTCATTGTATAAACTTGCACAAGTTTGTCTCATTAAACCATCAGGATTTCTGAAAGTTACCCATTTCCTTCTCTGTGTCGATCTCTGTCCCCTATTCCTTTCATAGACAGGATGTTATACAGAGTTGTAGTGTACATAGGTTTTTTTCATTCCTTTAACTTCCTAAGTTTTCTTCAGCATTCTGTAATCAGCTACCTTTTCACTCAACTGCCGTAAAAATCTTTTCGCCACATTTACCAATGTATTTTACCTCTCAGTTTCGGTGTGGTCACTTACTATCTTTATTATTGTCTCCTTTATTTGAGACTCTTGACAACATGTCTCTCTGTGACATCCATCTTCCCTTGGCTTCCAAGATACCATTCGCTCTGTGTGTTCTTATTACCAATCTTTTTTTTTCCAGGTTACTTTTCATGCTTGTGAGATACACGTGTTCCCTTGGGTTACATCCTAACTTCTCTTTTACTGTGTTGCTCCTGAGTAATGTTATTTATCACTTTAATTCCATACTCATTTTTAAGCAGATGATTCTCACGCTGTTGGACACTAAACTCTTATGATTATATGCCTACTAGAATCTCTACTTAGATTTGCCAAATACACCTCAAATGTAACATGTCAAAAATGGAGCCATCGTTGTTCCCCTCAGCCCATTTCATAAAACTGCACATTTTCATACCTTCTCAATCTTGGTCAGAAGCAATACTGTCTACGCTGCACTCTCAAAGCCTAAAATCTGAGGCACCTTCTTGACTATTCCTCTTTCCTTCAAACCCACCAAGTCTCATTCATTTTATCTTATCAACCTCTCTCAATCTGTCTGCTCCATTTTGTTTTCCTGCTGCCTCAACTCAGAATCTGTCATACCTAGGTTACTCCAGCAACCCCTTTCATCTCTTCCCACAGGCTTTTAAGTTTTTACCTTCTGGGTACTGTATTGCCTGTAGGTAGTCATTATAAATGCAAACCTATGCAGATTTCTTCCATGGGAATTTAGGGCTTTGTGCTTTAAGTAGTTTCTACCAAAAAATAAAAATAAAAAACAAGAACCTCTTACCTATGTAGGGAAAGGAATGAATATTCATTATTCATTAGGCTAAGGGCCCTTAAGATCAAGGATAGTGGACTGTATACTATTTTTCCTTCTCAGCTTTGAAATAATCTGACATAGCCTGGTTGCTCAGTGATGACTGAATGATGATTTATACAGCACAACTGAATTGACAGTAATAAAATTCTGAGCTCTTACTCTCTTCCAGACATATTTGTTGAATAAAGTATTCATGTCAGATTTTTAAGGACACACTTATTAGATATGTAACTAGTTTTACAATAGTCAAGTTTCTGTAACAGTAAAGAAATGCCATCTGCATTTACATACATGTGATTTTAGCAAGCTTTACAAAAGGTTTCCAGTGGCCTATTTCTAGCTGATTACTAAATGAGGAAATATTTATACATGTATCTGTACATATGCACACATGCACATAAATATATTTGTAAGTGTAGTGTTTTTTTTTTTTTTTTATCAGTGCAGATGCTGATGATTGCTGCTGTTTTTATTGTAGCCAGCTGTGATTTGTCTAATTCCCACTACCACTGTTAGTGCTCTTGTCATTTTGTCATTGAGGAAAGCGGGTATTGGCATGTTTTAAGTTGAGAAGACACGCAACAAACATACACAGACATATACACTTTTTTTTAAAACAAAGTAAAATAAATTTATATACAAATTAAAATAGAAATGCAATTGTGTTTTGACTCCAGGCCAGCATAGATCTTTGGGACCAAAAGATTCCAAGGTTAGAAGTCTAAAAATGGATGCTAGCATTTGGAGCAATGAACTCATCGAGGTGAGTCTTATTTAACTTGAATGGGGTAGTGGCAGGGGTTCAGTTGGCAGAGACTGAGTGGAGGTATGCCATGGGGTGTGGTGGCAGGAATTTTTCTCAGGGCTCTTTGATAAAGTTCTCACTACATTATGAAAATGGCTTATAGACTTTTTAATAGTAACTCTTTGAGAATGCTTCCTAAATGAGATAGTTATTTTAAAAGTAAAAGTATAGATGATTCTTAATAATAATAATAAGGACTTAGAAAGGTTTGCCAGCTTTTTTTTTTTTATGCTAGAACTGTGTGTGTGTGTGTGTGTGTGTGTGTGTGTGTGTGTGTGTGTGTTTTAAACCCAGCATGGGTAAAATAATAGGAGAGTGAATGAGAACATTTGGAAAAATTTACTGTTCTTTACTTTGGTCATACTCTGTCATTAACTGTGATCGAGGCTACTTTGCTGTGTCCTGTCTCCATTTTCGGCTCCTGTTCCACCACCAAGCACTTTAGACAGCATTAGCCCACCTACTCGGCCATTTAAAGGGAATCTGTCTCCGTTGGAGTGTCAAAGAATGAAAATACTTTTGCTACTATTTGTGGTGTTTGCAATTCTTTACAAGCTAATTTCTTTCCATTATTTAGAGTGGCTAGGCTGTATTCAAAACTGATCATAGTATCTGCTTTCACTCCTTTTTCTGGAAGAGTTAGGTATTTCAGTTGTTTTCCTGTACTTTATACTAAGTTATGCTTTAATTTGTAATATAATTCAGTTTCCTGCAGATTCAAATACCTTTTATGAACTGATATATTATGGTTTTTTTTTTTTTTTTTTGACAATTCAGCTTTTTATTGTCATTGGAAACAAAAGAGCAAATGACTTTTGGGCTGGTAATCTTCAAAAGGATGAAGAATTACATATGGACTCACCAGTAGAAAAGAGAAAAAACTTTATTACTCAGAAATATAAAGAAGGAAAATTCAGAAAAACCCTTTTGGCATCTCTCACTAAAGAAGAATTAAATAAGGTATTCAATTAAACATAACAGCAGACATGGATTTTAATGTCTTTTTAATGATGTGCCAAGATTCTTGAGAAAAAGTAAAAAATCTTATACTATCTGACAAAATTGTTTATTTCCTTTTGTGAGATTATTTCAGTGGTTTCCTCCTTGTTTCACTTAAGGACTCATTGTCAAAAAACCATAAATTCTTCCTCCATAACTAAAGCTTCCTGCTAACTCATGGTGCCACAATCTGAGGATTTGGAAGCAAATGGGGATCCAGTAAAGTGAAGTCTGAGGACTGATATAATGTGGGAAGAAAGGATGAGAAGAGATGTAGAGGCAGCTTATTACTTCAAGGCAAAAGAAAAAAAAATTCTAGCAATTCCTATTGTTTGTAAAAAGATGATATATAACATAAGTCAATCATATTTTTTATTACCTCTTTCTCACTGTTCTTCCTCCTTCCTATGCTCAGCCCCCGAGGGGAAGCTCCTGAATTTGCTTTGCGCTCATCTTTCAATTTCTCATAGCACTTGATAATTCAAATATTCTGCAGCTCCTGATTAGATTGGAAAATATGTATTAACATCCATATGAAAAACACTTAATGGTTACTTCATTATTATATTGAAATATTTTGATTCTCTGCGCATCAGCCATTATCATAGCATGTAAGCATAAAGATGTCTTCCAAAGCAAGTATGATGGATTGGGTTTAGAAGGAAGATCATAGCAACCAGACAATGAATTGAGACTTGGAGGTCTTGGGTTGTAATTTAAATTCACACAAACCAGGCCTTTTGTGCCTATTGCCTAATTCATGGCATAAGTATTAGTAGCTGCCTTAGGATAAAAGGAATACAGACTTTATCCCATACATGAATTATCAGACTTTCACTCATTTTAATAGCTAGAATCTTTTCTTTCCTTAAGATGTGTATTTTCTTTTAATGACCAGGCTCTGTGTGCTGCTGTAGTGAAACCAGATGTTCTAGAAACAATGGCTTTGCTGTTCAGTGGAGCAGATGTCATGTGTGCCACTGGAGACCCCGTGCATAGCACCCCCTATCTGCTAGCCAAGAAGGCTGGGCAAAGTCTGCAAATGGAATTTCTCTACCATAACAAATTCTCAGGTTCGTCACTGTCTCTTCATTAACCTGGTCTCTTCCGATATTTCCGTAAAAGGACTGAAGCATAAATCTATTTATTTTTCAAATAAGAGAAACCATCAGAATGAAGAAAAATGTAATTACCCAAAAGATAGAGGGGCCTAAGACTATTTTTTATATTGTTTCAATAAAAAGTTTAGGAAGTCAATCTTTTATATTCCCTTAATCTTATAAATGGAAGATTAAAATAGCTAACCCACATAATCATTTCCACCAACATTAAATCCGATTTTCATATATGAATAATAAACATGACTTAAGTGCTTATTTGCAAATTTTATGCAAAGTAAAATAAATATCTCTTTATAATTATTCTTTGGTAAATTTTAAGTAGTTTTTCTTCTAGCTCAAAACTCATGTACATATTATAAGCAAAAGGAAAATTGTTTACATTTTAGATATTTCTTTAATTTTTCTAGACTTCCCTCAACATGATATTCATTCCGAAGGTGTGTTAAGTCAAGAGTCTTCCCAGTCCACATTCCTCTGTGACTTTTTGTATCAAGCTCCTTCTGCTGCTTCTAAACTCTCTTCAGAGAAAAAACTGCTTGAAGGTATTTTTTTCTGTTCCTTTTAGATATTATCTGATAAAAACTTTATTCCATTATCAAAACAATTAGGTTTAGATTTTGATTTTTTGAGATGTTAGATTTGATCTCCAAGTAGAGATATTTTTGAGGATTTATAAACGCTTCTAGGTACAAATATTATTTCATATACTGCAGCAGGGATTTACCATTGGGTTGGAATGCTGAGTGAATTCTCAACAGAATTCACTGATATCTACCTTAAGGCTAACCAATTCTGTTTCAGGTTATAAAGGTTACTCTGACCAAAAAAAAAAAAAAAGAAAAAGTGAAACTCGGCCCCTCTCCTTAGGGATGGGACACCCCAACTGGCTCACTAGATAATGCAGATAAATGTGAACACATAGGAAGAAATGACAAGTTTTTAGTACATATTCAATTAGAGTACTAAGTAATATCAAAAAGTTCACTTTTTTTTTCTGATGAAAAGTGTGTGTGTCTGTGTGTGTGTGTGTTTAAGTAAAATAAAACTTAAGCTTGATTTCAAAAAATGATGATAATCTGATTTAACAACATATTCTAGGTTTGGGGAATTATCTGAGCAGAGTCACAATGGGGCATTTATTCATTTATCCTTCCAACTCCTTGTGTCAAACTGATGCTAGGTATTGGGAGTTTAAAAATGACTAAGACACAGCCCTTATGCTCATGTATATACATTGGAACAAATCTGAGAAATATAGGGAGGAAAATATAATGCAGTCTACCTTACTGGAACAAAGAGTGTAAGAGAGATTAAGCTGTACCTGCCAATTGATGGTGGCCATTGATCGGCTCCGGAGCCCAGCATTAATTCACTAGGTGATATAATTCAGCTACATTACTCAATCAAAAGAACTATAGAATGACAAACTCACTGTAGAGTGTTAATCCTCATATATGTGATTCGCAGTTCTTATTTCAATATAAAACCTTTATGTCCAAATATATATATATATATATGACATATAGTATATCCTGAAGCAGAATTATATTGGGATTAACTATGCATTATTAGATTTTCCTGAAAAGAATAGCTGTCCTATAGTGAGTGAGCATGTATTATGTGTAAGGCATGGCTTTAGGTACTTTACATACATTAATTATAATCCTCATAAAAGTCTGCAAGATCATTGATGTTATGTCGATTTTCACATGAACAGTGAAGCTCAGCATAAAGCAGAAGTTTACACCTGATTTGTGTTCTCAGTGTTACAGTAGCACTTTAGCTTTGGTCAAAGTGTGACAACCATATGACAGTAGAATGGCAGAGCATTTTTATCCTTTGAATTAGATGTTTTTGAGTCTTTCGACAATTGGTTTTTGTCATCCTATACTCAGCCTAGCCAATAATAAATGTCAGATTTTGCTGAGTTTTTGTTTTTTTGTTTTTGTTTTATTGTCTTCCATTTTTACTGTCAGTATTATCCCTAAGTAGTTAAAAGATAAGCGATCAGAAGATGAAAGTTCTTGGACAGTCTGTGAATTGACTATATCAATCATCAAGATAATTAAGGTACTTAAAAAAATATTTAGAAGAATGTTTCTTCTAAATACTCAGATATCACAGACTCACTCTTCAGACCAGTTTTATAAAGATCAAATGGGGATTGAAACACAAGATTTTCTTCCCAAGACTTTTCAATATATTGTAAGCATTCTACAGGTTAAAAATAATCTTTATATTATTTTTGACAATAGTGGTTATAATATTTGTAAACTTACCAGTTCTTTAACATTTTCTTGAAACAGATTGGTTTTTAAATTTACTTCAGTACTACATTGATGTAATAAACAGTTGTAACTAAATAATTCCTTTTTTGTATATTAACTATGGATTTTTGATTAAAATTTATTTTAAAAAAGAAACGGGTACATAATCTATTTACGTAATTTACAGATATTTTTCCATTTTAAAACATTACCTTTTAGGTAATATGAAAGTGAGCTTCTGTATTTTTTCTATATAGTACAATAGCAATGATTTTGGTGAAAATAATCTGGCAGGGTATTCTTTGATTGTCTTCATATCTTTCATCCAATTTACCAGCAAGTTCTATCACTTCAAACTCAAAATAGATCTTGAAGCAGTTGGCTACTCTTCATTCCCACTGACGTCCTTCCAGCCATAGTAACCATCCTGACCTACCTGTGTTGCAGTGCCTTAATTGTCTTTCTATATTTACCCTAGCTTCCCTTCAAAACTGTCTCCAAAAAGGAGGCTTATCTTTTTTGTTTCCTTCCTTCCTTCCTTCCTTCCTTCCTTCCTTCCTTCCTTCCTTCCTTCCTTCCTTCCTTCCTTCCTCCCTCTCTCTTTTCAGATGGAGTCTTGCTCTGTCACCCGAACTGGAATGCAGTGGCACAATCTCGGCTCACTGCAACCTCTGCCTCCCGGGTTCAAGTAATTCTCTTGCCTCAGCCTGCTGAGTATTTGGCATTATAGGCACCCACTGTCACACCCAGCTAATTTTTGTATTTTTAGTAGAGATGAGATTTCACCATGTTGGCCAGGCTGGTCTTGAATTCCTGACCTCAAGTAATCTGCCTGTCTCAGCCTCCCAATGTGCTGGGATTACACACGTGAGTCATTGTGCCTGGCCAATTATCTTTAAAAATGGAAATCACCCAGGTAGTCAGAAGGCTGGGATAGGAGGATTGCTTGAACACAGCTTGGGCTACATGGGAAGATCATATCTTCTAAAGGTCAACAACAACAAACAAACTGGAAAACGGAACATGTAATTCCATTGCTCAAGTACATCTAGTGACTCCTCATTCCAGAATATAACCTTATTTTTTATTGTGACCTAAAAGACCTTTTTAGTAGAATGGCGTGAACCCGGGAGGTGGAGCTTGCAGTGAGCCGAGATCGTGCCACTGCACTGCAGCCTGGGAGACAGAGCAAGACTGTATCTCTACTTGGTTACTTGCCTGGCTGCACTGGTTTCCTCCCTATTCCTGGAACATGCCAAGTCCTTTTCTGCTTCTTCTGGTCCTTTTCACCTGCTGTTCCCTCTGCAAAGAGGGCACTTCTCCCAGTCTGATTCCTTCTTTTTCAGGAATCAATTCAGTCCCCCCTAGTTAGTGAGGCTTCTCTGACACCCTGCTAATTTGTGAACCCACTGCCAGCCCTTCTCATTCATAGGATGCTGTGTATATTCGTCCTACCATTGATCACATGGAGATGTGCTGTTTCCATTTATTTGTTTCTCTTTCCCCCGAAGTGAAAGCTCAATGAAGCAACAACTTTTTCTAGCTTGTCAAGGATTATCAAATCTTTGATACCCCAAACAGTGTCAGCACATGATAGGACATGATAAATATTTGTGGAATGATTGAAGAATCATTTTTTAGGGAAGTTACCACTAGTGTAAATGGATGACTCATATGTCAATAATTTGGTTTTGATCTGTGCATAAAAAGATATAATTGCTGGCACAAAGCATATTTTGTGCAGAAGGCCCCTACTTACAAATGAATAGGAAAAGTTGAAGGATCCAGAAAAACTTCTGTATTTGTTTTTTTCCCCCTTGAAGTTTGTGCAATAGTGTTGTTTCTGGTGAACATCAGATTTATGAGAAAAATGAATTATTTGGAAAGATTTAGAGATTAAAGTGTGGTTGTCACCTTTGCCTCTGAAAGCAAGCACTTGGATGCTACCACACCATCAGCAGTTGTCAGGACAGCCATAGAGCAAAATGATTAAAAACAGAGACAAAAGTCTGGGAATAAAATGCATGCAGTTCCAGAGTTTCAGAGGCTTCAAATTGTCAGTTCAGGTTTTCAAGATTTGAAGTTTTTCTAGCCTCTGGTTATGAAGACTGATCTGTATTTTTCTTTTCTTTTCTTTTCTTTTTTTTTTTTTTGCTTTTCAGTTTAGTGTTCATGAAAAGAAAGATGGATTGCTTTTGTTGAACCTAAGCACAGAGTTGAATAATAGCATCCTGGTTTTGTTTTCCCTTTTCCCGCCTCGACCATATTTTTTCCCTTGATAGCTTACCTTGATTTGTTTACACAGTATTCGATTTTTAAAAAGAAAGTGGTTGATTTGGATTACTAGAAATTGTATTTCTGTCTGTTTATATTTAACTTTGTAGATTAACATTGAGGAATTTTGAAGATCTTTTGTTCCCTGAAAGCCTAGATTGTATAGCTTAAACATGTTTTTCCAAGGCTAAAACACATGTATTTTAAATGAAAATGATTACTAATATATATTAGTATTTGTAGTGGGTATTGAATACTATTAATTTAGGAAATTTCTCATCATGAAACAAATTCATAGTTTAAAAAAAAAATTTTTTTTCCTTAACTACCTCAGATGTATTGTATACATATGTATTAGAAGGTATGACTTCTTTACTCTAATACATTTTTGAGATGAATGTATATAGTTCAAGCATTTAACAGATACTGTGAGTAACTGTGCAGCATTAAGAGGGTGGCTTCCAGAACCCACCTGCCTGTTAGGTTAAAACAGCAACTTTCAGAACCCAATTGCCTGAGGTTCCTTCCCCAACTCTGATGCTAAGTACTTAATGTGACCTCAGGAATGTCGATTAACCTGTTATGTGCCAGTGAAAAGGGTACAAGGAAGGGGCATAATATAACTGACATACCTGGGTTGTTCTGAGGAGTCAATGAGTTAAAGCATGTAAAATATGTAGAACAGTGCATGGCACATAAATATGATGATGATGATGAAGAGGAGCACTGAAGAGCTTATGTTTAAACACAGTTGCCCCTGACTTCCAGTTAGCCTTTGAGTTTAGATATGTTGTCCTGTAGGCTGTAGCCGACATTTATGGTATCCAACTATATTATGTCTATCATTCCATGGTAGCATTTCAGTTGGTCACCTCTGGGGAATTCTTTACCTGTGCTTGAGTAAATCTTGTAGTAAGGTTTTTCTTCACTGATCTTAACATGAAGATTGAATAGAAAGAATGAATAACCCCTCTTGCCAGTCCTCTAAATTTACTTGCATCTTATAAGCTCCTGTTTATGGAACAGCTGAGGCCTGAGTGTCATCCATTCTGTGGCCCCAGTTTTATGTTGGTAAACAGCTTCCTTTAACAATTAAAATGACTTGTGGAGCAAAGAGGGTTTCAAGGAGGGTACCGACATTTCTCAAAGTCAGATTTAGGAGTGAATATCTAAATTAGCCCAGGCAGACCAGCATCATACAACATAATCTTGCTGAACCTTTTCATTGCTTCCCATATCAATGGGGATGTCACGATTTCCTGTCACAGCTTCATTATCATAAATCCTCAAAGACAATATGTGTGCCTGCCTTGTCTGACTTCTGGCCTATTTCACTAACAAAAATAAAGCTAAGAAATGGTTACAGAAATGAGAAAGCTACAGGACTAACTCTCCTCAAACTTATAATTCTACCTGAAAATGAGTTTGTACATACCCTTTTAAAGAGATGTGTCATTTGTTTCCCATTAGAATTTACGTAATGAGATTCTGCAGTCACATTTATGTTATGCTTAATTCATTTGGCACTGTTTGTTTAAGACCTTCGAATGGCTCCCACTTGTCTAAGTGAGAGAGGCACAAACTCCTGAACACCTGTCAAGTGAGACTCTTGGGGTCTGGCCTCTGCCGTGAACCTGCAATCTTGTTTCCCATTTCCCAACTTCACATGTAATCTGATTCTCTGGGCAAATAGGGTTTCTGCAGTTTCACCTTTCTATGACTTTCTTCTTACTGTTCTTTCCTGATACTATGGAAGGATTGTGGCTCTGAATGCTTTTTTTCCTACTTTAGAAACATGCCTCCTAAATCATGAGGGATTATTTTATGACTTTTTTTTCTTTGCAGTTTTTTTTTTTTTTTTTTTTTTTTTATCATTTCAGCATGAGGGGTGGCTTACCTTCTTGAATGCTTCTAATCTACTAAAGAGACAACCTGCTGGTTATCATTTTGAACGCATCTCCCCTTTCATTGGATTACAGGCTGCCTGAGAACAGGGGTGGATCTCCTAATCTATGACAGTGATTAACTATGCACTGAATAATTGTGCATTTTTTATTTATTCTCTTATGAAGATTCTTCTAGACATCTGAGTACATTGCTTTGAAATTACTTCCAAACTCCCTTTGATAAAGTATTTTGACTTCATCTTTTCTTGTATTTTAGAAACTCGCAATGAATGTTCATTTAAAAATTGTGGCTTTTCACGATTTTTATCTAACTGTGCAGGACATACACTGTGACTCAGGATTTGAGGGCCCTGGAATTATATATCACCTTTGACCAGGAATTGCTTTGGTCTCTGTTAGCTTTATTTTCCAGTGCCCATAAAAGATTCGTTTATGCTATTTGCTTCTGACAGTCATGATTGGACTTTCCATTTGGTAATTCATTTTCAGAGTACTGTGTCCTATCTAGCTCTCTAGTTGTCACTATTTTGATTGTTACTCCTTGTGATTGTTTTTTGAAGCCAACTACATTGTCTTGTTTTCTTTCATGTCACCCCCACACCCACGTAAGATTCTGATCATATGCTAAAGGAAAAATTTGAAATTAGTTTAATATATTCTTAAGGTTTTAAATTAGTTTGACTAATAATTTGAGACTTACAGAAAAGTTCTAAGAATAGTGCAAATAATTCTTATATGCCTTTTACCCAGATGTATCAATTATTAACATTTTACATTTGCTGTATTTTTCTTTCTGTGTATGTGTATATATATGTCTATGTATAATACACATATATATGTATCATGTATGTATATACGGGTGCATATTTATCTCATACTTTCTTTATATGCACACTTAAAAGTAAGTTGCAGACATGACACCTCTTTACCTTTAGTAGTTTAGTATGTATTTCTTTAGAAGAAGGGCATTTATAAATAATACCCTAAAGTAACCACAGAACAGTAATCCAACTTCAGAAATTATCTAATATACAGACTTTCAAATATATAGACCTTAGTAGTCTTAGTGTCTGTAGATCTAATCTATATTTTAGGTGATGGTCTGATTTAGCCTGCAGGTGGTAGTGTGCTGACTTCCGTATAAGATGAATTTGAAATCTTCTGAACAAGCATTAAGGGCCCTGCAGATTCTGACCCTTCTTTTGCATACCTACCATAAACTGCAGTGTCACTTTTCATGCTACATTTTTTTTTTTTTTCCTTTTAATACTCTGTACAGACATTTCATTCTTTGCAGCTTCAGAGTTGTTTTTCAGCAACCTCTTTATGGCTCTGCCTTCTCTGGTCATCAATGTCACAGTCATTTTTATTTTATACATTCCTTGCTACTAGATTGTAAATTCTTTGGAGAGCAGAGAATGTGACAACTTTATATCCCACGCAGCAATATCATATACTTTATGTGAAACAGGCAATTAATAAATGTATTTACTTGCATCCAACTATTATTTAGAAGCATGTATTTGTTTTTTTAAATTAGATTCATGATTAGCTCAATTTGTTATTTGTTTTGTTTTAAATTCTTAGAGACAAATAAAAAATGGTGTGTTTTGGAAGGAGGCTTCTTGAGTTACTATGAAAGCGATAAGTCTACCACACCTAATGGCACCATTAATATCAACGAAGTTATCTGCCTGGCTATACACAAAGAGGACTTCTATTTAAATACTGGGTAGGTCTGTCTTTACACAATTAGGAGGTAAAATGTATTTTCAGATAATTATACCAGGTAATGAGAGTTTTGTTATTTTAATTCTTTAGTTGCTTCTAATAGAAGGGTTGAATGGTTTTTGAAGCTTACTTACCTTGCACTTTTGGAAATTTCTTTTGGGAATTCACTATAAAGCAGGAAAACTAAAATATTTACAGTAGGTAATATGAAGTGCTAACATGTTCGAATCAAATCTTATGTATTTTTTTTTGAGATGGAGTCTCGTTCTGTCATCCAGACTGGAGTGCAGTGGCGCGATCTCGGCTCACTGCAACCTCCGCCTCCTGGTTCAAATGATTCTCATGTCTCAGCCTCCTGAGTAACTGAGATTGCACATTGCACCACACTTAGTTAATTTTTGTAGTTTTAGTAGAGATGGGGTTACACCATATTGGCCAGGCTGGTCTCAAACTCCTGACCTCAAGTGATCCACCCATCTCGACCTCCCAAAGTACTAGGATTACAAGCGTGAGCCACTGTGCCTGGCCAAATCTTATGTAAAGGTATAGCATATCATTTATGACCATTGTAGTCATTTAATTTTTTTAATTATTATTTAAAATAGTGTACTAGTGGTAAAATTCATTTATCCATTTAATAAGTATCATAATTAAAACAGACAAAAAAGAATATTCTATGACGATCTATTCACATTAAAATAAACAATATTTAATAGTATATTGAAATGCTAAATTTCTTAAAGATATGTTTGTTAATTTAATGGTCAGAAAAAGTCACAATGAATAGATTAAGCATTATTTATATAATATATTTGACTCACCTATACTATAGTTTAAATAAATCTCCATGAGGACTTTAAAAGCAGGCCCCCTAAGATCTTTGGTGTGAAAGTATCTTACCATGTTTTTTGATGTAATTAATGAAAAACATTGACCTTAAAATCTGAAAAAAATCAGTTTTATAGGAGCATAGATTTTAAATAAGATTTTTATATGAGAAAGGGAAGAAATTTGCAAAGCTCTTATTTACATAAAACTACATTGAACATATTACCTTTATTTTATGACTAATTGAGATGACTTGTTTTCTAGTAAATCTGATTTGATTTATGATGTGAACAAAACTGATTACTAATTGACTTTTGTTTTAATCTTAATAGTGTTTTACCCTAAATGATTATTCAATGTAATATGACTTATGGAATGTTAAAATAAGTGTATTCTATATATTAAGTTACTAATTACTAAATGAAATATAACAAATATAATTAATACTAGTTTATGTCAATATATTAATATGTTAAAAATAAAATATTCTTGATAACATATACTGATACAAGTAGATATGCAAAGAGAAAGTATCTACAATGAGATGTGGTTAAAAAATAATTGTTGCCATAATATTCTTGCTAAATTGCCTCAAATAGCACATTGGAGACTATGACCTCAATAATGTAGGCACTGAAGAGTTATATAGACATATTTTAGGAAGAGAGCTGAAAGAAGTGGTAAGGAGATTGGAGGAAGAGAGACTGTAATTGTTGAGAATTTAACTAGAGGAAGAGGGTGAACTGATAAGATTAAAAGACTGGACAAAGAGTTGATGTTAAGGGGAAGAATAAGTTACACTCAGGGGTTTGGAGCTTGTTGTGATGAGGTTGAGTGTGATGCTTCTAAATTAGGACATGAAGGAGATACAGCAGGCTTGGGATGGAAAAGAGGAGAAAGGAAGATGACTTTGGCATAGGGTATTTTGAGCTTTTTAGGTAACAGTAGCACACATACTTAGCATGTGCTAAGAAATAAATGGAGTTGTGAATGAGGAACTCAGGAAAGAATTCAGAGCATGGTATGTTGCTTTAATGTTATCTATAGTAAGAGTTAGAAATTTGGGGTAAGTTGAGATGATGAAAGGAACATTTATCTTTCTTACGAAAACTGTAAGAGAGTGTTAATGCTTCATGTGTTTGTGTCCTGGTGGGAACCTCTGTATGACTGGGCCTATTTGAAGTTAGACAAAAAGAGTATTAACAACTGTTTGGGCAATGTTTCCTTTGAACAGTTGGTCCGAGTAAATCAAGAAGGAGTGGTGAGAGAGGGAAGACCAGACCGAGGAGAGCTCTTTGCTACATCAGTCAACTGATGAGTGTCCAGGGCGTAAACAAAGTTATACAATAGAATGATTAAGTGATTATACAAAATATTCCTTTTGTCCAGTCCAGTGTGTTCCATTTACCTCATCTGAATAAAATGCAAACCATTAACAGAATCTGATAGGATGATTTCACAGCATTACTTTATTTTAAAAGGAATTTAATTAAAAACTTGACCTGTGTGCTATTGTTTTCTTAGGAGTCAAACGTAACTGGTAGTATCTTTTTATTTGTGCATGTTTTAGGCCCATCTTTATCTTTGAGATCTACCTACCCTCAGAACGTGTGTTTTTATTTGGAGCTGAAACATCTCAAGCTCAAAGAAAATGGACAGAGGCAATAGCCAAGGTATTTAAATATTATGTTATTGCTCTAAATCCAGACGAGATTCTGAACTGGGAGTCTGTGTTTGAGCTTCAGGGGTCCATGAAAGTTTCATATAAGATTATAGGAATAAAGTTCATACTTCATTAGATTTTCAAAGAAAGTTGTCAAAAGAGGTAGCTACCTTCTAGGAGCCTTAAGCAGGGAAGAAATTAAAGTAAAACTTGGAGAAATAATTCTTCAAATTAAGGCCATGTTTTTGATGGTTAGGATATTCTCAATATTGTAAAGTCATTTCTGTGTGTGTCTTTTTTTAGGTAGATATTTTATTCAAGGTATACACAAGGAGAAAGGAGCAGATTCAGGAAAATATATAAATGGTGAAAAATGCTGAAGGTTGACATTTTGAAAAGTTCTACAAATCAATCAAGAGAATGTCTTGCGGTTTCAACTCTGTAGCAAGACAAGTGGTTTAAGATGCTGCCGTTTGAAAATGCATTATAGTTGTTCAGTTTTAAGACTGATAGCAAGTTTAATTTTTTTGAATTTGGTGTTACCTTTGAATCTTTAAAAGAGAAAAACTAAGATAATTTGTCTATCTTCTCTCATATCTGTAGATAGGGAAGGGATTTCCTATTTTCACTGTCTTTATTACTTTTTTGTATTTGTTTTAACAGCATTTTGTTCCCTTATTTGCTGAAAACTTAACAGAAGCTGACTATGATTTGATTGGTCAACTCTTCTACAAAGACTGCCATGCCCTGGATCAGTGGAGAAAAGGCTGGTTTGCTATGGACAAATCCAGTTTACATTTTTGCCTTCAAATGCAAGAAGTTCAGGGAGATAGAATGCACTTAAGAAGACTGCAGGAGCTAAGTAAGAGTTTTTTTTCCTCCCTTATCTTTGGAACACATTTCTTTATTGCATACAATAGTGGTAGCCTTTAGTAAAATCTTGATGGCTCACTTCCAAACTTATGACTAAACAGTATTAATATTTGTGTCTTCATGGATGTTTATTGTAGAGTTTTAAAAAAATAAGCTTTTGCTTTTCGTTCTTCCTTCAGCAATCAGCACAATGGTTCAAAATGGGGAAAAACTGGATGTCTTATTCTTGGTAGAAAAAGGGAGGTAAGTGCCTTTTTGCTTTTTGTTCTTTATCTCAACAACTCTGGGCAGTGGAATTTTTTGTTTTATTGTTATTATCTTGAGGGAGAAAACAATATTTTAAAACCTGTTGAAATTTTCTGAATCATATAAATATACATATATATAGTATATAGTCTTTCTTTGGAAAGACTATACCAATGATATTTACATATTTTTATAATTTTTATGACAGACTTATTGTGATCAATTATTGTATAGTTTTCTATAGACCGAGATTCCTCTGTGACATTTACATTTAAATATTTGGAAAGCAGTTTGGTAATTATAAATGTATCTTCCTGGTGAGAATATAATGACTATAAATTGTATTCTGAATTATCTATGCATGTGGGTCACGCATAGCTAAAATTTGATCTCTTGAATTTATTCAGTTTTTCAGTAACTAGTAAGCATCTACTGTGCATCAGGGACTGTTAAAGGTATTGGTGATATCATGATGAATAAAGCAGACAAGTCCCTACCATCATGAAACATGTATACTATTAGGGAAAACAGTGTAAGCAGACAAAAATAATTATATGCTGTTCTGTCCGTCAATTTTAAATTCTACACAGAAAAATAAGTAATATAAAAATAGTCTGATGGGATAGTATCTGTGTTTGCTGGCTAAGAGAAGAAATATTGGATGAAAGATCTTCATAAAGCGAAAAAGTAAACTTTGCAGTAATCCAGATAGAGTATTTCAGGTGTAGGGCCAAGGGTATTTGAAGACTCTCAGAGTGTGTTGTACTTGGCGTGTCCAAGTTCTGCAAGGAAGCTGTGGTGGCTGGGAATATTTGAATGAAAGAGAGAATGGGAAGAAATGATTTCAGAGATACCCACAGCCTGATCATATAGGGTCTTATCAGTTATGATGTGTAAAGATTTGAAATTTAATCAAAATATGATGGGAAGCTGCTCAGTCTGAGAGCTGGGAAGTGGAATGGTCTGATTTATGTTTTTACTGGATTACTCTGACTCCAGATGAACAAGCTTCTGGGGGAACAAAAGCGAAAGTGGGTGTTTAGTTAGGATGCTGGCTGGGAAAGCAATGGCTTACCGGAGAATAGGAGTGGTTGGGTGTATCGTGAAGGTAGAGGTGTCAGGATCTGTTGATGGATCAGATAACTGTAAGAGTCAAGGATGATCCCAGAATTCCTGACCTGAGCAATTACTGAATTATGGTGCTGTTTTTTGAGAGAACAAATACTTGGAGCATAGAGGTAGGATATTCATAAGTTTAAGACAGTAGATCAAGAATTTGGTTTTGGGAATGGTAACTCGGAAATGTCTCTTTGGTGACAAAGTGGATCTGGTGAGTAAGCAGTTGAATATGCATGTCTAGAATTAAGTGAAGAGGTTATATCTGGAGATATAAATTTGGGAGTCACGACTGTGCTCTTGCTATTTTGCTAAGGAACTGGACAGGTTCACCTAGTAGAGAGTGTGGATAGAAAAGAGAGTTGAAGATATAGCTGTTATGTAAAGGTCTAGAAGAGGGGAGTGATCAAGCAAAGAAGCCTGAGAAGGAGCAGCTGGGAACATACCAGAGCAATTAGGAAGACAGTTTCAGTTTCTTTTATTTTTAATTTTGGATTCACGGGCACATATCTACGTATGTGCAGATTTGTTATGTGGATATATTGTGTAGTGCTAGGGTTTGGGCTTCTATTGAGCCCATCACCCAAGTAGTGACCATAGTACCCAATAGGTAGTCTTTCAGCTCTTGCCCCCTTTGGTCCCCACTTTTAGAGTTCTCAGTGTGTATTATTTCCATCTCTATTTCCGTGTGTACTCATTGTTTATCTCCCACTTATAAGTTACCACATGCAGTATTTGATTTTCTGTTTCTGTGTTAATTCACTTAGGATAAGGACCTTCAGCTGCATCCATGTTACTGCAAAGGACTTGACTTCATTCCTTTTTTATGGCTGTGTAGTATTCCATGGTATATATGACCACATTTTCCTTAGCCCATAGACCACTGATCGGCACTTGAGTTGATTCCACATCTTTACTCTTGTGAATAGTGCTGTGATAAACATATGGTCAGGTGCCTTTTTGGTAGAACCATTTTTTTTTTTCCTTTGGAGAGATACCTAGTAGTGGGATTGCTGGATTGAATGGTAATTCTATTTGTAGTTCTTTGGAAAATCTTCAAACTGCCTTTCTTCTTCAACAAATTAGGCATTTTTCCCCTTGGCTTCTTATAATTTGCTTAAAAAAACAAAACTCTTAATTATCCTGGGTCAGTATGGTTTACTCTATAATAGTGCAAGATTATTTGTATTCTTACAAAAAAGTGAGCTAGAGAAAAGAAAACACTATTAAAATCATAAAATAAAACATATTTACTACTCATTAAGTGGAAGTAGATCATCATGAAGGTATTCATTGGTGTCTTTATATGTTTGGGCTGAGGAGGGGTTGATCATGCTATCTTGGGGGGTGGCAGAGGCAAAAGAAAAATCTGTATGAAGGAATCTGTGCAGTTCAATCTTATGTTGTTCAAAATTTAACTGCAATATTAAAATATAGCTAAATAAGCCTTCATTTGATTATTTTTATTGCTGTGACAAGGATAATGACTTTCAATGGTTTTCGGAACCTGCCTTTCCTTCAACTTCACAGGACGACATCAAGAGCTTTATACAGCAAGCATATTGCTGATTAGATATTTATGTCAGATTGTGTTTTTTAACTTCTAGGCATAATTAGGACTTTGCCATTTTACTTATTTCTTGGATTATTATGGTTAATGATACTTTATATTATTATTTTTGGTACCAGATGATGATTTCACTGTACTGTCAGAGTACTGTTAATTTTATATCCAGAAATAATGTGGAATTATTAGGTATAGATAGGATTTAGCATGAAAATACTAGCATAAATGTAGTTTTACAGTCATTTATTAATATTTATGGAATGCCTACTGACTGCCACTTCCATGGCAGGAAAATAAAAAAGGTAAACAATATAAACTTGGTGTCTGACCCCTCAGAGTTTATGTTCTTAAACAGATAGGCAAGCATCCGCTTAGCAAATGTGTTTATCCTTTTCATATTTTCAGGTTATTATAGCCAAGGTTTTTTTTGTACCATTTTTTTAATCTATGAAGGATTTGACCAGTGGTACATAGGTTTGAATTAAAATGTAGCAAACATGGATTAGAATTATTTAGTTTGATGAAATTCTATTTAGTGCTTACTGCACGCAGTCCACCCCCTCACAAATGCAAGATATGGAAGCCAGAGCACTAAATGTTTTGTTATTTTGTACGTTTTGATCTTACCCTGGACTGCAGAAATCAGGAGATGAAATTCATTTGTAATATTGTTTTTGAGTTCATGGAAAAGTAGAAAACTAATGAATTCCAAAATAATGGTCACAGACACTTAGTAACGTTTTTGGTAATTCAAAGTTTTTGTCTACATGTGTTACGGACAAGTTATGTTGAAAGTATTTTTATGAAAGTGAAGAGTAATAATAGGAGTGGTAGAAACGTGAGGATAAATATAACCAAGTTATTTTCCTTAAATCTCTTCGCATAGCTAATGTACCATACCCACCACTTAAAAGCACCTGTATTATCACATGCTTCTGTCTTTGGTTTACTTACTTCTCCTTTTTACTCCAAATCGATAACATCTGATAAAAACAATGTTGACAGTAGGGCAGTTACCGTGTGCTAAGCCCCATTTTAAGTACTTAAACAGCCTTCTTTTGCCTATATGATATTGAGGAGAATGGTTCATTTTAAAGTTAAGATCATTTTGTAACTTAAATATTTTTTTTAAAAAGTGTTCAATATTCATTTACCAATATCTTTGTAGAGATATTTCTCAGGATTTAAATAAACAAGTGTACTAGGAGTCTGGATAGACACTAAGTTACTAGAATTCAAAATTTAAGCAATAATTAGAAAAATAAAAATGTTTACTATAAAACATTTTTATAAAATTATTAGAAAACATGTCCATACAATTCCTACATAATTGAAAATGGAGTAGAGAGAAGGGAGGTCAACATCGTACATAAAAGTAAAGAATCTGCACAGTAGATGACAAGAACATGAGGTTATGAACCCTGACGGAACAAAGACCATACATACATGGCAGGCACAGCACCCTGTATGGTGCAAAACGGGGTCTCATATTTATGTATCTACTTATGTACATAGACATATAAACATGTGTGTGTGTATTCTGTGACTACATAGACATCATATAGGGAATAATGGAAAAAGGAGCAGGTTTGGGAGAGAGCCTGGGAGATAATGAGTTTAAAACATGTTGAGCATGAGATTTCTTATAAGTCATCTAAGAATAAATTGATGGGAGAAAGTTATTTTTATGGATAAGATATTCATGAAAAGATTAACAGGTTGGAGATACAGATATTGGAGTTATCAGCGTGAAGAAGGAAGAAGGTGAAATTACTTAGGGTGATTCTATGGAAGGAGAGAGGAAGAAATCCTGTATTGGAGCTTTGATGACTATACATCATTTTTAGGGGAATTTGTCAGGCAGTAGTAGCCACTTGTTTACTCAGGGAGTGAGGCCAGAAACTAAGAGAGAGTACAAAGTGTTACAAAGCCCAGGAAGAGAGTGTCTCAAAAAGCAAGGATCGGTTAAAAATGTCAAGTGTTGATACAGGGACATACCCAGTGAGAATACACACTCCATGAGATAAATGATTTGAAGTCCATCTGGTGACTTGGGGGAGAGCAGAAGTGAACAGGCAGGTACTAGATCAGATTAAGAATGGGACCTGAGTAAAGTGAGATAGCTGGTGAGGTCAGTTTGTCAAAGAGGTCTGGAGGGAGGTTCATAGGATTAACTAGGTAAGGGATTTGACCCAGAAAGGGCATATATGTGCAGTTGGTTTTCAGATGGCTTGAAATTGTATAAATTTTGATGGAAAAGAAACATAAAATGGGAGGGATTGAAGGTCTAAGAGAGAGTACAAGCAAGAGAGCAAGATCTCTCAACTGCAAAAGTAAGCAAAGAAGAATTGATGGATGATTTTGGATGTTGATAGTTTTCTCCATGTGGTAGTGGGATGTTGAGAGAGATACCAGTCAATTTTCAATTGCTTTGTGAACTGGGAGATAAGAGTGACGACCCTTGAGCTTCTGGCCCGGGTGATTCTATGAATGATAGTATCATTTGCCAAGATAGAGACAAACAGTACTCAAACATAGCTAGTTAATTATAGCTGTGATTGTTGAAAAGCTGTTTCAGTACTGTTTCAGTACCATGCCAAAATGAGAAAATTTCATTGTACCACCCTTGTTTTCATCTCCCTTTTGATCTATTAGCCCTTTGGGAAATGATGACTGTCAGCAATGGTAGATTCTGTTAGACTTGTCAGTGACAGATAAAATTGTGGCTTCTGGAAGTAAAACAACTTCCAGTTATTCATACTGATGGCCTATAGAGATAGTGTGAATAGTTGAAAGAAAGAAAAACTAACCAGCTGTAAGCTTGAACCTTTAATTTTTGCTAGTAGCAGCTTGAGCCAGAAATGTAAATCATACATAAATTTAATGAGTTAATTTCATGTATTTTTCCTGTTCTTATCTACCTTTGATTAAAATGCTGAAATACATTAATGTTTTTCAAAAGCAAGGAGGAGAAAAGAATCCCCTAAACTGGAAATGTCTATAAATTGATAATTATCCCCTGTATATAGTCGCTATTTAGATAGATATTTTAATCTTCATGGCCATTTTCTCTATATGCATAGCATGAGTGTCTTTAGACAGAAAAATATTGCAATAATATTTTCCACACACGAGCATTTTTGCTCTAAAAAGCGCTAAACAGAAGGTGTTCCAGATGGTGTCATTTTAATGTGTATTCTTTGTATACTTTAAAAATTATTTTGGAAAATAAAGCTTTCTTGATTACACTTAAGGGTTTCTGGCATGCTATTTGATGTTGTTATTGGGACTTAGATGTTGTGCTTTTCTTTTAGGCCTTACTACTGTTTGTGCAAATAAAAAAACAAATCATATTGTCAAATATCTCTTGTTAGCGAATATTTTAGAACAGGAAGGCAGAAGGCATTTTCCTGGACAGTAGGAAATTGTATCATCACTTTGACTGAAATGTTCAAGAAATTACATATTTTTCTCAAAATTTGAGAACTATTTTTGCACTTTAACCCACATCTTCTGCATATGTTTTTCTAAGAAATAAGTTACTGTGTTTACCATTTTCACATTCCATAGCTGCATGCCCATTGCCATAGACATTTACTATGCTTTTGTTGAAAGGTTGCTGGTTTTAATAAACACAGTGTGAATAAGTAAACTGTGTTATCAGAAACAGAAAAGACTAGTGTGTTTTTTTTTGTTTTAGATTCCTTGGTTGATATATAGTAAAGCATAATACACTTGATGTCTCCCAAGCTTGACTGCATTTCAGTTTTAATTGCAAATTCTTCACATAAAGAAGCTTAACACTGGGGAATAAACACTTTATCAGTATGTTTCACAATTATGGAACAGATTACTTTTGTCAGTTTGGGAGATTAACACCCTAAGTTTAATATTCCTTATTTCCTATCACTTTATTCCATATGATCTTTTCTCCCCCTTCAATGTGTTTTATAGCAGCTAATATGTTAGCAATACTCCAGAGGCTGAATTATCTTAAAGTGGTTTCTAAATTGTGCATGTAATTGCAAATTAAACAGTAGCCTATTGCCCACAATATAAGCTTGAATGCTTTTGTAACTTTCTGATGATTTAATTCTTAGAGATGGCTTAATCTGAATATTGCCAAGGCAAACAAGAGCACCACCCCCACAGGTTTTTAAAAAAAGAAAGGGACTCTTAGAAAACATATTAAGTGATTTTATGTTCAAGAAAATTATGATAAAGGGAATGTATGTCTATTAACAAAAGGTAGACTTTAAAATGAATGTTATTTGCTTTAACAATTTTGTTTCATTTAGTTCAAAGTACCTCTATGTACCAGGAGTTAAGCTTATGAAGAAATAAGTATGATATGATGGGGAAAAATGGACAAAAGAATGAGCAGATCCCTCTAAGCTGTGTGTGTGTGTGTGTATTGTTTTTGTTGTGTTTTTTTAAAGAAAAGTATTTTTAACTGGATCTATCCTATGAAGGACTTAGGTAGGAAGAAATGAAGGGGGCCTGAGACACAAGGTAGTCCAAGAGGTAGAAATAATAGGTTCAGATAAATAGGATGGGCTAGAAACAACCTCAGTATGGGTTGGCCTTAACTTTGAGTGCTTGAGGAGGACGCATGAGACAATGGGTCTGGAAAGATAGATTGATACTCTATTAGTATTTTCAATTGAATTTACTTCATAACTTGCCTTATTCTGGAAAGCATTTCTGAGTAATTCCTGAGTATTTGGAAGTTTAATATGTTTCCAAATAACCCGTACTTCACAGTAGAAATCACAGGAAAAATTAGGAAATATTTGATCAATGATAATAAAATCATAACATCAAAATTGTGTGATGGAGCTACAAAACTATTTTAAGGAAGTTGAAGGCTTTAAATGCTTATGCTAAATCAAAAGGTCTAAAATCCATCCTCTAAACTTTTACCTTAAAAATCTAAAAAAGAGCAACTTAGACATAACGTGGTTCAGAGAATGAATTGATACAGACAGTAGAAAGAATGAATAAATGGAATATATTTAAAAAAAAAAAGAAAGAAAATCCAAGTCACCAGTAGCTGGTCCTATGAAATAATCAATTTAGTTAATAAATTTTTAACTTTTTTTGGAAAAGTTAAGAAAATTGATAAAGCTCTAACTAGAAGATAGGACAGAAGATACAAATTACCAGTATCATAAAACTATGGATCATTTTAATATTTAAAAGATAAGAAAATATTATGACCAACTTCATACCAATGAATTCAACACATTGGATATAATCAAAACAATTTTTTCAAATACAGGAATTAGGCAAACATATTTATTCCCACCACTTCTATTTAACGTTTTATTTCTGGTTTAATATGATAAAGCAAGGAAATTGGAGAGAATCATAAGTATTGGAATTATAAGTTAAAAACTCAATTATAATTTGTACTTTAAGCAACATGGGTAATAAAATGAAATCATGCACTGGTACTATTCAAAATATATGTGTCTGATATAGCACTCATATCCAAAACATGGACAGAATACATATAATTCAATTAGAAGAAGACAAAACCCCAATAAAATAACAAAAAATAATGAATAGAGATGTCTAAAAGAATATCTATGAATAGCCAACAAGCACATGTAAAGTTAATTACCAGAGAAATACAAATTAAAACCACAATGAGATCACACTGAATAAACTAAGTTTTTTAAAATGTGGCATGCAAAGCGTTGGCCAGTATGGTGGGATTGTAAAATAGTACATTCATTTTGGGAAGCAGTTTAGAAGGTTTTTGTTTTTAAAAAGAATACAGTCAGTTTACATGTAACTATACATCCCAACAAATGAGCTCCTAGGTATTTACCCAAAACAAATCATAATATAGGTCCACAAAATGACTCCTATGCAAATATTCAAATCAGCTTTATTTATAATAAAAAGTGAGGATGTTTTGGGTCAGCCAAATGTTTTTAGTCAGTGAACATGTAACCAGAGTATGTTATGTGTTCATATGTGAAGTACTGATTATCATTATAAAGGGACCTATATTAGCAACAACACGAATGAATCTTAAAACCATTGTGCTGAGTAAAAAAAGCCAGGCACAAAAGAGTAATACTGTATAATTCCATTCCTATGAAGCTTTAGAGCTGGTGAACTAATGAATGGTGACAGAAGGCAGATAAGTTCTTGCCTAAGATTGTGGGTGGGGAAAGGGATGCAATGCAAAGAGTTATGAGTGAACATTGTGAGTGATGGAAATGGTCTACATATTAATCATGGTGGTAGTTACACAAGTGTAAACATATGTAAAAATATTTCAAACCATACACTTAAAATGAGTTCATTAAAAATTCTAATGACCAGGCATCACTCACAGAAATAACACAGTTCATACTTTCCCAGAAGAAAACAAACCCAAAAGCCTATTTGGATGAGAAGTAGGGTCTTCTTTGAGAGGTTGCTTAGGAAGTATAAAGAAAAATGCACAGTACACCCTTCTAAAACTATCCTCCAAAGTCCTGTCCATTACATTTCCAACATGCCTAGGATGCTTTTCAAGGCAGAATGTAAGTGTACAGTCTTGAAGAAGAGAAATAGGTCGTCTGTTATGAGTAGCTTTAACAGATCATCTTTCACGTCCATTCTAAAAGTGTGACTGTGTAATAAATTGTTGAGGAAATTCTGTTTTGTGAATCCTAGGTGTGATAGGACTAAGAAGAAAGGCAACAGAAAGACACATCACCATTTCATGTCTTGAATGAGTCTTTTTGGACCTGAGGACCAGAGTTTTAAATTATGGAGATCTGATTCCCAGGTAGAGGAAGGCTCATAAACCAGGCTAGTACTGAGTACCTCGAATGTGCAATTCCTACCTAATTCTGAGGCCTCAGACACGTTCTTTCTGGCTCTTAGTTTCCTAGTCATATATGGAAAAAAAGCTTGGCAGAGATATTTCCAGTTCTCTGGCTCAAAAGCTCAATGACAGTCTAAGATGGCTTGGTTCAGAAGGCTTTAAATATCTTTTCCTTCAAGGGATCAGTCAAAACTTCAACTTATGTGATTTGTTTCTAATTACATTTTTAAAAACACAGACATGTATAAAGAAGGAAACAAAATGTCCATGAGTTTTCTACCCAGAGTTAATTTAACATTTTAGGAAATGCAATTGAATTTATACATATGTGCAATTATGCATTCTTTGCTCATTGTACTAAGTTTATAATATATATATTTGGAAGTAGCTAAATCACTTAACCTTTCACTAGTTTTTGGGATTTCAACTTCCATTTTTTAAATGTTCGGGTAAATGTATGTCTTTGTGTGCATGTGCACATGTTCGTGAGAGAGGGACGGAAATATATTGAAAGAAACAGATATTTACCTTCATTTCAAATCATGTACTTATGAAAGAGTCCTGTGTTTGGAACTAATTGTCAAAAGTAATGGATACATGTTTTAAGATTCTTAGAACATATTTTCAAATTTCTTTTTAGAGTATCTCATCAGTCTTTAAAATACTATGCACATCTTGTTATACTCTAGTGATGAACATCATACATTTTAGATCTTTGATAAATTGCTTTGACACATCATTGATTTTACATGTGTATGTGTGTGTGTGTGCATGTGTGTATGTGTGTGTGTCCATTCTAATAGTATGACTTTGTAATAAGTTGCTCAGGAAATTCTGTTTTGTGAATCTTAGGTGTGATAAGACTGATATATATATATATATATATATACACACACACACACACACACACACATATATATATATACACATACTTGATTCTTAGACTGGTTTGTGGTTACATTGGCTAATTCTTTCTGTAACTTACCTTTCCATGGCTGATGACCATGTTTCTGTGGAGGACTTACTATTTTATTTTTGTATAAATGCTTAGGGTATTATCTTTTCCAGCCATATTTATAGAGTATTTCATTTGCTTTTCAGTTTTGTTTAAAATATTCTTTATATGAGCATATTTATTTTTTATGTAGTCAAGTTTATTGATTTATTATTTGTGAAGATACTTCTGGTTCTTGTCATAGACTAGGCTCAAATACGATTGTTTATGCTTTATGGTTATTGTATTGCAGTTTTAATATAATTGTTTTGTTAGTCCTCGGACCTAGTTTCTAGGTCTTATTGAACTGGCTTGATCATTATAACAAATAAGAATTTTTCTTTGTATGGCTTTGAAGTGCCCTTTGGAATTTATGCTTAGAAAATGGACAATTAGCATAACTAATTTCTCTGTAATTAGAGTTCATCAATATTACTTTTCTGATTGTCAGGATATAAGTAAATGTTTCCTTGGAATTCTCATCCGGGAATGTGAAATTGTTGTTTGATAACACTTGAAATCTCAAAGTCGACCAGCATTTGTATTGAACATATCTTTTGATGCTTTATTCAGTGTCCACGAATTTTAGGTAAGCATCAGAGAGGCAAGTTAGTGCCCTGATGCTATTAAATGTGAAACCATCTATTGCACTGCATATATACTTTGGGATTCGCCCTTTGACAAATCGAGAAAGTTCTACTCTTCACTAATTCACAAGGAGACAGCTCAACTCGTCATCAGAGGATTTTTTTCTGACTAGAAAGAAAATTTGAAGTTTGAAAATGTCACAGTTTATGGCAGAATTATACTCATATTGTAGGAGGGCCAGTGCATTTTGGATTTCTTTCACTGCTTGCTAAAACACCCATTGTAGTTGTTTATAAGCAAATAGTTGCAAAGATTTCATATCATATTTAAAGCTCAATTATTAAATTACATAAAATGTTTCTCTCTTTACCTAAACTTGTGAATATAGCAAGACATAATGTTGATTAAGTTCACATAATCAAGAGGTTTGATATTTCTCAAATTATCTGAGTTATATAAGTTAGACAAATACATCCAGCAATAGAATGCTTTTTTGAGTTAAAGATGATATAAGATCAATGAAAAGGCTGTAGCATGTCAGGTGTATTAGTGCAAATTTCAGAATTCTTCAAAAATAAAATTACAACACCTGGAGGTCAGGACTGCTCTGGTGCTGTGGAAAATAGAAACAATAGATAAAGATGTCAAAAAGCAAGAGATGAGGATTACAAGCACCAGTATTAGTAAAACAGTAGTAGTTATAGCAAGTTCAAATGTTAGAAATGAGCGTGATAAGGTGCAGGTGTCTTTGTCTTCTTCCAGGAGCATTTCAAGAAAGAATACAAAGGGAAGAAAGGAAATTTTTTATTTCTTTTTTTAAATTAGGTACAATGATTATCAGAAATGTAAAAGATTACATTCCTTATTATCCACCCCTTTCCCCCAAAGCCCCAGAATTCATGCAGTTTATTCATGTCTCTTTAGGTTGAATATAAACTAGCCCTGTCAAGTCTGAAATCAAGATTACATAGTTTTACTTTGGTGTAAATATACTTAAAATACATCAACAATCGGTTTTTCAAAGCAAACTTTGTATCTAGTGATAGGTCGTTAAAACTGCTATGTATCCACTAAATGCCAGACACTATGCTAATGACTGGAGATACTGAAATTCTTTGCTTGCCTGTCTAAAGTTTGGAGTTTCCTGGCTAAAACATTCACATAGCTATAGCAGGTGATACAATGCAGGACAAAGCCACCAGTGAAAGACTGAAAAGGAATATCTGTGACATACTAAGCATAAGAGGGAGGTCAGGAACAGTGTCAAAGAGTCTTACCTGGAGTAGAATTTGGGGGGAAGATTTGGAGTAGCCAGCCAAAGAGCAGGCAATATGTATTACAAAATCCAGGAGGTGTGTGTGTGTGTGTGTTTATGTTTCCTGAGTGTCTTAAGTATAGGAGAATGGCAGATCAAATTGCAAGTAAAAATATAGACTAGCTTATGAAGACTTTTTTATCTTGAAAACTCAAGAACTGTAAGGCAGTGATCTGGAAGTGATGTCATTAGCTTTGCATTTTAGATCATTCTGGCAATAGTGAGGAGTAGAGATTACAAAGGTTGAGAATTGGGAAAGGAATTCTGTAAGGAGGGGGCTGTAGTGACCTGAAGGAACAACATGAAGATCTGAAATAAGTCAATCTTGGAAAGGAGAGGACTCAGAGTGAATACATTGGGAAACTGAGTCAGCAGAATTTTGTGACTGAAGTAATGTGGCAGTGATTGGGTAAAGAGACTGATGTACACTTAATTAATCCTAAATTTCTAGTGCGGTATGTGGAAAACTTTTGGTGCCAGAAGTTTGGTATGGGAGAGCAAAAGCTTTGATATGCTTATTGCACATTAAGGTGAAGATTCTCAAATACAAGTATTCTTTAGTAGTATAGTTTATACATTAGTCATTAATATTATGTCTATTGAGTGTTGTCCTAAGTGCTATTATTATGTTTATTTTGCCAATGATGAAACTGAAGCAAAAATAAGGTTGGCCTGTCTAAAGTTACAAAGGAAGTAAATGGCAGAGCTTAAATTTAAGTTCGGAAAGTCTGATTGTCATTCCCACTCTCAGGTGCTCTATTCTCCTGCTTTTCAGTCACATGGATATCTATCTGATCTATGAAAATTATAGCCTGGAGATAGGGATTTGGAAGTAAACTAATTTATCTGAAAAGATGAAACTACTGGCCTGAATGACATGACCCTGGAGAGTCCGTGGAGCTTTTGTGTGAGCTGAGGTTATGACTTTGTCATTCAGAAAGAGGAAGTGAGATTGGGAAAGAGACTGAGTGACCAGAATGATAGGACGAAAATCCAGAAAGAATTGTGCTATAAAATTCAAATTGAATGCTAGTTTTTTCTCCTTTTAAGAAATCAAATCAACAATTCTAAAACCTTAAAAAACATAGCCAGAAATAGCAGTTAGAAGTCACAGGTGATAGCCACAATGGTTTTAGTTTAGTTATTCAGAAAGAGAATAAAAGAGGCTGGGGAATGAAAAGAAGTGAGACTATAAATTCAGAGAGCTTCCTCAATGCTATGGAGTGATGTGACTATACAGGCCAAAGAGGGATTGAGTGGAAGTTCATGGTGGATGAGAATAAAAGAAGAGTTTTTCTTGTAATAGGTAAAACAGGATCACGATTGTGTGGATTTTAGGGTAATCTGTCTTGGAGTAAGTTTTTTTAAAGAGCAAAATTATAATTTGAAATGCTTTTTAAACTTTTAACAGAACATTATACATCCATGGGCATACCAAGTTGGATTTCACAGTCTGGCATACTGCAATTGAAAAAGCAGCAGGTACAGATGGTAATGCTTTACAAGATCAGCAGCTCAGCAAAAATGACGTTCCCATTATAGTGAACAGCTGTATAGCATTTGTTACACAGTATGGTAAGTATCACTGAGTTTTTATTCAACCTCTAGAACTGATCATATCATTCTTACAGATTTTTAAGTGGTACCTCTATTGGACTGAATTGAAACCCTTTATATTTGTAAGTACACTAGTGAAAAATAAAGGCAGATTTACTGTTCAGCTAATTACCATTCCTTCTCCCAATAAGACTCGTTTAAACTATACCATACATTTTTACCATTTCCTCCTTCCTTTATATGCATAAAATATTAAATAACATATTGAAATAATCTGAATTATAATATGTACATAAAAATAGTAGATTATATGTTTTATTCAAGTAAGAAAAAATAGTAGATTGAAGACTATCTTTCAGAGATTACAAGGCTAGATTAAAGCCTACAGTGACACAACATGTCTAAGCATGTTTTTAGAAGTGATGAACTGTGGAACAATATGTAAAATAATTTGCTTCCTTTGGCATACATAAAGTATGCGTGTAGTTTATATTCAGAAGCATAGGTATTAATTTTCACAATTTTTGCTCATTTTCAACAGATGTTTCAATGAATAGTTTGCAAATAAAAAACATGTTGATCTGTACCGTGGTCCAGATTCATGTCAGTTTTATATGCTATGTTAGTATTTTAGATATACCTGAAAGATATCCTCTTTTCTTCATGTTTATTTTCAAATGGTTATGAGTTCTCCAAATTCCTTTTATTGCATATATCTTTCATACTGTAAATTTCTTGATGCTATTTTAAATGTGAAAATGTTAAAATGTTACCATGAGCCCTTTTAACCTGTAGGTAAATGCCATTTATTTAGATTACAAATGTGGAAAAGAGGAAAATGATTTGATATTTTGGATTGTATTAAATTTTTTTTGTTCTCCTAATATTAGAGGTTTCTTTGGGTGTTTTTAATATGAAAAGAAGATATAAGTAGTGAGGGCTGCAGTAAAGCATTGTATTATTAGTTAATTGTTTCTTTATCAAGTACTTATTGTATGCCAGTCACTGGTCTCACTCTTAGAAACACAGTAGTGGAAGTAAAAAGTTCAAGACAAAGCTATGAATCATATCTTCTAGTATGGGAAACTGACAATACACTGATATGTAACAAAATATCAGAACTAATGATATGTGTAAAGAAAACACTTTTCAGGAATTAAATTTAGGCATATTTTAATCTCTTGTTCTAGGGAGAGTGTCACTTTAAGTATTTTACTTACTTTGTATGTAATGCAAGTACAATTATTAATGTCCAGATTCATTGTGTTTTTATGATGTATCTACTGAAAATATATACATAATCACATATTTGGGCATTACTATAAGAAGTTTCCTGCTCTGATAGTATGTTCTTGTTTTTCTTATTAGCTATAATCATCTGTTAAAAAATGGAGGAAGGAGAATGTTACCTTTATTTGTTACAGCCATTCAGTGTTAGTGTACGTTTTGCAGATATACATGAATCATATATATGTTATGTTTTAACAGGAGCATAACCTCATTGGGAATCATCGCAACATGTTAGTTTCATAATGGCATAAGGCCTTTCTTAAGCAAGAAATAATTAAAATACCTTGACTGCTCTGATGTAGCCAATTTAATGTTTTTCTAGGGAAATCAAAATTTTCCTTGTGTTTATTTGGGTTTAAAATAATTCAGCATTAGATTTTTTTCAACTAAAACTCATATATGATAACAACTTTATACATCTATTACAAGATGCCTTCACTTGCATGTTAGAATAATAAAGCCAATGAAGGATTGTGTTTATATAAATATACACGTACACTTACATATATACACACATATGTGTACATACATATATTCATATATATGCATACATATAGTCATAGAACATATGTATATATTATATATAAATGTATGTATCTTATATTTTATATTATATGTAATTATATATAAAATTGTGTTTGTATTATATATCTACTGAAAGTATATAAATAATCACATATTGGGCACTACAGTAAGAAGCTTCCTGCTATGATAGTATGTTTATGTCATATATATATATATATTTATATTCAGAACACTGGGGAAACCTCAGTGCTACTAGCATGTATAGAAGAAAGATTTGGCAGGAACTTAGAAAATACCCAATGATTATAGGATGCAGATGGTTTCATGGTGGCAATCATTTTGAACCTCCTGAGCTGTGGGTTGAAATCTCAAGACCAATTTTCTGTGCTCATTGTGTCATTGTGTCAAGGTTTGAACTTGACTGAGTTCATAAGATGACTTTTAGGGCTTTAATTTTTAAAAAGTAAATTACACTAGTTCTTGGAGAAAATTATTTCAATTATATAAACAAAATTATGTTCAAATTATTTTTCAGTTAACTTACTTGAGTGCCAGCTATTAGAAATTCATTCAGCTAGGGATATACTATCTCAAATGCTTAGTCAGTATTGATTTTTGTAGAACTTGCTTATTCTTGCATTAAGCAGTCATTTATTGAATACCTGCAGAGTAGTTCTAGGCACTGTGTAACTGCTGGATATACACAGAGATATGTCACAGAAAATAAGACATAATTTTTGCCTTCTAGAAGTTTGCGGATTTATGAATAAGAGACAAATACATGAGCAGTTACAAGTCAGTGTATAAAATTCTCTAGTAAAGAGGTTCAGGGGGTGCTTCCAGTGTCCATGGTGTAGGGGTAAATTTCACTCAGAGAAGGTGTGGTAACAGAGAGCTTCATAGGTAAAGCACAGTGCTTACCATGAGCCCTAAGAGAAAATGGGAGCTAGTTAGGAGAAGAGGATAGGGATTCCAGGAGGAGAAATAGTGTCTGCCAAGGTATAGAGTCACAAATTTTGTGCTGGGAGCTTTGTGGTATTAAACGTAGCCAAAGCTTAGTGTAAGGAGAAGGAGTCAATCAATATAAAAGGCAGCAGGTTAGATCAAGTCAGGTAAGGTTTAATATACAAAGTAAAATCCTCAAACTTTGCCTCACAGGCAGCAAGAGGGCAGTATTCGAATTTTTAAGCTTGTTGATAACACATACAGACCCAAATTTTAGATCATGCTGTTATCATTGTTGAGACACACAGAGGGCTGCACAAGAATATGGGCAAGGAGTTGTGACAATGTAGTAAGAACTCCGTGCACATGGAAAGGAGAGGACAGTTGTGAGAGTGAGATCATGATGAAGAATCTATGTGATGCAGTACTGCATTTTTTTGTTTTTAATGTGCTGATTGAGAAATAAATACTCTGACTTGTAAAGGGCTAGGGAGAAGGCAATGCCGTATATTGAGGTAGAGAGGAACAAGATAAAGAACATGGTGGGGGTGGAAAGTGAGGTAATAAACAGGGCAGGAGAATTAATTCCTTTGGGTTATTTTTATTTGCCATAAGATGTATGGGTGTATGTGTGTATGTTGCATGTATATGTAATGGTATATGTATGTATATGTGTGTATGTGTAAAATATGGAAATTAAAACCTGAGTTAAAATGGTTCTGTAGAAGTGATGAGGTTGGATGGGTTCTCACCCAGTGGGCAGGAAGAGAAGAGAATTGAGGAAGGATGCCTGGGATGACCAGAAAGTATTAGATGAGCAGAAAAAATTAGAAGACTGAGAGAGCAATCACAGAGGGAAGGGAGAAAAAAAGAGATATGAAATCATGATGTCTGAAAGTTATGGGGTTACAAGAATTTACAGGCTTTCATTCAGAATGTCAACTGCTGCAAGGAGTTCTCCCTAGATAAAAATTGAAAAGCATCTAGAAAAAAAGAACGTTGTTAATATTCTTGATGAAGGGTGACCCCACCAGAATGGGGATTGGGCAGAGATGCAAGATTCTGTGGTCAAAGGATTAACAGGCGTGTGAGACAGTAGAAGGAATAAATATAGGAAATTCAGCCTGGTTGTGAAAGGAACAGGGAAAAAGAAGCCTGGGAGGAGGCAAGGGAGGCTTTTGGGGTTTGAATTATTGTCATTGTCATCATCACTCTTCCTCCTAACCACTGCTCCTTTTATTTGGTATGGAGCACTTCATAAATCAGTAACCATGAAAAAGAGGTAACCTAACTCTCCATAGGAAATAAGGTGAAATGGGAGCATTCAGAAATTAATATACAATATGGGGGCAGGAGGTTGATGACATTTACACCAGAGAGGCTCACTTTTGTCAGTGAGAAATGGAGGTAAGTTGTTTGCTGGGAGACTAAGTGAAGACAGGGCACTTTAAGTAAAAGAACATTTGAACATCACACCTCAGGGCCTATCATGGGGAGGGGGGAGGGAGGAGGGATTGCATTGGGAGTTATACGTGATATAAATGACGAATTGAAGGGTGCTGATGAGTTGATGGGTGCAGCACACCAACATGGCACAAGTATACATATGTAACAAACCTGCACGTTATGCACATGTACCCTAGAACTTAAAGTATAATTAAAAAAAAAAAAAAGAAAAAGATACTATGGAGAGCTGGAGGAAGGACTGGTCAGGAGCTTGCTAAAAGCTGAGTCTGCATGATTTGCTCATTAGGTTTACATTTTAAATACTAAAATGAGGGGTAAGAAGTGTTTCCTGCTCATGCATGTTTATATCATCTGTTGCGTAATGATTTCATCATCTTACTCATCATCTCAACACAAACATTTGTTTCGTTTTTAAAATATCAAAGTGGCTTTTGTATTTAGACTTTTAAAATATAACTTGTTTTTTTTTGTTGTTGTTGTTTTTTAACAAAGGTTTAGGATGCAAATATATCTATCAAAAGAATGGTGATCCTTTGCGTATAAGTGAACTCCTGGAGAGTTTCAAAAAGGATGCAAGAAGCTTTAAATTGAGGGCTGGAAAACATCAGCTTGAAGATGTGACGGGTGTGTTGAAAAGTTTTCTCTCTGACATTGATGATGCACTGCTTACCAAGGAGCTCTACCCATACTGGATCTCTGCTTTAGGTAATATTTATACAGATATATATAGATATGTATGTGTGTATATATACATTATACAGACCATAATACATGCTTGCCTTTTAATGCTTAGACTTTTTTGATAAGTTGAAATTTTAATAGAAAGAAAAAATGTACATAATGACTTAGAACAGAAATTGTATAAATATCAATAGCTGTTTCAGTCTTCCTCAAGAGAAATTAAAAATATTTGCTCAATCGTTTGGTATATACTTAGTTTTCAGTCGATTTCTTAGTTCATACTTTGCTTTAACTTTGGAATGTTATACTCAAGTCCATGTGTGCTACTAATTTCCCATTAAAAATAAAATGAAGCATTTACTACATGATTCATTTTGCAAGATAGTGTATATAACAGTTTTTAACTGTTGCTTCATTTATTCTAGATTCCATCTAATGAAATAGAATTTTGTTATACACTGTAAGAGAAGCTAATTAAGAGATGACCCTAGGAAAGGAGTTTATTAAATCCCTCTTGGGTCAAATTAATTTCAGTAAAGCCTGTTTTTAACCTCCAATGCTTTAAAACAAGTCCTTTTATTGAAACATTACAATAACAAAGACTTAAATGTAAATATTGCCTTTAATTCCACCTTTTTAATAAAGATGCTTTTGTTTATCCATATTATAGTCCTTTTCTCTACTTTTGTAATTTATGTATATAACATTTTTTATTAATAAACTATAACCATTTCTCATATATCTATAATATTTTCCAGATGATAATTTTCAGTCCTCCATTGTTCTAGGTTTTAAAACTTACTTTTGAATTATTCTATAATTATAATGTGTTTGTCTCTTATATATTTAATCTGTTTCAAGATTTGGAAAATGGCTTTTGAATCTGGTCACATGGCATTCCTCTATTGAGAAGTAATTTTCCTCATTGAAAGTATTTGTTTGATTTAAAACAAGTGATATATTTAAAGATATTTTTGAAATGATGTCACAAAACATGCACAGTTTGAAAATTATCCCAAGAATGACCCTAGTTAGTGTCAGGAAGAGTAGCATTATAACGAAAATAAAGTTTCTCATGATACAACTACCTGTCGGAAGTCTTTCATTTGCCTTCTGTTTCTCAAATCAGTAGGGTTCACTGTAATACCAAGAATACTTGATTATATAATTTTCTAAGATATAAAATGCAGAGATAAATACATTGCTTTAATCTCAGTTCCCTTGAAACCCTCATTTTTGTTTTAAGAAAGTTTTATTGAAATGTGTGAAGCTGTTTAGTATCTCTACTTCATAAAGACTTATAATTTGTCTTTATTATAAAATTGGTTATCAGTAGTACATGGCAAGGCTGGGCATGGTGGCTCACGCCTATAATCCCAGCATTTTGGGAGGCCAAGGCAGGAGAATAGCTTGAGGCCAGGAGTTCGAGACCAGCCTGGACAACATAGTGAGACCTTGTGTCTGCAAAAAAAAAAAAAAAGCGTTAACTCAGGCATGGTGATGTGCTCCTGTAGTCTCAGCTATTCTGAGGACTGAGGTGGGAGGATCACACGAGCCCAGGAATTCCAGGCTTCAGTGAGCTGTGGTGGTACCACTGTACTCCAGCCTGGGTGACAGCTGAGACGCTGCCTCTTTATAAACAACAACAACAGGTGACAAATATACATTTGCTAAAGTTGTCAAATTGAGTGACAAGTCTTCACTGTTGTCAGTCTACCAGAACAAGGTAGTGAGCAGGGGTCAGAGTGTGTCCAAAAGGAATGTGTTCACCTTTGCCTTGCCTGTGAATTCTTTGAGAATTTATTTGGAGAAGGCTTTGAATACTGGGTCAAGTAACCTTTAACTCCTTTGCTTTTGCAAACAGTATAGTTCGGCCAGACCCTTCAGTAGTGGCCATGTTGGACCTGAAAAGAATAAACCAGTACCCTCTGAGTGAATTCATAAAACTCTTTTGACGTACTGTGTACTTGAGGTAGAGAATGCCTTATAGCCATGTACCACCTATATTTATATGACATATATCTGTTCTTCTAGAAACACTGTTAAATTCTATGTCTAGTTGAATTGCTCATTGTATTTTCTATATGGCCTGAAATCTTTCCTGAGTTTTACTTTCAATTTATTTAGCTTTATTTTGAAAATATATATTTTATAAGATGTGTGAAAATATGCGTACTAGCATGACTTTTTGTTTTAAGCATAGTAGTGTTAAATTTTAAGGAATAAATGCAATTTATCCTACAGTTAGAAACTAGATAACATGAGGATAAATGTTTGGATTATACTGGGAATTATACATAATTAATTTCCAGTAATGTCTTTGAATGTAATTTGGGTGTTTCCCCCTCTTTCTTATAGAGAGTCATGTACTACTGCACTTAATTCAGTATACTCACGTGTATGGTTATTGATCTCATGTACAGTCTAAATCAGTACAAAAGAGATATCACTTGCAATTTTGAATAGGAGTGCACTTGAAAACTGTGTCATACAGAGTTTCTTACCTAGCCAGGGATCCTAATGTCCTTTACAAGTGACTTTGTACTTTTAAGACATCATTAGTGTGCTGCTGATTTTCTGTGAATAGAAAAGGTAAGGCTAAGCAAGAAATAAAATAGTCTTGTATCCAAAGATAGTTGCGAATTGCGAGGAAATAATAAGTGTGGTCTCCTTGAGTTATCAAGTCAGCACAAGTGATTTATTTGAAGAATGATCTGTTTCCACTGTCAGATAGTATAGGCTAAACTGTCACTGCATGTCCTCTACAGAGAGTCTAGATTTTGGGGGGGTTCCTGTCTCTAGTTTCTCCAGATATTTGCCTTCTTGGAGTTAGGTGAGTGGAGGGTAGTTCCTTTTTATCCTCCTCTCCATGAACCAACAAATTTCTGTTCATGACAAAAGCAGGAGGTCTATCGTCCTCTAAATCCAGATTGTAGTTATTAAGGACTGGGCTTGACTTCTTCCATTATACTCTCACCTTTTCGAAAGAGTTGAAAGTACACTTTACCTGGATCGAAGGGGTACTGTATAGTTCATAGTTCCAGGGTGGTTCATAGCTTTGGAAAGATTTTTATAATTTCGTGAGAAACAAAAATCAGAAATGTCTTTTTCAAATATAATTGATTAAACATTTCCTTAGCCAGAGTTAAAATACTTTTCGCTGCCAGGCGCGGTGGCTCAAGCCTGTAATCCCAGCACTTTGGGAGGCCGAGACGGGCGGATCACGAGGTCAGGAGCTCGAGACCATCCTGGCTAACACGGTGAAACCCCATCTCTACTAAAAATACAAAAAACTAGCCGGGCGAGGTGGCGGGCTCCTGTAGTCCCAGCTACTCGGGAGGCTGAGGCAGGAGAATGGCCTAAACCCGGGAGGCGGAGCTTGCAGTGAGCTGAGATCTGGCCGCTGCACTCCAGTCTCGGCAACAGAGCAAGACTCTGTCTCAAAAAAAAAAAAAAAAAAATACTTTTGGCTTAACTTTTCAGTTTGTACTCCAATTTGAATAATTAATTGAATGTGTTCCCATTAAGTTAAAGTTCAATACTCCATAAAGTAGAAGATAAAAAAATACAATCCCTCTTAACCTTGTATTTTAAAAGTTATTTATTTTCAATTATAAATTATATGAACTGGAGCACATAGTGCTGGAATGTTATGTAAATAAATACTTTTCCAGATTGATAGAAAATTACTTTAGAACTTCGAACAATTGTCTACTGAAACCTGATTGTATCACTTATTAAAATGCGTTTGTTTGTGACTATTTTACAGTACTGCTGATAGACGAATTCATAACCTTGATAATTAGTTTACCCTCAAGATTTTTTTTTTTCCCTCTAGATACGCAAGATGACAAGGAAAGAACTAAAAAATATGGAGCATTTATACGTTCTCTTCCAGGGGTCAACCGAGCAACACTGGCAGCTATCATTGAACACCTGTATAGGTGGGTAGATGAATAAACTTTTCTAGACATTTCAAACACAGCACTCAATAAGTCACTATTTCTTATGTGATTGTGAATCTTTCTACGTATCGTAAGAGCTCATGTTAGTCTGTCGTTCTGTAATTAAGTCACATTTACAGATAAATAGCACCAGTAATTTCTTAATCAGAAATAATCATATACAGTATCCTCAAAGGCATCTGATGCATAAGCAAGAATTTTAAAACTCACTTGGTTTGGAAGCTGGAGAATGAAGGATGTGCAGGGACCAGAATTCTATAACATGAATTTGTCTATGAGGACAGTATTTTCTCAAGGTGGACATTTCTTTATTATCAGTTTATATCTTAACTGACCTTTATATTTTGGTATCAGGCTATTGACATAATGAGGAAATTTTAAAAATCAAAAACAATTTTCTATGTCAAGGCATGAAAGTCTCCTTGCATTTGGAAAGATATGAGGAATATAATGGTGACTTTACAAATGAGGTCTGAAGGATGAGGACATTTGAAAATAACCTTTTAAGTTAAAACTAGTTTTTTTTAAATCTTAGCAAGAATTATTACAAAAACTTAAATAAATATAAATTTTGATTAAAGAATATATTGTCGCTCCCTGAATGGATGAAATATTCGCTTGAATAAATTTCTATAAAGCTGGATTTTGCTAAAAGTACCTTATTTGCAGTCTCCGTTTAGAAATCTTTCACAATTTGTGTTCTTTCCTCTTGTTCTTTTCTTTCCCAACCACTACTTCTCATTTATGTCAGCTCCATTATTGTAAAACTGATTTTCATATTGCATCATACAAATATAGTCTACATTATATAGAGCTATCTCTATGCCTATGAGACATTGAGACAAACTTTAATATAGAGAATTTTAGCTTGCAGCATGGAATTGTAGAGGATAAATTGAACGATTCATTGCGCGTTGTGGTCCGGGGATGCATCTGTGCTTCAGATTTAAAGAGACATGTGAACTGGGCATGAAAGAAGAGTATGAGAAATGAGTGAAGGATAATGTCTGGGACGTAGGAGTACTAGGAGATGAGAGGGTTATAGTTGGCTGGCAGGAAGTTGTGGAAGGCTTTGTAGGTCATGCAAAAACATTTTAATTTTATCCTTTAATTGATAAAAGTAACTGATCAAATGTTTTAGGATAAAAATCCCCATGATGGGATTGGTAGGGAAGATGTAGCATAGAGGCAGATAAGCTAACTAGGAAACAGTTTTGTTGAGTTTCTGACGAGAAGACCTGGAGGAGAAGGGACTGGGCAAGCTGAGTATGGAACATTGGAAATGTTAACACCTCGGAGCAGAGAAGTAAAGGAAGAAAAGGAAACACTACATTATGCCTATTTTGTCCCAGAAACTAAGGCAGCCACTTAAGCTAAAGACAAGAGAGGTGAAAAGTACCAAAGGGGTTGATATTGCAGAAGGAAGTCTCAAGAAATACAGTGATGTCCTTAAAGATAATGTCCTTAAAAGATTGAGAGTTAAATTTGGATGAGGACAAGTTGATTTAGCATTTAATTCAATCTCTACCCTAGCTAAAAGACCATTTCCACCATCAGTAATATCCACTAAATTTCATTCACAATGGTATTAAAGAGTTTCTGACTGTGAGATACTTAGATTCTAGTAACAGAGACAGACATGCAGATAAATTTTCCAGATGTTTACAATTAAGTGTAGTGTGAAAGCATAGACATTGTTTTGAGAGGTATGTTCATAATTATTACATCCTCTTCTATTAAATTCCAGCTCCTTTTTCATCTTGAAAATCACGTGTGATGATTTTGCCCTTGCACCATCTCTGCTATGCAATTTGGTATTTTATTATGAAATCCCTACATTATCATATATATTGCTATCATGTTTATTCACCTTTTCTTGTAGCTACCTGAATCTGTGTTCTCCATAGATAGGAATGTCTAGCTTAGTCTTACTACATTCGTTTGATGGAGTTACTATGTTCATTTGACAGATTGTGCCACTTATAGTTCTCATCTGTTACATTTTTAGCATGTTACTTTCCCTTTTTTGGGGATGATGCTTCAGGGAGTTGTTTTGGTTTTTTTGTAAACTTTTAAGTTCAGGGGTACAGTATGTAAGTTTGTTACATAGTTAAACTTGTGTCATGGGGAAAAAATGTAATTGCATTTTAAAGTAGTCTACTTTGTAATCATTTATTTTGAATAACTGTATGGACACATGTGCCCAAATATTCTTTCTCATTTGATTTGCACTTATGGGAAAATTTAGCCCAGCTTTGCAAATGGAATTTGGAACTGTCGATTATATGCCTAATGACCATCCTTTTTTCCCTGTTTTCTGCATACCTCCTACCCCATTTTCTCCTCCTATGCTGCAGCTGCACAAGCCATTTTACGCCATTCGGCAAGCGTATTTCTATGCTTTGGCCATAGGTTGTTTCATAGTTTGCAATTGTTTGGATATGGTCAGCCCTTTCTCTAAATCAACAATTAAGTATGACTTTGTGACTTTTACTAATCCGTTTAATAGTACTTTTTCTCATGTTCTTAACTAGATTATAAGCTACTTGGAAGAAAGAACCATGTGTTTTTAAGTCACCACTGTATCTTTTATATCAGAGAATTCCAATATTGGTGTGCTTAAAAATTGATTAACTGGCTTTCTGTTCTATGAAATTTCCAAATAGAAGTGTATCATAATGAACTATGCTTTTCTCTAACAGGGTTCAGAAATGCTCAGAAATCAATCACATGAATGCCCATAATTTGGCCTTGGTCTTTTCATCCTGTTTGTTTCAAACGAAAGGACAAACTAGTGAAGAAGTGAATGTAATTGAGGACCTAATTAATAATTATGTAGAAATATTTGAGGTAAATATTTTGTATCCTGCCCTTATTCAAATGGTTATAATGTCACTGTTTGCCAACATATATATATATGTTTTAGGGTGTTATTACTCAGATCTTTATTAATATTTAGAAATACATAAAATAAGGAATAGTCATATTTTAAAAAAATATAGGCATAAGTAGCTTTATAGTCATTATTTAAATTTGGTTGCATTTAAAACTTTTTACCATCTGATGTCTGTTGCACAGAATATTTCTATCGATAGGATTTTTTGCTTGTGTTTTCTTTTTCTTCATGTGTATGAGTTATATCTACTTAGAGGTGTAAAGTTATACATTGAACAATTTATTAATAAATACCAGACTCTTAAATTCTGCAGTTGAAAGCACTTTGTTTTTTTCTTTTACTTGTGTCACCGATTAGGGGAAAAAAGCACATTCTAAAATATTATTATTCTATGGCATTTTGCTAAGTAATCTGTTTTAATTGACTTTTTAATTTTCCATTTTATGAAGTTAATATTTTCATGTTTCATCAGAAAACGGTTGGAATAGAAATGATGTCTTGGTTCAAAGAAGTAAAATTAGAGGAAATAAACCCAGGATTCAAATTGGTGGATTTGGGCGAAAGGTCCAGTTCTATTATATAACTAGTTCTAGCATCTCAATTTTGTCATTTAACCTTTTGAACATTCCCTTAAATGGTGTTTATGAGTCCTCTTGTTTTCCGGAAGTATGGCTATACTACATGAAGTCAAGAGGGTTAGTGTAATCAGTTACCATTGTAGAGTTCTTACATTCTTATTATAATCACTTATCATAAGACAAGAAAAAGGAGCTATTTTAATAAAACAAAATATCACAGTCTGTATTTTCATTCACATAGGAATAGACACCAGATTGTGGGATTGTCTTTGCTCTTTGATCTCCTCTTTACTTCTTTCTATATGTGTCCACTGTTTTTTGATCAATAGCAACTTCTTTGCAATAATCTGATGCTGAGAAAATAAAGATTTAGAAAAATATGATGTATGGCTTTACATGCTGTCTCTATTTTCTGTATTTGTAGTTTTCCATTAATAAAATGGTTATCTTCATGGTTATGTTAAACTTTACCTCAATGATGGAAATTTAATAAGCACTTAATGAACATTTCAGTTTGATAAATGAGCTTTGTTTCTCCACCTGCATAAACTTAAACCAGTCATCAGATCCTTTGCTTAAGTTTCCTAAGAAATAGAACTTCCATCAATGCAATTGCAGCCTGAAGTAGTGTCATCATAAAATATTTTGAACTTTAGGATACTCTATCTTGTTTATTTTATTTCCACCCTAGCTATGTGGGCTCATACTGATTCCGATGGCCATTCTCATTTATTTTTAAGTTGTTGGTATTTCAATTCCTGAAGATTACATGAGGATGAGTGTCATCACTCTTCGTATTCTACATTATTAGAATGTCCCGAATTATATTTTAAACAGGTTAAAGAAGATCAAGTCAAACAAATGGACATAGAAAATAGCTTTATTACCAAGTGGAAAGACACCCAAGTGAGTAGTAATAGTTAGATCTCTAAAGAATTAAACAAAACAAAAACTTCCATTGTAAGTAAAGACATTTGCTGTGTGTATTTTCAAGTTCCTATTTTAAGCAAAGTAAAAGTAATGGGTGAAAAAAACAACAATTAAGTAAATTGGTTGTGTTATTCTGCAACCTGATACATACATGCAAAATATGCTAATGTAAAATTTTAAAAATAGAGGGAAAATCAGTTTTAATTTACCTCTCAAGGTTTTCTTTATAAAATCAACTTTTGTGTATAAAAACCATGACTGAAAATGCTAATGGATTTCAAAGGAAGCATTTAAAGCCAAAGAAATACTTAGAGTAAATTGAAAATTCAGACAGCCTAGTGATTCTTTTTTGTTGTTGTGAAACTATAAATTATTTCTTATATGCTTTTGCTTTGCATGCTTTCAGATGATTGTATTAATGGAATGCGTCTAATGTGATCTTTGTAACACATTCTAATTTTTGTCCTAAGTTGACTTTTCTACATCCTGTCCTGTTTTCCTCAATCACATTATACTGGATTTTTTTGTTCCGGTTGCACTATGCTTATTTGTTGAATATTCACTGGAATTTCTTAAGGCTGATCATTAGTCATCTTCTAGTAACTAGGAGTTAGAGTGGATTCAGGGTACCAATATAAATGATAGAAATGGATCAAATGAGCTCTGTTTACAGATAGATAATGAGGCAAATGCTTTTTTGTTAGAAACTAAAGTCTCTTCAGTCCTGAAATATCCACAGCTAACTAGAGGAGTCATTGAAGCTGTCATTCCATACAAAAAAAAATAGAGGAAGGCTTAGATCAGTACTAATACTATGATACTAATGAATTATTTTCTCCATTTTGACCCAGAGTAATTATGCAGCTTCCAAAGGAGTTAGCTTTAACCTCAAAAAATCTAGCTCATTATCAATTATCTTGAATTCTCACTTTTTTGGGGAGCAGAGAGGAAGACTTTAGTCATGAAATAAAGGATTGTGTGAGGCTGAGAGGTAATACCCCTGACCATACTATCTACATTGTTATTTAAAAGGTTTGAGTATCCTTTTGCATTTTTTATCTTTTATATTTGTAGTATAATAAAGAAATAAGTTTTGAATGCTTTCAATTCAGTTGTATAAGTAAGTAAAAACAAGAAATACAGTATTTGGAAACGATAAGTAAAAGAGTCTGGGAAAATCTGTTTTTTTTAACTTAAATTTTTCCTCTAATTCATTTAAAACTGTCTTCTGGAGTATTTTTTTTCTGACACTCAGTTTCTTTGTCTTACCCCTGTTTGAATTTCTTACCTATTCTTCTTTTTTATTTCACTCTATGAGTTCTTTGTATTTACTTTTTAAGTTTTAAAATGTGTCCTTCCTGGAGAGCTGTTTATGCAAACATAGTGAAAAGCAAAAGTGTCAATTGTATCTTTTCCTTACTGGAATGTATCTGTAGCATTGTAAGTCAGGAGGAAAAACTGGAAATAAGCTTTTCTAAGCCTGTAATGCCAGAAAAATTAAGGAACTTTTTCAAAGTTCATCTTTAATGTTTTTTCCAAAGTTTACTCATTAGATTTTATGCTGAGGCAAATTTAATTTGAGAATGATTTCTTGATTATGATCTTTTTTATTTAAATCAGGTGATATTGTTTCTAATTGGTTACATAACTTAAGGGAACTTCTGAAAAAAGTTACTCAAAATATTTTTCATAGATTAATTTGGTTCTTTGTTAACCTCCTATACTGTTAATCTATATAGTTATGATATGATATCCTAAGGCCTTTTATTTTCAGGCTTGCATCTTCTTCACTTAGTCTGTCTTTTGGGATATAATGATGACCTAAATAGTACCTAATTCTTGTCCAAAGATAATTAAAAACTTCTTTTTATTGTCTAGCATATTGCATGAATGACCTCACTTTTATTTGCATTTCTAAATTTATGTTATTTGTAGTTTTAATATAGCTCTGACATAGTTTATTCTCAAAGTTCAATTTTCGGGCGTATCTTCTCTTTAAAAACATAGCAAGCCATATTTTGCCTTTTAAATATTGATATCATGCACACATTCCAGCTTGAAGCAAAACTACATGTGGTTTGTTTTCTCCCCTCATTTTGTTTATCCTGTTAATGTACATGCTGATGGCTCCTACGACTTCTGTTGTCGTAGCCAGCATATTTCCGTTGTAGCTGGATTCATTATTTTAGGAAGAATGTAAGGTTGTTTGAGAGCACTAAGCTCCTAGGAGATAAAAAAGAAAATCATTGTGATTGTTGTTGCTGATTATAACATTTGTGTAAATGCCTTGTCCTTAACCATATCTGGAAATGGGCACATCATGCTTGTGAACGGGGAAATTGAGCTTGTTTCATTGTTATAAAACATTCAGAAATATGCCTGCGGCTTTGTAACTGTCTTCAGTTTCAAATGTGTGTTTTTACAACATATTTATCTGTGTGGTTTCTACCTCTGCCCTTTTCTAGGTATCCCAGGCTGGAGATTTGTTAATTGAAGTATATGTAGAAAGGAAGGAACCTGACTGTAGTATTATAATTCGGGTAAGTTCTGAAGGTGGCTGTAAAGAGGACTGTTGGAAGTCACAAATGTTAGCATTATTTTACATAGTTTGAATTTTCCATTATTATATTTTATGTTACTTCTCCAGTTCAAACGACTGCCAACATAGACTTTTTATAGTGATATCCCCCAGGAATTCTGTATTTTAATCATTTGGAAAGAGAACATCTTATGTGCTTTGGATTACGTGTTAAGATTTTCTTCAGGTTCTGGAAAATACCCCGAGCTTAAACACTTGCCCCTCCCCTTTCTAGCTCCCTGACATTAGACAAGTTATTTGCTCTGGGCCTCAGTGTTTTCACCTGTAAAATGAGAAAAAATCACAGTATTACATCATAGCATTGATGTGAAGACTCTATAAGATAATGCATAGCACATTGCTCAGCATGTAAGTGTTTAATAAATAACTATTACTACTAGTGCTGTTACTGTTAATAATAATCCCTCACCCTTGTTTTCTATACTTTAGCATCCAATCTTCCAATTTATTTGAATATAACTCTGGGATATTTATTTGGATAACTCTTTTATCCCTTGAGAGTACCAATCATTTGTGATGAATTAAAAATAGATCTTTCTCATGCTACTATATTTAGAAATTTGTCTGCCTTACGGATAGTAACTGATATTTCAGGTTACTATTTGGTAAGACTGATTTATTTGTATGAACAATAAACATTCTGCCATGTAACAGAAATTTGGCTTTAGCTGCTTATCATTTTTAAAGTCCAGGATTAAACAGAGTCACAACGTTAGATATATCTGGACTTAAGTTAAATATATTTTGATTTTAAGTTTTGTGTTTCTAATGATTATGAATTGTGACTGTATACCATTAAGTACATTACTTGGTACATGAAGCTGAAATATTAACACTGTAATTATAGGCTTTGTCTTTATGAGGCATTTGCCCTGCCTCTCGTTGGCCATGTCATATTTCTTATGCTGAATACATAATGTTGATCATAAGAGATGTGAGGAACTAGTAAAGATCAATTAGCACAAGGTTCACTAATGCTAGAGGAGGTATTTAAAGCACATGGCTTAAATCTATACACAGGCTCTTTAGTAGCACATTTTAATTTTATTTTCTAAAGTCACAACAGAAGTTATAACTGAGCCAAGTTCTTATGTTATCCGGTGTGTTTAGATAAAAGACTTGCCAGTTTCACCTATAGTAACTCCAAATACTCTTTAGAAAATAACAAAAACTGTTTAAAATCAGTTACCTAGGTTTTAATGCTTATGATTCTGCAAAACCCTTTAGTTACATTTATCTCTGCTCATTATTACCTAAACGCATGGAGGTAGATGAAGCAGGTGATGTTCCAAGTTTGTAAGAATGGAAACTGGGAAGTAAGAATACTAAGGCCAGAATACAAACCTGGTCATCATAGTCCCGACTGGACGTTCAGTATACTGATCTGTATATTCTGTAGAGTAATAATTTCCCAAGTGTGGAGTTCTAGGTGTTACTAACGAGGAGCTTTTGGTCTCTCTTGATGCAAGGAATAGAGTTCTGGTCTTCCTGTTTCAGACCAAGGTGCTTCTGGCTGCCTGTTTCACAAGTGGGTTTCTCAATAATTTATTATTTTTTTTAAGAAAGGGCCAGCCTTAAAAATATTGTACATTCATGCAGATCAACAGCATCACTGAAATGATTCATCTATTCCATACTGCTTGATGTTCTCTATTATTCCTAGATGCTATAATAATTTTTTTTTCTTTTAAGTTTCTATTTCTTTGGGCTTTTCTAAATAGAAAACAGTGAACTTCATTGTATAATTATATTCCAAAAGAGCACTAAATTTCATAAAATACAAAAGGTAGACTTTGTGTGTTACCTGCAGTGAAATAGGTTTTTTTAATTTATGTATGTGCAGTATGCTTATGAGCAATTATGGGCAGGAGAAATGGAAACAAATACATTTCTAAGGAACTTTTAGTAGAGACATCCTGTTACTGAAAATGTGCAAACCAAGTTGCAACTGCAGTATTATCATGCTTAAAACATCGTTATAACTAAATTCGAATGGAAGAAAGCCATTTTGCTTTTGGCCAGCATGGACTTAAGAGTGGCATAAGGAAAAATAAGAAGAAACAAATAAAAAATTCCAAAAGTCCCCAAAGAGGTGATGTATTTGTACAGTGGACTCAGGCTTTGTGACTTCTGTAGAGCCAACCCCTAGGCTGGCACTGCAGACTCTGATATCCGTCCTGGAATCCTGGTTCCAGCATACTTTGGTATCCCACCATCTGTCACTTGGCATGGCAGGGCACACCATGGACTACCAAGACCCTGGAGCTTTTTGGCATGACTGATAGCCATCGACTGTGTATAATTTAGAATCTAGGCTGAATAAACCAAGTTACTCTACACTCTTAATTATAGAACTGACGAGTAAAAAGTTTTACATTTAGACGACTGTTGGATTCATTGTCTGGTGAAGATCATTCCTCATGTAATTGGGTACATTCTTTCCTTCTGAGTGGTCTAAATGCTCAGTAAGTGATTAAAATAATATCATGTCTATATTGTATTTTCTTTTTATACTTAGGTACATTTTATGGAAAAGATCTGAACATGCTGTTTTCTCTATGGGATTTTGGGAGCTGGTTTTAACCATGCTCAAAATAAATTCAGGATATCACTAAATGGTGGATGGGGAATATTATTGGCCTAGCATAAGGCTACTTCTGTGTCTAACACATTTTTTGAAGAAATATTACTTCTCTTACAGATATCTCCTGTGATGGAAGCAGAAGAATTAACTAATGATATATTAGCAATAAAAAATATTATTCCTACAAAAGGTGATATTTGGGCCACATTTGAAGTCATTGAAAATGAAGAGCTAGGTAAGTGATTTTTATGCAAGGGATTCTTAAATTATTTATACTATAAAAAAGTACTGTTTAGGACAAGACTTTATAAACATTTTATGTCTTAACATCTTGTTATGATTTTTTTTACCTTAGTGCATGTGTTAATATATGTTTGAGGTTGACTTTTTATGATTTTACTCATCAAAATAATTATATTACCTTATTGACTATAAAAATACAATGCGAGACTTTAGGTATCTCTTTTGGTGCCTCAGGAAAGAAGACCTTTGTTTATAAGGACAAGCGATTTGATTTGGTACAATATTCTGAGTGGTGTAAGTTACTATTATTTAACAAGAACACTATTAACAGAAACAAAGAATGTTGATTTAAAATATATTTATTATTCTATAAAGTAATTTTAAGAGCAGCAGAAGCTTCATTTTTGTCTTTTTCCTTTCTCTATCTTTAGTGGGTCAAATATTTTGTTGTCTTTCATCTCCAAGATGCCTAGGGATAAAGGGAGCATTTAAAGCACCTTGACTACCCCAACAGTCAAGTGCTGAATAAGCTTAACATTTTAATAACACCTTGTGGTTTCAAAGACCTCCAGAAAAAAAACAAGACACAGAATGTCTTTGTACCTTCACCATCTGTCTAGCTGCTACCTACTAAGGTCTTGGGACACTTTGGAGTACAGCTGCCAAACTGCCAAAAGAAAAATCTTGCCACCCTCAAGCTCAGGATAAAAATTAAAATACAGTGTTTAAAATACCCCATAGTGTGTTATTAGGAGTGTTCTAATCAGTGTTAAAATGAAATGGGATTGTCAGTACTTGGTCTTTATGTTTTTATTCCTGTATTATGATTGTGCACAATTCTTTAAAATTTAAGATGTTTCAATGTTATTTTTAAATATGCATTGCCAAGATCTGATGACTATGGTACTTTGATGTCGCTTCACAGTATCTCCCTCAGTTGGTCTCAATCCTCCTCGTGCACAGAAATACTCTGGCAGATGACTCCTATAACCCCCAACTGTCAAGTCCCTAGATTCACATCTGGGTTCGCTTTACCTAACCTTCTATGGCATTTATTATTAATGACTATTCCCGTTTGATTTGATGATTTTCACTCTGTTTTCCATACTGCCTGGATTCTCTTCATGATTTTCTGATCATTTTACCTCTTTTTTAGATTCTCCTTATTCTGTCTTCTAAACATTGGGTTTTCCTTGCTGCAACCTCCTTTGCCATCTTTTCTCATGTTACCTATGATTTTATGATTATGATTATTATTGTTAGATAATCTCTTCTATTTTTTGTGCTTGGCTAACAAGTATGAAATGGTGTTTCCCAAATGTACCTTTGTTCTTCCTCCATCTGGCTCACACTACTACCTCATTTAAAACCTAGACTAAAAGTTTCATTTGTACTTTGTTTCATTTCTCTTTATAGTACTTATCCCCTTGATTTGTACTTGTTTCTTTTGATGGGGGCTCCTTGGAAAGTAGGAGCAATTCTGTTTTTTTTGTTTGTTTGTTTGTTTGTTTGTTTTTAATCTCTAATGTCTACCATAGTGCCTATTATATAGTAGCCATAAAATCTATTGAATAAGTGAGGCATGATTTTCTATGACTCTGTGATACAAGAATGACAAAGTTTTTATTTTTCATCTTTGTTTAATTTTAAAGAATGGGTCACTCAGTTACCAGCTTTATTATATTTGTGCATAAAGGTTAACTGTCGACATTATTGCCAGAAATATCTTTCCACAAATTGTGGAAATACCTTTCCACAATTTTTACAAATTGGTTTACATTGTTTCACCATGTAAAACCCTTTTATTATTTCCTCATTGCATATTCATCCTTCACAGTGTAAGTAAAATGTCTCTTCCATCATGTTGTTCACATTGATTTCTTTCAGATCACTTATTTAGAAATCTATAATGCTGTGTACTCTATGACTTCTAGAATAGTAATGTGTATATACCTGGTTCTGCCCTATACTATACTTTTTTTGGGCATTTACCATATATTTTAGGCTTTATATTTTTGACTACTTCTCATAGTATAGTTGATGTGGATCACAGTCCACAAAACTCTTTTCAACTGAAGTGGGGCAAAAAAGTAGATGCATTCTGGACCTGAGTGATATGGATTGTGACTCCTGGTATAGATGCACCCAAATGTGGGAGGCACATAGACAGAGATCTCTCCCTGTAGATTAGGAACCATGAAGAGATCTCAAGGCCCTGTTTAATGCTTGGACAGATGATTGTCTCCTACATGCTTCTATTTCTGTCGCTTTTTAAAAGTTTGATAGCAGAATACTGAATTGTGGATTTAGGGGTAGGCATCCTCTCCCTACCTCCCTTGCCCTCTCAAAGTTTGAGTACATTAAAGCATATTCGTGTGCCACTGCAGCTCTGTATCTCTGGCTACTGGTCATCCTAAGAGGAGCAAGCTCGTGGATGAGGATAGGAAGGAATTATATATAGCTAGAAGAGGGATTGCATTATACCAGGAAACATTGTTTTGAAGTTTTATCTTGAGTGATCAAGGGATGTTTACCCTCAAAATGACTAATTATAAACTTGAATGTGATAATTAGTATATAAAATGCTAAGATTGAATTGGATTTTTGCCTACTTTTACTTCTAGTTAGAATAAAGTTGTCTTTATGAAGATATCTAAAAAACTAGGAGACATCAAGTTTTGATTTGTGAATGTGTCAATGTATAAACAAAGAAATGTGTCATGTACACCTAGACAGAATATACTTAGAGTTAAGAATTCAAATTTGGCATGGTCTTAATGTTTGGTCAACTGTGCAAGTAGAAATTGCGGGAAGAGAAAAACTTTCAGAAGGCTAATGATAGGAGAGCAACAGAAGGGCCTGTGGTTATGTGGGTTTACTGAAGCCAGTTGAACATGTGTGTACCACCTGATATGAAATGTTGAAGGCTTTATTACTAGTAACATGCAGGGAAGATAAAGTGAAATATGAAAAGGAGGTAAAAGTAAAGACATAGGTAGTAAGAAGGTTGTAGTCGATAAGAATGTCAGTCAGACAATTGGTGTGTTTTATAATGTAAACATAAATCCTCCAAGTAATGCAGTAAAAAATATATATATATGTATATATATATATAAATTTATAAATATGTAAGCCAGAGTGCTAGATTTTAAGTATCTTTATATTTTAAAGCAGGAGTTCTCTATATCCAGTGTTTCCTTTGTATAATAAATGTTTGGAAATCTTCCCTTTATTGTCCTGAGATAATCTATTGTACTCATTAAAAATTAATAACCTAATTAAAATATAAAAATAAAGGGAACGTATACATTATTAGCATGTAAATGCTGGGAAACTCCTATATGCCTGAAGATGATGAAAATAGATTCTTAAACCTGTGAATGGAATCTCCATGGATGTGGCAGCTACTAATTCAGATTGCTATAAGCATGTACCTTTTGTTTTCACTTAAATGATATTTCAGCATTACTGTCATTGGTGAGATGGTGCACAACTTTTCAGGAAGTTCTGACTAAGACAGCACAGTCATCTTTTTTTGTTTTATGGCAGTCAGATTCGTGGGAAAATACGTTATAACCATTTAAAACATTTTGATATTTTTGACATTTTGATTTTATACTACATTGGTATGAAATATACGTTAAGCCGAGTTAGATTCTCTTCCGTAAGAGCCAGTCATCCAAAATATGCTATTATTTTCATGCTTTACCTTAAATCCAAACCCATCACTTGCCAGTGTAGACCCCTTTACCCTCTGGGTGTTTCACATCTTGAAAGAAATTTAACTGAGGGGCCTCATTTAAATAGGCTTCACTGAGAGATCCAAATTTGCAAAGCAGTTACTTTTTATGCAGTGATATCAGAAAAAGATGGTCTTGTTTCTTCCTCATACCTACTATGATGTGGAAGATCTGTTTATTTTTTATTAGGATTCTTTCTAGCTCTTCTGACTGACACATAAACTGCTGTTATCTTCTGATTATGTACACAGGACAGACAGTGATTTTCACTTTGCATATGTTACCCAAGAAAATCTTTGTTTTTCCTCAAATTACATGTGAGAAAACCATCATGGGAAGGCTTACATATGTCTCCGGAATAAAATTAACTATAGTAGTTAAGATCTGAGGCTTTAAAGTCAGATAGGTTTGGGTTGCACATCTCTGTTCCTCACCTTAACCAGCCATGTGACTTGAGGCAAGGGGCTAAAACCTTTGTGATTCTTAGGTTTCCTTACATGTAAAATATGAATAATAATATCTAATGAAGAGAGTTGTTGTGAAGTTTGAAAGTGGTAACTGATTTAAAGCATCCAGCATATATAATGCCTGATACATAATTGTTATTCCATAAATGGCAACCGTTATTGGGATCAAAAGTATCTCAAAGCTTACAAGTAGTAGACTCAAAAATTATGTAAAGCCAGACATAAAGGGAGTGCTTATGTTATAATTAGTTTTACCTTCAAATACAATTCTAACTTCAATTTGAAGACAACCAATTTATGAGTTAACAATTGAATTATAATGTTGGCAAATTGTGGGCAGTTAGGATCTTTGCCCAATCTTTTGGAAAATTATTTGAAGAAAAGTAATATAGCACAAAATATTATATCTGGTATATAGCACAAAATATTATATCTGGCTTTATGATGACTCATTTTGTCTGTGAGTCTTTCTGTTAATACTTTTTTTTTTATTTATGGGCCATCAAAGAAAATGAGATAATTTATTTGTCAAATATTTATTGAGCATTTATTATATACTCAATACTATGCTGTGAATAGAGGATATAGAATAGGAAACAAGATGTGTATTTGTCTTCAGGATGTATGGCCTGGTGGATATTTTCTTTCCTTCTTTATTCTTGCCATTATTATAATGAGTTAGCTTGCTCCAATAAGCACAGAATGCAGAACTGGAATTCTCTTTACTGGATAGGAAGCAAGCATCTGGTAATTTACATTGGAAGCAGACAATTTATTTTCTTATCTGGAACTAGGAATTGTTGATGACTGCTGATATGATATGTTCATAGCAGGGGAAACCAGTATTAGGGAGGACGTGATATATTTATGTAAACTTGTGATTTCATTATCAATTACATTATGATGGATCATACAAGTATGATGCTTTTGATATGCTCTTTCCTGTTTGTCTTTAGCCTCATTACTTTAAACAAAAACAAAAAGCTCAAGTGCTGTGTGCTTTATGTTTTGGATGGTTTGAAAGAGTTGAATTGACTTTTACATGGCTACAACACTAGGAAAGCAGCACTGACATCTTCATGTCAGAGCTTCTTTTCTTATTATTTCAATTATGCTATTTTCAGTATACTGAGAAAAGGTTTGAATTTCCCATATGCTTCTGTTGCTACGTTTTATTAACTGATTGACATATTTTGATCAGCACGAACTTTTCTGTGAGGCTTTGATTGTAATTCTAAAACTTGTTCTTTTTAACTCTATGCTAAGAATATATGCTACATTTAAAATTATGATTGCCTAAATCAAAACATATATGGATGAATATTCTTCAGAGAAATATATTGAAGATGTCATGTAATTTCTTGCTAGTTGGCCTATTATGTCAATAGTTAATATATAATATTGACACATAATGTTTTTGATATTTCCACTAATAGTTAAATATAGACTATTCAGTACTATTTTGTAAATTATTTTAATGTTTTCTATAGAAGTTATGTTTTATAATTTTATATTGATTATGAAAATATTAGCTATGAGGTATTCATTAGTATTGATCAAAATTAGGAGTCTGATCCTGGGATAAGCAAAGGATTATGATTAAGTTATAATTATTATTTAGTAATGGACAATATTGTTTAATGGACTTTTAAAACCATTTAATTGCATATAAAAATAAGAATGTTTCTCTAAACAAACCAGTATATTATCTAAAAAAGAGGATAGAGGATTGCATTGGTGGTTCATGCCTGTTCATCCCACCACTTTGGGAGGCAGAGGTGGGAGGGTAGCCTGAGCTCAGAAGTTTGAGGTTACAGTGAGCTGTGATTGCACTACTACACTCCAACCTAGGTGACAGAGTGAAACCTGTCTCAAAATAATAATAATAATAAAGGATTGTACAAAGTGTAGAATTTATTGTACAAAGGGTAGAATTCTGAGATTTTTTATCAAAAGAAAAGTACTTCTGATCTTTAAAAATAGTTGAGTAACAAATAGGTATTCCTGCATGATTAATTTATATAGTAAATGTTATTATGTGCTTAATAATTTTCTAGATCTTAGGGTATCTTTTATGTAGTCATAGTGCTATTACTGTATAACATAAGGTATGATCGTGTATAATGGTGCCTACAGATCTTTTCAAAGGGATTTTTTAAAAATTTATAATTATAAAAAAATCGTTATCTTCATATATTTTCCATTTGATTTGGAATTATTTTTTACAGAGCGTCCTCTTCACTACAAGGAAAATGTACTGGAGCAAGTGCTTCGGTGGAGTTCATTAGCTGAACCTGGCTCTGCTTACCTGGTGGTGAAGAAATTCTTAACTGCTGACACAATTAAACACTGCAGTGGTAGGTGTCATTACTTCACATTGCAGCTATGATTGAAAATTCAGGTGGTTAAAGGGTAATTAATATGGCACAAGTAATACTGGAAAATGTGAAAAATGAGTAGCTAGATACAGAATGAACTGACATAGTACACAGATAAGAAAGAAGAATATATGGACAGGAAGATATTTTCCCAGTGTGTTGCTCTGAGGTAATAGTTGGCTAATTTGATTGTACCAAGTTTAAGTTTTTGGAAATAATAGTTTGTTTTTAAAGGTTGTTTGCCATGCTATGCTTATGTATTTTACTAATTTTTAGATTGAGGGCAAGTCATCTCAGTGAATTACATTTACATTGGAAAATTTTCTGGGCATTAAAGGAATGCTAAGTATATAGGCTCTGAGGTAGAGTGCTTGCTATACATCTCACATTTTTGTGATGATATTGTAAAATAAATACTTACAAAATAAAATACCTCCAATAAGAATACTTCCCATCCAACTGGAAGGAGATAGTGCACATGTAAGGTTAATTAAGTAAGTTAGCTAGCACAAGTGAACTATATAAGACCATTTCTGAACCTCTATGAGGTCTCCGAAAATTTTTATTTTGGAACTTAATTATTCTTCTGTTGTGTTGTTATCAACTGAAAGATAAAAAAAATCAGCCACGATTATATACAATCCAACTCAAAAAGCTAAGGATTGAAATTTACCATTACTTTTATGATTAATATTAATAATAACAATTATTATTTCTTAATTGCATATCAGCAGAGCTCAATACACATCAAAGCTTATTTAAAGTGTTTTTTAACTTCCTTGTAAGTTACATTATCTTTCAAATTTTACAAATGAAGGGAAGAGAAACTCAGAGAACTTAAGTAATTTTCCTTATAGTATTCAATTACTAAGTATTGAATTGAAGAACTGATTGGCATTCCTCCTAATTTTAATCATGTGAAAAAACGTGGGGAGGATGGCACAGCTCTTCAGTGCTCTAAACCTACTCAGTATCATTGCAGATTCTCTAGTTAATGGTCATAATTCAGAGCTCTTAATTGTACCAAAGCTTACCGTATAAATTTCTGATTTAATGACACTGTCGTATATATCTTATATACTTTACTTACATGAAAGTACTTTTACAAAATGCAAGTAGTATAACAACTTTCATGTCACTGTGTTCTTATAAGCCTCTAAAAAACCAAAATCGATATTAACTCTTTATACTATAGAAATGTAACGTTTCAGAGACCTTTATGCTGTTTGAAATTTTTTCATGCTCTTACATATGATTTTGACCATATACTACCTGTGCCTTCTTAATGTTTGCAATAGGATTTCTCTGTACTCATGTGAATGCACATGTATGAATGCACATGTCATAAAGTAGTGGCTCTCAGCTAGCAATGATTTCCCCTCCTTTCCCTCCCCACCCACAAGACATGGAACATGTAGCGTCTTGAGACATTTCTGACTGCCACAACTTGGAGATTGGGTAGGGAGGCAGGGCTTCTGGTATTTACTGGGTACAGACCAGGGGTCAATGCTGATGTTGAGAAATCCTAATTTGGATAATCTGTGATATCTATTCTAATTCGTGAATTTCGCTATTCTTTCATTATCTTTCTATTGAATTTTTTCTTTGTTTCTTTTCTTCCAATATTCCTTTGAAATATCTGTAATTCTCCGTGTTGCAAAATGTTTAAAGCCTACACCTAGACATAATACCTTTGCTGTTGTGTGAATGCTAGCAGGCTGTCTATGTGAATAAAAATAGATAAGAATTAGATCCTAAAAGGCTATGTTATAAGTGGAGGTTCTGTATGTCTGCGGGTGAGGGTAAACCAAAACAAGTTCACCGTTAAATGCTATTAATCTTTGGGGCACTGCTGGGGGTGGGTAGCAAACAACCCAACAAGGTGTAGATTGCACTGATTTAGAGCAATCATAACTGAGTAAAACATTTGTTGTGTAAGGGTAAGAAGAAATGGTGCAGTGACAGCCAGTACATTGGCTGTATCCACAAACTGGGTAGGAAGATTGGGTGTTTTGGTGATGTTCCGCCTATCCCATTGCATCTTCTAGATGGAGATATGAATGTGTCCTTCTGTTTTAAAGCACCAAGCCTCTGTAAGATCTAGAGAAAGCATCTTGTATTTAAAAAAAAAAAAAACCAACCTAGGGAAGAACTAAAGAAGCCAAGCAGAAGAAAGCAAGCTGAAGGCTTAAGTGATGTTTCAGAAATTTGGATGAAATATTCTTTGGTTTTTGTTGTCGTTGTTTGTTTTGAGATGGAGTCTGGCTGTGTTGCGTAGGCTGGAGTGCAGTGGTATGATCTCAGCTTACTGCAACCTCTGCCTCCCAGGTTCAAGTGATTCTCCTACCTCAGCCTCTTGTGTAGCTGTTATTACAGGTGCTCACTACAATATCTGGCTAACTTTTGTACTTTTATTAGAGACCGACTTACACCATGTTAGCCAGGCTGGTCTTGAATTGCTGACCTCAAGTGATCCACCTGCCTTGGCCTCCCAAGGATGAAATATTCTTTGGAGTAAGATGTCAGTAAACTTCTGTGTCGCTCTCTTACCCACTTCATGTCTCTAACAGGGTGGGGGCCATAAAACTTACCTCTGTCCCTGAACTATCCCTGCTGCCTCATTTTATCCAACAAATATGCATCTTGTTATTGTACCAGGAACTTTGCATGAAAAAAAAAAATAGTGTTTTAAAGGAAAACCATCAGTAAATACATTAATTGGATTGTTTCATATTTGTAGTTATGTAGTCTGGTCAAAAATAAGAGAACCTGTAAATGTCTAAGGTACTCTTATTTTCCAGTCCATAAAATGTTTATAAGTATTGAATTAGAGTTTGATTTATATTCATATTGTAAAAGCAAAATAATCTCTTTCATTATGGTTGGTTCTCCATTTGTTTGAATTCAGGCTTGCCCTTTAAAGGAATCTATAATATTTTTTAAAAATCAATTTCTTAAGTCATAATTTTTTCTTATGGTTGTGACTTAAAGCAACCTCTACTTTATTAATACCTCTTATGGGGCATACTTTGTGATAGACTTTTGATAATTTCAGTATTCAGTCTAATTTACTTTTGTCTTGGCAAATCTCTCCTAAATCAATCACAATAACTACCTACTCCAGAGTTATTGCTCCATTCATTACCTCTACTACACCTTAAAATTGATATCTAAAAGGAAAATGATGAAAATAAATCAAATATGATTTCTCTGTCAGTGTGTTAGCAGATAAACTAGAGTCATCTTGGTAATACTCAACTGTTCTTCAAAGAAAAATGGGAATAATGTTAAAGATTTATTTTCGTTTCTTAAGAATTTCTTATTCTAACCTGGGGCCGAGTAGAAATCATCAGAATTTGAAAAAAAGGGGGGGCAGTTGGTTGCAACCACATTTTTTCTCAGTAACAAATAGCTAATATGTTAACATTTTGTTAAAATGTAGGGTTGCCCTATAACATCCTTTGTACCCTACACCCCGACACTAGATACCTAGTTGCCTCAAATTTTACTCTGTCCCTACATTTATAATTTCTATCTACAGCTTGCATTTCATTAGTTTTAGGAGTTTTTTCCTGATATATGGAACAAATTATAACCATATACTTTGCTTGACATTATGTTTTCACCACTTCCTTTTAAAGCAAGAATGTTATACAAAAATTTGCTATGATTAAGGGGTTTTAATTTTCTCAATTTTCTTTATCCAAACTATTTAAAATGTGGGCTCCACACATAAGAATATATTTTAGAATCTAGCACTTAATTTCTACTCATACATTCAAGGTAAGGAGGTAACATAATTTACTTTTATAGAGTTAGATGGGAGTAAGTACATTTTCTATTGCCTCTACTTAAAAATTATTTGTGTTTTTCAAAGGCATTTGATTTCTTAGGAACATTTTGTGCCATTGCCATTATTGTAATAAAGAGCTAAATAACTTGAAAACAAAGGTAATAGTCCTCAATTTTTTTCTACTCCATGTTTTATGACTGAAGTTTTAAGATAGGGAGAATGAAACTTCATTTACATTGCTATTTAGACAGTGTCGTAGCTTACCTAATTAAACCATCATTGTATTTTATACTAAACTTCATCATATCTATCACAAGCAAACCATAAATGTATAGCTTCTGTAAGGCTCCAGAATAATCTTAAGTTGTACAAGTCTTATTTTAAGCACTAAAGTTTTTTGAAAATTATCCCAATAGAATATGATACATGAGAATGAAATTTTAATGCTCTAAATAGGAGAGAAATACTTATATCTAAAGATATAAGATGTAACTCAAATGCATATTTCTTTGAATTTCTAAGTTTAAGTTGCTGTATATGGCAGATGCTATGGAATTAAATTTGTGTTAGAATAGTGTAATCAAAATGCAACTGCTTCAAGTAAATTCAGACCTGGAAAGCTGAGCCATTCACTATCTATGAACTTAAAAAAAGAAAAGACAGTTTCAACAAATATAATAATAAATTTACATAGCTGATATAATTTACATTTCACTCCCCATCATGTTTTCTTAAAGCCAAAGATGTACAAGATATTAAAGTAAGACCTAGGCCACTTAAATTGGAAGTTTTTCTTTTTTCTTTTTTTGAAATTGATGATAGTCGTTGGTATTTACTATGGAGTACCAATGTCCTGACATTTTCTAAAATATAATTCTGTGGTAAGAAACCCTATTGGTAAATTTGTATTAACTCTCTGTATCATGCAGTAATCTATAGAAAATTTAAGGTATTTGAAGTTAAGAGTTTTGTTAAGCATTATCTATACCCAGGAAGAACAGAAATTCTAAATTTATGACAACTGTTGAAATATTAGAGTACAAACAGTGTGAAATAATAGACTATTCTAGGTCTGGATGTTTATGAAGAGCTTTCAATCACAAAAAAGTAGTTCAGCTGGATGATTGTAGACATCTCTTCTTACACTGAATGTGTCCTACTCAAGGAAGTATAATTTCTTGGTTAGTTTTTCTTGTACATGCTGTCCTTCTTTAACAAGGTTATATTTTACTCTTTTACTCACTAAAAGTACATGTTGAATAAACTTTAAAAATATATAGATATATGAAACAGTTTATAACTGAGCAAGTACTGACCAAATTTTAGAGGACTGCCAACTCACTTTTATCTAGGTAGTTAGGGAATGCTTTCCAAAGTATATATCATCAGATCATTACCATAAAAGCTGAATTTAGTTCTTGGTATTTTGGTTTGGATAACTCCTGGGGTATTAAGATAGGGATACTAGAAGAGCTTGCTGGTTGGGAGTGATGGATGGAGCCACAGAATTCAGTTTTGGATGTGCTGAGCTTCAGGGGTCTGACGTGTGTTTGAGGATATATGTCTAGAAGGGAAATAAATACCTAAACCTAAGGAGCTCATTGTGTGGAAGGTGGTTTTTAACCTTGGCAGAATATTAAGTCGTGCAATTTTAGTGTTAGAGTAAGAATATCAGAGACACAACACCAGCATTTAAAGAACAGATGTAGCAAGAGAGGCCCTGTGAAGGAACAATCAGAAAAGTTTCAAGAAAGAAAGAGAGCAATGCCACGTAAATTATCAAAGGAGTAATTTTTAGGGGGAAAAAAAAGAGTGCTTAATGGTGTAAAATGATGTGTGAAACCAAGAAAAGTCCCTGGACATGTGTTGTTATTGTAGTTGGTAGTGATGGTGGTCATGGTAATCATGACTATTACTTAGAAGTATCCCAGGATATAAGACAGAATTTCATGTTAGATATTAAGAGACCTGAATTCGTATTCTAGCATAGTTGCTTTCTAATTTTGTCACATACTTGTGAGCCACAATTTTCACATTTGTCAATAAGATGATATAACCTGTCTTCCCTACCTTGTAAAGTTTCATGAGAATCGCATGAAAGAAAATATATGAACACTGAAAACTCCAGTGTTATCTCTGCATTTATTACAAGTATGCTGAAAATTATACATTCATTTAATATAAAAGAAATATATCACACTAAATTATATTTTAGAAATATTTATTATAATTCAATGTAATAATGAAAACAGTATAGGAAAACAATTTTCTGCTTTCTGCAATTTACTGTGTTAGTAGTAAAATGGCAAAAAAAAAAAAAATCTGTCACTTTTTTATTCAATCCTGTTCTAGTAGTACCTATATTTATAATTTAACTATTTATAAATAATTTAATTATAGAAGGATGTCAACAGGCTGCTTGTTTTGTTAACCACTGCTACTTCAATATAGTCTTCCTTCAGTATCCATGAGGAAGTGGGTTCCAGGACACTGCCACATCTCCCGCCACCTCCACCCCCTGCCACCTGCTTGTCATGGATACCAAAATCTGCAGATACTCAAGTCCCTTATATCAAATGGCAGAGTATTTGCATGTAATCTATGCACATCCTTCCTATGCTTTCAATCATCTGTTTACTTATAATACCTAATGCAATATAAATGCTACATAAATTGCTATGCCGTGTTTTTTTCTATTTGTATTTTAAATTGTTATTTTTTGTTTCTCAAATACTTTTTTGATATGCTATTGGTTGAATTGACAGATGTGGCATCCATGGATGCAGAAGGTCAACTGTATGAATAACATAAGGGAGAATAGATTGGAGTGAAGGGGGCATACTTGGCTTATCCTAAGGAACAGATTACTTTCTTGAGGTGTCACAATGTGTCTATTAGTCTTAAAAAGATGCCCCCCCATTAGTCTTCTAAAAATAAACCTTCAAGTGTTAATAAGAGAGAGAGAGAAAAAGAGTAAGAGAGAGAGAAAGAGGGGAAGGAGTATACTTTCAAGCAGCTATTATGTCCAGTTTGGTTTCTTCTTAGTTGTAGAATTAAATTTTACCAAAATGCATTTTGAGTGAATATCATACAGTGAATGAAATATATCAGTAATTCTCCTTCCTTAAAATTATAGAAAATGCATCTACACAATCGATTCTGAAGAGAAGAAAATATGCACAATTTTGAATTTGGAAGGGCTTTTTAGATGTTATCCTGCAAATATTGCAAAATTACTTGATCTTGACATAATTTCAAGGGGGTTGCTTCTCAAGGAAACTGCCCATTTGTGCCCTTCATCACTTAGGCTACATGGGGCAGGTAGAACTTGGAACAAAGAACTTTTTAAGATAAGGCATAGCTCTGAGGAAATAGTCTTTGCCAGCAAGAGAAGAAGAGAGACACATGCAGACCACGAAAAATAGATCAATTTGTTGTGTATTTCCTTGTCACTGATCAGATAATATATGAGAGATAACAATAGTTCATAGTTACTGTGAATTTACTATGTGCACTGGGCCAAATGCTTTACTTATATTATTTTATATCATTTTCCTACTTATCTTAGGGTTGTTTACTACTACTAACAAATAGAGAAACTGAGATGGAGAGGTATTATGTAACTCTTTCAAGGCGACCTGCTGATAAGTGGAGAAACAGGTGTTACAGTCAAGATCTCTCCATATCCAGCTTATATATTCTGTCCTAAACCCCTTACTATCCTGAAATCAAGGATAAATCAGATATCAGGTTTTTAGACTCTTAGAAACTCAATCTATAAGTCATCAGACTTTTGTAAGGGTAGTTATTTCTGTAGTGTTTGCCTTAGGCTCTGCAACACAGAGAAAAATTATGTTCACCCTTCATTAATTAAACAAGGACTTACATTCTTCTTGTTCTGTGCCAAGCGCTCTTCTGAGCAATTTATATACCACATCCACTGGGTAAGTACTGTATGTATTCTCATTTTGCAGATAAGAGGATTGAGATTTAGAGATTACTGCCTACATTCTAGCAGAGAATGTGGTTGTCATTCAAGCCCAGGCAGTCTAGCTCCATAATGTGCTGTTAGTCACTGTATTGTGTCAGCTCTTACCTAGATTGAAGAGGATAACCAAAGTATACATTATTTTAAACAGGAAATAAAAAATGAATATATACTTAAGCAGAGGTGAAGCTGTTACAATGTTTGTTTGTCACAAACCAGGGAAGCCTCAGAGGAGTAAAGAGTAGCTCAAATAAAAGTGAATTTTCTCTTCCTTCATAGTTTGCTTGCTGAAGTATGACAGGCATAACATATTGTGATGGTAGTAACTATTAGATTATATTTTCTGTGTATTCCTCATAACCAGGTCAACCCAGCACTGTAGATAAGGCCCATGCCCTTCAAGAAGTAGAAATATTTTCTTTTAAAATACAGTGTTGGCAATAGCAAAGACATGGAATCAACCCACATACTCATCAGTGATAGACTGGATAAAGAAAGTGTAGTACATATACACCATGGAATACTATGCAGCTATAAAAAGGAATGAGATCATGTCCTTTGCAGGGACATGTATAGAGCTGGAAGTTGTTATCCTCAGCAAACTAACACAGGAACAGAAAACCAGACACCACATGTTCTCACTTATAAGTGGGAGCTGAGTGATGAGAACACATGGACACATGGGGTGGGGGAACAACACACACTGGGGCCTGTCCATGGGGAGGGCGGGGCAGGGGGAGGGAATGCATCAGGAAGAACAGCTAATGGGTGCTGAACATAATACCTAGGGGATGGGTTGATTTGTGCAGCAAACCACCATGGCACACGCTTACCTATGTAACAAACCTGCTCATCCTGCACATGTACCCCAGAACTTAAAATAAACATTGATAAATAAAAAAGTTAAATTATGAAGCAAATACGATGTTTCATGCATTCAAGGGTGATAGATCTTGGAGTTTCATGGCATGAGCGAAAAAATATAGACCGAAGTAGTTGGAAGAACCTTCGTGGATCAGTTAGGTCCAGAAGTAGGAATCAAATTTGTACAGAATCAAAACAGGATTTCTCTCAAGATCACTCAAGTGATTAACTTGAGTCATACCACAGAGAAAATGATTGGTTTTCCAAATAGTGTATTATTACCAATTGAACTTAAATATTATGTTTTAGTTTAATAATTTACAGAGATGGATACGAGTTGTCCATTTATTTCACGTTTTGAAATTCAGAGGAGTATAGGCTTTTGACTTTAGGAAGGTAAGGCTTTAATCATTAGAAAAGTGGGGCTCTGGACAGGGCTTTTATAAAATGATGAAGTCTATGTTTTCATAACAAGAATCTGCAGTTGTATGTTAGAGCCATTAGAAAGGTAGGACACGGAGTTAGAGAATTCTGAAATCCAAGGATTAGAGGGAAAAGGAAGTGTGTAGGGTGATAACAATAGGAATGAAGTGGAATTGAATCCCAAAGAGAATTGCTGAAAGAATAATGGTTGATTGCTAGCAGCCTGGACATGGAGGGTAAAGGGGGAATATATATCTGAGAAGTGCTGTTCCTGGGTGTATGTTTCTCCTCTTCCCCTCAATCCTAGCCTTCTCCATCCATCAATTATTCTGTTGGGATTTCCGGCTCGTGGTTAGGAGATAACTGTTTTTGTATTTAAAAATTGAGGTTTTCAAATGGGTTAGAAAAACTTTTTTGGAGGTGCGAACTTTTCAGTTTCATTGCCTGGTTATGTGGTATGTCTGTTCTGCTTAAATCAATTTGGCCATTCTGCTTTGTTTCATACATGTGACTTTTAAGAGCTTTTCTAAATTGATACCAAGTTGATAGCACAATATAACTTACAATACATGTTTGTTTTCTTACCCACAGTTTTAATTCTAAAGACCTTTCAATAAACTCCAACCTACCCTTTCTCATTCTAGCAACTACCAAGAATAGGGGAGGGTTTTATGATTCAGTGGAGGTAACAGTATGCTGTAATTTGATTGGAATGAAAGATCAAAAGGTAGTAAATGAAATAGTACCTATTAATGTGCATCCCAGGGTTTATCTCTGAGAGAATTTAGTGCTTTGGGAAGTGCATTAAACTTTCAAATCTGTTATACTCACACAAAAACAACAGATGGTTTTCCCTAGTAGCAAGGGAGCTTTCTGTCTAGCATGAGGTCCAGGGAGTAAGAAATATGAGAGAAGTACCCCAAAGTTGAGAGTCCAACCAGTACCTGAAGAGTTTGGAAGAATGAATTACTAGAAGCCATTCAATTCATGACCTCGATTTTATTATATACAGAGATACACACAGTATACCCCAAAGCGTGTAGCTTTATTTTGTTATTTTGGCCTTTAACTGGTGGCTTTCTACTTATTTTAATATCTTGGGAACAGACAGGCAGACAGGAATTTGGTTGTGAGAGCTTTTAGAAAGTCTTTTAAATCATAGTATTTATCATAGAGCTTCATATTTCAAAGTATTTTTTGTTCTTCCCTCATCCTTAGCATATATTCCTTTCAAAACTTTCATCCTGGGTCCGTTAATAGCGTTTATACTCAATATGCTCGATCACATACAATGATGGTTAAAGTAAATGTTACTATTTAAATGATATTTAAAATTTAAACAATATTTTCCCCTAAGTCTGTTTTCTTTTTTATGACTATGAGTAGTTTAATACCAGACATAGGCTTATTTCTTATTGGTAAAAATGGAAAAGTTTATTAATTTGAACAAAAATGTAAATGAAAAGCACTGTCAGAGAGTATGAATGGATTTTACTGACTTAAGCAAAATAAATATCTGTATTTCACAACTTGATTATAACTTGCTTTTAAAAATACCTATTTCTAAACCAACAAGGCATTATAAATGCCTTTCTTGACTCTCTTGTTCTAAATCAGCTATATGACCAAGTCCATACAATGTTTAACAAATTGCTTACTATACTTCTTAGCTATAAAAGTCCTTTACAATATTTCTCTATGGAATTGAATATTAAGGGGTTGTACTAGAAGACAAATTTTAGCAGTATGTTTTTCAGTAATTATTTAAAAGTCACAAAGTACCTATTAGTATGACAGTGTGATCAACAAAGTACTGTCTGAGGTCAGTATGTGTATCATGAAAACTATCGGGTTTGTTTTGTGTGTGTATTCATGGTTAGGTTCAGTAATGTGATTAATCCTGGGCACTTTTGCTTCCAGGTGCTCATTCCATGCTCATATATTTGAGTTGTAAGGAACTATTTGTAGTTTTTACTTTTGTTTTCTCTATGCTAATTTAAGTATGAACATTTGTGTATTATTTGCAAACAGATTAAGCAGATTAAGGGTTGTTGTGTTTAAGACTATTGTTTTGTTTTTTTCTTTTCTTTTCTTTTCTTTTTTTTTTTTTTTCTTTTTTGAGACAGAGTCTCACTCTGCCACCCAGACTGGATTCAACCTCTGCCTCTCAGGTTCAAATGATTCTCTTGTCTCAGCCTCCTGAGTAGCTGGTACTACAGCCTCACACCATTAGGCTTGGCTAGTTTTTTGTATTTTTAGTAGAGATGGGGTTTCACCTTCTTAGCCAGGCTGGTCTCAAGCTCCTGGCCTCAGATGATCCACCTGCCCCGGCCTCCCAAAGTGCTGGGATTACAGACATGAATCACCATACCCGGAAAGACTAAATTTTTTTTTCTAAAGTTTTTATTTTGTAAATTTTAGAAATGATGTATGGATATTTAAAGTTCTATCACCTTAATACCAGGAAGGTATTAGACTGTTAGACCTGATACAGTGTTCTGCCATACATCTTGTGTGTACGTTATCCTATGTAAGGCCCGCAACAATCCTTCAAGATAGGTGTCATTAGTCTTATTTTACAGGAAAAGCAGAAGCTGACATCATAATGACCATATGATGGCTAGTTGGTGTGAGGTTTCTCTTTCTTTTTGTTGTTCTTCAGTTCTCAAGTAAGCAGTTGAATATGTATCTGGATTTCAGGGGAAAGTTTTAGACCGGAGATATACTGACAAATTTATGCATGATAGAAAAACAAATACAAATTTGATGTTCTTACAAAAAAGTGTTTTTGTGTTACAAAAATTAGTTGAAATGATTTCTACCTGTGGCACATTGTCAGTTTTGCACACAAAATATAATTACTGTTAAAGGATCTACCCTTTTTTATGCATACAGAGCCTTTTATTCATAAGCTACAACAAATTATAGTGCACAGGAGCACAAAGTATATTGTGCTTTTTGGTTTTGCTTTGTATTTATTTATTTCTGCTAAACCAGACCTAGTCTTCAATCCCCTTTTCTATCACTTACTAGTTTTTATGTCTTTGGGCGGGTCATTATAATTCTCTGAATCTTATTTTCTGGCTTGTAAAACCAGATCAAAAATTATCTAACTTGAATGTCACAGAATAGGAATCCCAGAAACACATTTAGCCATTTAGAACATGCTAAAAATAAAATGTAAAAATAATGAGAAAAAGATGAATCATTATAAAGGTGTAGGTGGAAAGCTTAGGGCACGCATTCAAACTATGGAACAACATCTATTGCCGGTGGCTCTGCCTCCTCTTCTCCCACCTGCAAGCACTGGGCCACGGGCAGAAAATTGTGGGGCAAAGGAGGAGAGATCTTCTGATGTAAGCCAGAGTTTTCCTGGGAAGGAAAGACTAGCTCAGTGTCTAATGCCCCTGTCAATACAAATTAATCCAAAAACAGATTAATCTGGCATGTCTTTATACATTACACATCACCAAAAATGGATTTTAATAACAAACATTCTGTGAGATATTTTTGATAGGTTAATACCTGTGAAAGCACCTTCCCAGTCTAGCTAGGTGGACCTGACTCTGAATTCTGATGACAGCACTCTTTAGCTGTGTGCCTTGGATAAGTTTCATGATTATAGCAACCTGTTTCTACATCTGTAAAATGATATTGTGATTAATCTACCCGAAAGTGTGGTTCTGAGCCTTTAATGAGGCATTCATGGAAAGGCTAGCACAGTGCTTGCCTCGTGCTCCACATACGCTAGAGGTGATTATATGAGTTGTTCACTAAAGGGTGCTCAGATTATTACTATTATGTTATCACTTCATGCCTTCACATATTCTGTCTTACTGACATATCCGTTGCCTTTTCCCTGTCCGTTGTGTTTCTGGGAATTCTCTAATTTTATTTGTCCATCTACCACAGTGCCTAACACAAAGCTTGATAGTAAGAAAAAGTACATTTTTGATGGAAGAATGAATAATGAAACTACTAAACTAAAGGCAAAGAGATTGAACAGTTTCTTAGTGGAGAAGAGTTTCCCTTAAGTCTATTCTTGTGAAGTGAGAGTCAACAAGCTTTTTTCCATAAAAGGCCAAGAGTTAATGTTTTAGGTTTTGTTATCAGTAAGGTCTCTGAAACAACTACTCAGCTCTGTCCCTGTAGCATGTTTGTAGGCATAGATAGTACATAATATGAGGCTGTATTCCAATAAAACTTTATTTTTATAGGACTAAAATTTGAATTTCATGTACTTTTCGTGTGTCATCAAACTTTTGTGAAATTTTTTTCAACCACTTAAAAATGAAAAAAATATTCCTAGCTCATAGACCATATAAAAAGAAGTAGAGGGTTGGATTTGGCCTGCAGCCATAATTTGCCAGTCTCTGAGCTAGAAAAATAATGTGTAACCCAAACTGGAGGGAATTCTGGCTTATTAGTCAATGTCCATTAGACCCATCATAATAATAGGAAAAGGATAGTGTGGAAATGTGAGGGGGCCTCTCTAGTGATATGTTAGGTTTAAACTTGGATTCAGTTACTGTAAAATCCCTCAGTTTCTTCTCTGAGGCAGCAGTGTCTAGAAAAGAACATGCATTTAGAAATGGAGTTTTACCAAATATCTTATGTTCTGACCTACAGGTGAGAGCTAAACCTTGGGTGCACACAAATATGAACACAGAAACAGTAGACACTGGGGACTCCAAAAGGAAGGAGGAGGATAAGGGCTGAAAAAACTTTCTATCAGGTGCTATGTTTACTATCTGGGTGACTTGATCAATGGAACCCCAAACCTCAGCGTTATACACCCTTGTAATAAACATGCACATGTACCCCTGAATCCAAAATATAGTTTTTTTTAAAAAAGTTGAGTTTTAATCTCCTTCAGGTAGCTCTGCAGCCTTGGGAAAGCTTCTTAACCTTTCTAAGCCTTAGTATTATCATGTGTAAAATGAACATAATAATCACAATTTTTTTAGTGTTGTTATTAGAGAGTATATAGGTGTCTAATAGGTAATCAATGAACTGTAGCAATTATCGCATGTTTAGATTTAGTTTTTCCAATATGTTATTTCTCAAATAGTTCTGTTTCCTCCTGCTATTTCTTTCTTTTTTTTTTTTTTTTTAATAACTTTAAAGTTCAGGGGTACATGTGCAGGTTTGTTACATAGGTAAACTTGGGTTATGGGGGTTTGTTGTGCAGATTATTTCGTCACCCAGGTGTTAAGCCTAATACCTATCAGTAACTTTTCCTGATTCTCTCCTTCCTCCCACCCTCCACCCTCCAATAGGCCCCAGTGCGTGTTGTTCCCCTCTATGTGTCCACGTGGTCTCATCATTTAGCTCCCACTTATAAGTGAGCACACGTGGCACTTGGTTTTCTGTTCCTGCGTTAGTTCACTAAGGATAATGGCCTCCAGCCCCATCATGTCCCTGCAAAGGACATGATCTTGTTCCTTTTTGTGGCCACATAGTACTCCATGATGTAAATGTACCGTATTTTCTTTATTCAGTCTATCATTGATGGGTAAATGTTCTACCTTAGCAGTTTTGCCTTTCTTACCCTTGCCTGTTTCACATTTATAAAAATGTATTTAATGCCTTAAAAATTTGTGAATTTGAGTCAGAATTCTTAAAGGTGTTTCCCTTTTTATCGCGTATTTGCATTGTTTATACCAGTGGGGCTCAAAAGAAATATAACACAAGCCACATATGTAATTATAAATTGTCTAGTAGCCACGTTAGAAAAAAGCAAAAAGAAACAGGTAAAATTACCAGTATGTTTTATTTAATATCATATATCCAATATCCAAAATACATTTCAATATGTAATTAATATTTTTAAAATTGTGATATATTCTTTTTTATATTTTATTTGAGATGGAGTCTCACTCTGTTACCCAGGCTGGAGTGCAGTGGCATGATCTCAGCTCACTGCAACCTCTGCCTCCCGGGTTCAAACGATTCTCCTGCCTCAGCCTCCCCAAGTAGCTGGGACTACAGGCTCATGCCACCACACATGGCTTGTTTTTGTATTTTTAGTAGAAATGGGGTTTCCCCATGTTGGCCAGGCTGGTCTTGAACTTCTGACCTCAGATAATCCTCCTGCCTCGGCCTCCTAAAGTGCTGGGATTATAGGTATGAGCCACTGCTCCCAGCCGATATTTTGCTTTTTTTTTTTTTTTTTTTCCATATAAAGTCTTCAAAATTTAGTAGATACTTTACACTTATAGTACCTCTCAGCTCATACTAATCACATTTTGTGTGATTTCTAGCCTGTGGCTACTTGAACAGTCCAGGCAGGCCCATATATGATAAATAGCAATACTTCAGACACATGATATTCCCAGAAGTTCATCTTAGACTTCAGTGGTAGTAAACAAGTTCTTATTTTACATTATTAAAACTGACAATATAGAAATGTTTTGTATTATATTTCAAATAAGTAAAAATGTACCCAACTCACGAAAGTAATGCTGTACTTTACAGACCGGAGTACATTGGGAAGCATCAAAGAAGGAATCTTGAAAATCAAAGAAGAACCATCCAAAATATTATCTGGAAATAAGTTTCAAGACCGGTATTTTGTTTTACGAGATGGGTTTCTCTTTCTTTACAAGGATGCGAAGGTATAGTATTTGAACATGTGTACATTTTTATTTGTGTGGGTATTAACATTCATATTTTATGCTACTCTCAGCCATCTCTCTTGGACGTCACTGGCTGTAGTATATAAAATGCATGGTAAGCTGATGATTTCCTTCAGCCTCTGGGATAAGATATTAATGCACTCAGTAACACAGTGAAGAATTTTATAAGGCCTGTTTAGGCACCTCAGATTTTGTAGGACAGTGAATGACTTAAGCCCTGAAGAAAAGTCTAATATGTGTTATAAATCAACATCTCAGTCAATAAAATTAGTAGAGAATATGTGATAACCTAAAATAAAAGGCTTCAGATTAGCTAATGGAAATTAATAAAAGGTGCAATAAAATGACCAAACCCCAAAGTTAAAATAAATGTTATTAGTATCTTTCCTATACAGTTGAATGAATTGACTCATTTTTAATTTCATATGTATTAATGTAATCTTATTGATATATCCTCTGTAATTTAGTTCCCTAAAAGATCTTATTAAATAATTGTGGAGTGGATAAGAGAATTAGATATATAAAAGAGGGAGTAGATAAATGATGTAGCTATAAAAATATTGAACTTAACATCAGAAAATCTCATCTCTGTGAAGAACTGGTTACATGAATAAGTAACTTAACCTCTCAACCTCAGTATCCAAATCTGTAATTTAAGATATTATGAGGTCTGCATGTCATGTTGTTTTAATGCTTAAATATATATATATATATATATATATATATATATATATATATATTTATATTCTCCAGGTGCAGGTTACACCAGTGTGTTCACTTTATTAAAATTCATTGAGCTAAATATTTATGATTTGTGTACTTTTTATATATGTATTATATATACACTGCAATTTTAAAAAAGCATTAGGATAAAAGCAAAACAAATATGTGCATAGGCCCCACCTCCAGTGATCTGGTTTTTATAAGACTGTGACAGGTGCTGTTAACAGCGTTTTTCTTTAATTCGTTGAATTTTTTTTTTTTTTTTTGGCTTTTAAGTTCAGGAATGCAAGTGAAAATTTGTTAGTAGGTAAACTTGAGTCACGGGGATTGGTTTTACACATTATTTCATCACCTACGTATTAAGCCTAGTGCTTATTAGTTGTTTTTTTTTTTCTGATCCTCTACCCTCCACCCATCAAAAGTCCCCAGTGGGTGTTGATCTCCTCTGTGTGTCCATGCGTTCTCATCATTTAGCTCCCACTTGTAAGTGAGAACATGTGTTGTTTTTCTATTCCGTGTTAGTTTATCAATGATAATGGCCTCCAGTTCTATCCATGTTCTTGCAAAGAACATGATCTCATTCTTTTTTATGGGTGCATACTATTCCATGATCATGGTGGATAAGTTTTTTGGTGTGCTGGTGAATTCAATTTACCGGTATTTTGTTGAGGATTTTTGCATTGATGTTTCATCAAGGATATTGGTCTGAAGTTTTATTTTTTGTTGTATCTTTATCAGGTTTTGGTATCAGGATGATGCTGACTTTATAGAATGAGTTAGGAAGGAGTCCCTCCTCAATTTTTTGGAATAGTTTCAGTAGGAATGGTACCAGATCTTATTTGTACATCTGGTAGAATTCAGCTGTGAGTCTATCCGGTCCTGGGATTTTTGTGGTTGGTAGGCTTTTTATTACTGCTTCAATTTCAGAATTGGTTATTGATCTGTTCGAGTATGCAGTTTCTTCCTGGTTTAGTGTGGGAGGCTGTATGTGTCCAGGAAGGTGCCGATTTATTCTAGTTTTTCTAGTTTATGTGCATATAGGTATTCATAATATTCTCTGATGGTTGTTTATATTTCTGTGAGGTCAGGAGTAATATCCCCCTTGTTGTTTCTGATTGTGTTTATCAAATATTCTCTCCTTTCTTCTTCATTAGTCGGGCTAGTGGTCTAATAATATACATGTAAATTCTTTTTATAAATATAATGTAATAATAATAGCATGCTCCTCCAAAGATACCCTAAGAATGTGAACAGGCAAGTCCCAGAGTGAGAAAATGTATTAACATATATCAGAAAAAAGACTCATATCAGGAGTATAAAGAGCTCTTCTAAATCAACACTAAGAAAAACAGTTCAATAAAAAGTTTGGCAAGGATAAAACAGACATTACATGAAGGAAGATGTAGAAATGGCCAATAACCCATTGAACCAAAAGTGTTCAATATCATTAGTAATCAGGAAATTAAAATTAGAACCGCAAAACATTATTTTACACTCATTAGTATGACTAAAATCTTAACAGTGATAACAACCGATGTTAAAAATGATGTAGAGTAATTAGAACTCCCACATAAATTGTTGGTGGAAGGGTAAAAATCACACAATCACGCTGTAAACTATTTGTCAGTTTTTAAATGAAGTTACTAACATAATCTACCCCATGATCCAGCAGCTCTACGCAAAGCATTTGTGAAGTATATTCACAAATGCACTTGTACAAGAATGTTCATAAGCAGATTTATTCATAAAAACTGATAACTGGAAGCATTCCAAATGTCCACCAATAGGAAAATATTCTGTTTGTATCATGGAATACTACTCAGCAGCAAAAATGAATATTAACACAAGTCACAACATTGGTGAATTTTTAAAACCTTTGAAACCAAAGAAGCTTGACACAAAATAGTATCATATAAGTCTGTTCATAAGAAGTCTAAGAACAGGCAGAACCATTCTATAGTGATAGAAGTCAGAAAGTGTTTGCTTAGGTTGGGGACAGAATTTGCTGCAGAATTGCCAAGGAAAAGGGTCAGTGGGTTACTTTCTAGATAGAAATGTTCTTTATCCTGTTTTGGATGGTGGTCACATGGGGGTATGCAGCAACAACTCTCTTTGAGATTCAAGTAGTACCAAGGCAATTACTTTAAATGTAGAATGGAAGTCAGCAGGACCTGGAAAATACTTTTTTAATATTGAATTATAAAATTCACTTGGGTAGACATTGCTTGCACACTTATAAGTGAATGGTGCTTCACTGTGTTCTCTTGTGAAGATGCACAAAGAAAGACCAGACTGTAACATCTGTTAAGGAGCTTTCCAAAGCCGCGGCTGTAGTGTTCTGTGGCTTCTGTTCAGCACTTCCTATGCTTTAATTACTATCTCTGTATATTCCTCCAGCAGAGAAGCCTCCATGTGGGCATGAATAAATCATAGTAGCATCCTATTCTGTGTATACACTCCGTGTTTGCTTTCCTCATGGACAATGGAATGTCCAGGCAGGAGACTAATAAAACAGCCTGAATTCTGCAGCCCTTATCACAGATTTATATTATATATTGCACTTGAACCCCACTTGATATCCAGAAGGGAGTCTGTGTGGGTATCAAGTAGTTACTATCATTTACTAACGTTCTTCATTTTACCCATAAAGGATTAGTAGATTTTGTAGAATTATGGGGTTATGTGATGGAACACATCAGATTTTAAGGTTCACGAACTTTACGTTTATGCTTGTGAAAATACAGGCTAGACCTCACAGCTTATTATTCTAGTCAAGTAGAACTGAATCTGATAGAATTTTGTTTGGTTTTGTGCAGTGGACCACCCACCTTGATTTTCAGAAGACTGATTTCTTTAATCACAGTCCTTACATATACATAATATGTTGGTTAAGGATCACTTTTGCAGTTGGCATATATAGAAATCAACCTGAACTTTTTTGTCCCATCAAGAAACTGACACTTCATTGTATATTAACAGAAGGTTGCTAAAAACAAATATAGTAGTTTGTGATAGTAGTAATGACAGTGCAATAATAATAGCAGCAACTAACATTCAAGTGGCTACTCTATGTGAAGCAGAGTTCCATACATTTTATTTGGATTATCTCATTTTATCTGTACAGTTACCCCACGAAATTGGTACTCTTATTATTCCCACTATGCAGATGAAGAAACAGACTCTCAAAGACATTATATAACTTGTCCAAAATCACATACACAGTAAGCGACGGGGTCAGAATTCATTTCCAGGCATTGGACTCCAAAGGCTTTATGCAGAAACTTACAAAGGAAATTTAACGTTTGTATTCCTTTAGTGTTTTTGCTGAAATAATTTTATGTGGAGAGAATAAGTTTATTTTTATTAAATAGCATCAAACATTTTTAAATAAGGAAATGTAAACAATTCAGTTTTTACGGCATTTTCTCTCAAGCTGATGTACGCTTTAATATCTGCCACAGGGAAGCCTGTTCATGCAGTGACTTTTACAGATACATTGTTTTTTTAAGTGAGATGAAGGGCCTCATATCCCTTAACAGAGTAAGTTTTGCTTTAAGAATCTGTATCTTTTTGAAAGGATCATGTTGCTCAGATTGAGCTAACTTGTATAACCTGATAGGCAGTGACAGTCTCAAGAACTTATCTGAAAACAGTGCTCTTTAAGGATACTGAACACATTTTTTAATAACAGTAACCTCGAGTTATGGAATTATTGTCTGATTATTAAGCGTTTGAAAATTATATTTGCATATCTACCAGAATAGATTAATGCAACTGATACTTTAATTTGTACATTTTGAAAAGCAGATGAGAGATTCATGCTTTTGCTTTAAACTCAAACTATGGTTATTTTCAATACATGACTTCATTTTGTTATTTTTTCATGTTACGAATCTGTCCCTATTAATATTGATGGTGAAGCCATTGGCAATGTTAACTTTTCAAGTGTTTTTATAGTAAATTATCCACGGTAAAATCTCCCAACTTTTTTGAGTAAAGAGTTAGCATTTGTTTTAGTGGTTGCCATTAATATATGCGTGCTTGTATGTATTTTTTAAATGATTTAGTTAAAAGGGAGGAAAAATTACAAATTGAGAAGTGTATTTAAAGAGACTTTGTGTTAATTAGAGCTGATTTATGAATGCTCATTAAGAACAAATTGGGGTAATACACAGGGGATGATATCTTTTGTTCTGCAACCTTTCCCTGCACAGAAAATGTTAATTGTTTTCAGACTTAATTTACATAAAAGGTGAGAGGTTTCAGATAATATTACCATTATACTGTTAATAGTGTGAAGAAAGCAAATGGGTAAAGGGGGTCATTAAAAGTTGCCTATACTTTAATAAGCAAACTCTTTTTAGGTACCAGGAATAATTTTGTAAGCACGCTCATTTAATTGGCTAACTTAAAAACTTTACTTTGAAATGGAGTGACTGAAGCAACACATTTCAGACTTCATAATAGTCTAGTATATTGAACTTTTTGGAGAAATTCTCTATAAATTACACATACCAGAAGAGAAAGTTGTAATAAGCCAGCAGTAAAGCGAACTTGCCAAACGACATTTCCCTTTATAGAACTTTCCATTAAGATCTATATAGCTCCTCTTTATGAATATTCAGTTTCAAAATGGAAATGGAAAAAATGTGTTTCTACAATTGCTGAACTCCTCTCAAATTATATCATTTGTGTTTCTTTGGACAGGCTGTGGTATAAAGTAATGAGCTTGCATGCCAGGAGTGACTTGGACAGTCAATTACCTCAGACTCTCAAACTACTTATTACCAAAAGTTTTTCAAAATATAGGCAGTCTTGAAATCATCAATGTCCTGTGTAAATCAAGACTGTCTGGTTCAGTCACAGTGTTTCTCATTCTCAAATATGCAAGTCCTATCTTCCACATACTGCTAGAGTTGCAGCCAACCCTGCTGCCTCAGTCGGGACTGCTTCTGAGGGAATAGCAATCTAAATTATTAAAAGAAACACAAACCTTGGTTGTAATTTGATTTAACCTCTGACACAGGTGACTAGGAGTCACCTGTACTGCATACATTCCTCATAGCTCTCCTCTCCTTGAATATATCCTACTGTGGACACTTACTACCTTACAAAGTTACCTCATACTAAACAGTTCAAATTGTTAAAATGTTCTTCCTTAAAATTCAGCAAATTGCTGGGCGTGGTGGCTCATGCCTGTAATCCCAGCACTTTGGGAGGCTGAGGTGGGTGAATCACGAGGTCAGGAGATCGAGACCATCCTGGCTAACACGGTGAAACCCCGTCTCTACTAAAAATACAAAAAACTAGCCGGGTGAGGTGGTGGGCTCCTGTAGTCCCAGCTACTCGGGAGGCTGAGGCAGGAGAATGGCATGAACCCGGGAGGCGGAGCTTGCACTGAGCCGAGATTGCACCACTACACTCCAGCCTCGGCGACAGAGCAAGACTCTGTCTCAAAAAAAATTCAGCAAATTATCAGGCTACAGAATCAAAATCCAAAGATCCAGTTGGATTTAAAAGAGAAAAATGCATAAACTGCTTGAAAACAGCCTTAAGAAGTGGAGGCTTGTGTGAAGAAAACTATAGAACTTACCTGATAGGAGAAAAATTGATGTTAAATCTGCTAATGTTGATTTATAGGTTTAATGCAATTATTTTCAAGTTTGCAAAGGAAATTACTTTTATTACTTTTCAAAAATATTTGACAATTCACCTCAAAGGATAAATAGATAAGAATAGTTTGAAGATATTTTGGAAGATAAGTAAAATGGATTTGAATTATTTTTCCATCCAACTATTAAGATACACAGTAAAACTAAGACACTTAAATATTATAATCCTTGTATAAAAGTGAACAAGGGGCAATGGTACCATAAATTCAGGTAAAAAATTATATGTTAGAATTTAATATTAATAAATATGCCACAAAACATTCATGTCTAAAGGGATATTTGTTCAATAAATTGGGGGTAGAATATTGTCAACAAAAAAATTTGTCTAACTTATCATTTATACTGTATATAAAAAAAGTATTCCATATTGACAAAAGATTTAAATCCTAAAAAAAGCAACCCTTAAAGCTACAAGAACATGGAATTGAATATTTATCAGCTGTGTGGGAACACTCTAAACTTAAGCAAACATTAAGAAAGGACCCCCCAAAAGGCCATTATATTTGACTTATTAAAAATAAGGTAAACAGTGAGCTAGGTTAAGGCAAAGAGCAATTTGGATAGAATATTTCATTTAAAAAGACAAATTTCGTATTAAATACATAAAGAACTAGTACAAACAAATAAGTAAAGACATCGATAAACTGTTGACCACATCAAAACTGCAAATGGCTAGCAAATACATAAATACACACTTAACATTTGTGTTACCTTAGTGTTTTTGATAGAGTAAATAAATGTACCCTATCAGTTTAGACAAGATTTTTTTTCTGAATCATATTCTTAGCCTATGACTCAGTGGTTAAATTTCTAGAAATCTAGCCTTAAGGGGAAAAATTCCAAATATGTTTTTTAAACATATTATCTACAGTGATAATAATAGTGAACTTCAACTGATAATAATGATTAGGAATAAATTCACCATGTAAATTCCAGCTCTTTGGTCATCACAGCATTATTTCTGACCATCTTCCTGGTTACTTTTCCTCTGTATTTCTTTTATGTCCTCCTAACCTATTTGCTTTATGAAACTAACTTTTAATTGTATGAGCATATTTTCCTCCTTTTTCCATTTTGACTGCTTTCTGAGTATTGAGAGGGGGTATAAAGAAAATATTATTGCTCTAGGGCCAACTGTAAATTTTTAATAGTCTGTTTTAATTAGGATAGTTTTCATTAATTTGGATATTTGAGATACCTCAATATGTGTTCATATATATTCACGAGTCTGTTTTCCATAATTCTGAAATCCAAAAGGTATAGAAAATCCCAGCTCATTTGGTGGCAAAATCTGACCCAAAACAATACATAGATATATATAGCTTTTATCTTGAAAATATGAGTATGTTTGAATACAGGGTACTATCCCAGTCAACATTGGTGATGGGGAGTTACAAAACATATGGCATATGCATTGTATTCTATTTTTAAAATATGAAAATCACTTCTGATGTGATTTGATCAGGGTCCTCTAGAGGGACAGAACTAATAGGATATATGTATATATGAAGGGGGGTTAAGGAGTATTGACTTCTACAATCACAAGGTGAAGTCGCACAATGGGCCGTCTGCCAGCTGAGGAGCAAGGAAGCCAGTAGTGGCTCAGTCTGAGTTCCAAAACCTCAAAAGTAAGGAGGCCAACAGTGCAGCCTTCAGTCTGGGACTGAAGGCCGCAAGCCCCTGGCAAACTGCTGGTGTAAGTCTAAGAGTCCAAAAGCTGAAGAACTTGGAGTCTGATGTTCAAGGGCAGGAAGCATCCAGCACAGAGAAAGATGAAGGCCAGAAGACTTAACAAGTCTGCTCTTCCATCTTCTCCTGCCTGCTTTATTCTAGCCACACTGGCAGCTGATTAGATGGTGCCAACTCAGATTGAGGGTGGGTTTGCCTCTCCCAGTCCACTGACTCAAATGTCAGTTTCCTTTGACAACACACTCACAGACACACCCAGGAACAATACTTGGCATCCTTCAGTCTAATCAAGTTTGCACTCAGTATTAACCATGACATGATGCACATCTGACCCCAAGTGTTTTTGAATCAAAAACAGGTGTACACATATATAACATGGTGTACACATATATAACATGAATATATCCAACATTATCAATATGTAATTGATTGTATTGTAAATCAAAAGAGTCTTCATTTACTAAACTCATGAAATGTTCGTTTTATGAAACATTGAGAAACTAAACAATTCTAAACCCAATCATTAATGCTCAAAGAAAATGTAAGGAAATGTGTAAATCCATTTAATTACAAATTATTTTGTTTTCCTTACAGAGTAGTAAACATGACAAAATGTTTTCTCTCAGTTCCGTGAAGTTTTATCGTGGAGTGAAAAAGAAAATGAAGCCTCCAACAAGGTAAAGTTTGAAAGGGAAGTGCTGAAAGGAAAAAAATTATGGGAAAACATGTCTGTTTAAGGATTTAGGGATCAGTGGCATTAGTCTAACTTTTTAGTAAGTAAGTTTTAGGCAATTTTTTTTTAAGTTGCTTCCCCTGTCACAGGGTTCTTATCGCAGATCAACGAACTTGTATGAGTAGATAAGGAGGGATGATGTTCCAACTGAGACCAAGATCCTTGGTGATTGCAGTCTCTCTATGTAAAGGAGGAAATCCCGGGAGGCCCTGTCTGCTGGGAAGTACATGGCTTCCTCTGCATCTCATTCCCTGAGCTGTCACATCACAACCTGAGGGCAAGTCTACACACAGGGAAGCAAATGCTGCCCTCCAGCTTCCTGATGCTTGGCTTCTACAGTGTTTTGGTTCTGGCTCTGTAATTTTCCCTTTGTGCTATACTGACTTTGGTACTGAAAACGCATAGCATGTAAGTGGTAGAGAGGAGGTGGGCGCCTCCTACAGATTGTGTGCCTCTTTAACACTTCATGTACCCCAGCATTTGGTTTACACCACAATTTCTTATCACAGATTACTTTGATTAGCTAATAAATGTTTGCACTAATAATTAGTATCATGAACATCAATTATATGCGCTTGCTTCTGAGATTTTGTTGCTGAAAGTTTCTTCACTTTTTTCTTCATACTCAGTTTCTAAGCCTAGTGCATATACCTGTGTTTTAATAGGCATGTTCTTTAATTTCCCCCAGGAACAGTACGTACGTCTCTCTGTATTATCTTATTTCAGTCATTTGGCCTTATTCAGTTAAGAGTATCTTCTCAGAGACGTCTCCTCTCTGCCCCATGTCATCACAAGCCTCCTTCCCTCTATATAAATGTGTAGACAGATCCCTTAGCATTTAGCATTCACCTCTAGCTAAGTTCAGCACATTGAATCATCACTTGTGGAAGTCTATACATTCCCACCATTAAATCTCATCTCCTTAACATCTAATCCTGTTTTCTGCCTTGTAAAATGTATCACTTTTAATTTATGTGTGTGTTTTTTTCTATGTGATGCAGTTGGGGATTGACCGCATATTCTGAGAAACATCACTGGTAAGTTAACAGCTGACAACTTTTGGAACAATGTATTGGTGACAATTTCAGGAAAAGAATAATTTCAGTAATTTCAGATAGAGCTACAGACAGAAAGTGTTTTGCCTAAGCGAAACTAGGGTTGTTTGTAAAGACTTTGAGCCTAAGAAGAGGAAAATAGATTTGTATCAGGGTTCAAGTTCCATGTATCATCCTATTTGTCAATGCCTCTGAAGTGAAACTACATCTGATTTCTTCCATAGTTATTATGAGTGTGGAATTCAGCTTTTATGAGATAAGTAGGTGATAGTTTTTAACAGGAATAAGAACTAGCAAAAATCAGATTTATGACAAACATATATCCTGCTTTCAACCCTGTTCTTTCTATATATGTGCTTTTTGCCATATACTGTTACCAGTATCTACCAGTATTTCTAGAGATTGTACTCGGTGTTTCCTTCTCTTCACCTCCCTGTGTCTAATCAGTCACTGAGCCACACGAGATCTGCCTCTTCCTTGTGCCCCTCATCCACCTACACCTGTCTACCCTCAGGGCCAGGCCTTCATTGATCTGCCGGGATTATTCCAGGAGTCCTAAGTGCTCTTCAGGCCCCTGCTTTGCTTTTGTTTTGGCATACATTCTCCACCTCTCCATTGAGGAATGTTTTCTATGCTGTACTATATATCTCTCCTGCTTTAAAACTGCTGTGAATTCTTTCACCTATAGGATCAAGCACACAATTGTTGTGTGGCATGCAAGGCTGTATATGACTCTGCCAACTTCATCTCCCACAGCTTTTCTTTTTACTTAATGACAAAACAAGCATCTATCTTTATTCCCCACACATTCCTTGCTGTTTCAGATCTGCATGTGTGAGGTACATGGTCCCTCTACTGTACCTTTGTTCATACTTTTCGTTTCTCCTTCCTTTCATACTTTCATTCTCCCCATGATGACCCAACCAACTCAACTGTCACTGTTCTTTGAAATCATAACTCAAGTGCCCCAAAGCCTTATCTAATAGCTCTCACCTCTGATCATTATTTATTTCTTCTTTGCACCTACAGTATTTTATAAACAAGGGTACGTAATTAAAATGATTTGTGGCAGGAATGGTTTTCCTGGACATGGTAATAGGGAAAGACAATATTTTCATGAGGTTCTAAAGAAGAAAACACACATTTTTTAGAGATTTCATTTTCAGCCTTTTTCAGGTAAATTATTTTGATAATACAGGAATGTAAAAAATACAATTACTTTGAAATGCCCGTTAGGTCTTTCCAGTATCAATTATAAATTTTTCCTTTTATAAAAAACAACCCTCTCCTCATCCCCAAGTCTGTGGTTTCTATGTTTGCATTCAATTTTATTTTTGCTTTTTCTCACTGTGTTGTAATTTATTTGTCTACATGCTTAAGCTCCCTAATAGACTACAGGAGCCTTCAGGACAAGGTCTCTGTTTTATTGAGGCTTTCAATAAAAGGTTACTTAATCACTGTTATTGGATATGCAGTGGTTTCTCGTGTAGTTCTATTTTTTATGAATCTGTGGGTATTAGTGTTTATAATTACAATGATGGAGACTATGTTTCGGCCTTTTTGAAAGAAAGATCTGCTCTTAAGAGAATGTGCACATATTTTTCTTCTCAGGCTCAGAATTTCAGTGGAAAACAGTGTTTTACCATCATGTCCTTGAAAAGGCAAAATGAAATTGATCTTTCTGCCTTTCCAAAAAATATTGGTGATCATTTTGCAGCATTTACCAAAGCCTTCAGTTGTATTTTGTTTAAACCAATATATTTACAGTATAACTTTGTATTGTACATTTAGCAGAAGACCAAAACAACTTGTACTGAAATGTTCCACTTTCGTGATTGCGTTATGTCATTAATCAGGAGAAACCCAAAGAGATTTTTGATCACCAAATCACAGATACACTAGAGAATGGTCAATTGTCTTTTTGAATGACATAGTTTATAAACCTCGTTTTGCAGGCACCTGTGTTGTGATAGTTCACAAACTCAGACGGAGTGGATGACCAGTATCTTTATTGCCCAGGTATGAGATTTCTTTGAACTATCCAGTAGAGTAGAGTATAATAACTTTGTTTACAGAAAATTTTAGTGTGATGGTGATTTTTAAAGAATTTTAATAAGCATTTTAAATGTATATACAATTGGCATAAACTTTGATTCTCCCCTTCTTAGTTTTTAAAATAGTGTATTAAAGTTCAAATTTATTCATTACCTTTTGAAAGAGAGTTTATTCCATTAAAGCTTCTTTTCTGCCAGCCCCACAGCCTCCTTGGCTTAGGTGAGGTATGTTGCTTTAAAATGGTCGTGTAAGCTTTTACAGTGTTGGTGGGATTGTAAACTAGTTCAACCATTATGGAAAACAGTATGGCGATTCCTCAAGGATCTAGATCTAGATGTACGATATGACCCAGCCATCCCACTACTGGGTATATACCCAAAGGATTATAAATCATGCTGCTATAAAGACACATGCACACATATGTTTATTGCGGCACTATTCACAATAGCAAAGACTTGGAATCAACCCAAATGTCCATCTATGACAGACTGGATTAAGAAAATGTGGCACATATACACCATGGAATATTATGCAGCCATAAAAAAGGATGAGTTTGCGTCCTTTGTAGGGACATGGATGCAGCTGGAAACCATCATTCTTAGCAAACTATCACAAGAACAGAAAACCAAACACTGCATGTTCTCACTCATAGGTGGGAACTGAACAATGACATCACTTGTACTCAGGAAGGGGAACATCACACATCGGTGCCTATCATGGGGGGGAGGGATTGCATTGGGAGTTATACCTGATATAAATGACGAATTGATGGGTGCTGACGAGTTGATGGGTGCAGCACACCAACATGGCACAAGTATACATATGTAAAAAACCTGCACGCTATGCACATGTACCCTAGAACTTAAAGTATAATAATAAAATAAAATTAAATTTAAAAAAAGAAAGAAAAAAAAAAGAAATAAAAAAAATAAAATGGTCGTGTAAGAAAGAGGGACTTTTCTAAGCTGTCATCCTACCAGAGTCCCACATAGACCTTCATTTAGAAAAGTGTTCTGTTTCCCTTCTTGTTCTCCCACTCTCTCCACCCCTGCCTTTCCAGAAACAAGGACAGGAACCTACTTTTCTTTAATAACTATTGTGTGCTAGATACTTCATAAGAATAACTTATGTATTCCTTGCAGCAAACCATATAGGATGTTTTTTGGCTTTATAAAACAAAGATTTTGTTGTTTGCTCAGGACCATATATGTAATTAGTAGTTTAAACACAGGGGTGTCTGAGGCCAATACTCATACTCAGTTCTGTATTTGTTTTCCTCCCTAGAGCAGGACTTACCCTTTTGAGGAACGATTAAATAGTCCCATTAATTGGACTGGTTTGTTTCGCAACCTTGTCTAGCTAAATTCCCAGCAATGCTTCTCATGGAGCATTGAAATTCATTGGTAACGATTAAGTTGCCACTCTTTATTACTGAAGAGGTATTTGTCTGTTTCCCTTACAAGGAATAAGTTAGCTCGCTCCAAAATCTAGTTCTTATTTGTTCTGAAAATAGTTTGCTCTGTTCAATTAATGTATTAACCTTTCCAGTGGTTAATAAACACAGCTCTTCTCAGCCTGTCTCTCTACTATTACTATCTGGAAAAACATGTGCATAAGAGACTGGCTGCTAACTTTTTAGAAGCTTTTTTTTTCTTCTTCTCCTTCTTCTCTTTCTCCTTCTTCTTTTTTTTTTTTTTTTTTTTGTAACTTATTAAAATTCAGATATTCAACTTCTTTTTTTGGGGGGGTACGGGAACAGAGTCTCGCTCTGTTGCCCAGGCTGGAGTGCAGTGGTGTGATCTCAGCCCAGTGCAATCTCTGCCTTCTGGGTTCAAGTGATTCTCCTGCCTCAGCCTCCTGAGTATCTGGGATTACAGGCGCGCACCACCATACCCAGCTAATTTTTGTATTTTTAGTAGGGATGGGGTTTCACCATGTTGGGCAGGCTGGTCTCAAACTCCTGACCTCAGGTGATCTGCCCACCGTGGCCTTCCAAAGTGCTAGGATTACAGGCATGAGCCACTGCACTAGGTCACAGATACTCGAGTTCTGCTTTAGGAAAAAAAAAACTGGATTTGAAGTCTTTTAGTAAAGTTGGGACTATAGAGTATAAAGCTGTTACAGTGTCATTTGTGGCAAAACTAAATTGATGTTTTTATTTTTATAATTGGAGTCAGTAGACTCTGCAGTTGAAAGTTAAGGAATGAATGCAGGAAGCAAAGCCTCATCTTACTATGAGGTTATTTCTCACTGTCTCATGTTTTAATCCTAGTCCTCGTCTCAAAGATATAGCCTAATAATCTTTCCTCTGTTCTTTTTTCTTCTTGGTATTATTCAGGTCCTCCCTTAAGATAAACACAGAAGCCTTCTTGGATTTAAGGATTTATGGTTCATCTCTGTAGCGAAACAGAAAAATAGCAAATATTAATAGATATGTTAAAAATGTAGACATACACACAAACATGTATGTGAATTCACAGTAAACAGCCCTTATAATGAACCCTTTTTGGTATTCAGAGTATTTTTGTCATCTCCATCCTTTCCACACCCCTGCCTCAAAAGTCCCCTAGACTTTAGGTTAAATATCCCATTCTCAGAGAAACTTCCTGACCTTCAGATGAATTAGACCTTCAGGCTATCACCCTTAGCATCCTGTACTTCTCTGTTGTGACACTAATTAATAAAGAAAAAAAAAAAAAACATGTAATTAGCTATTTCATGTCTGCCTCTCTTACTACAATGTAAACTGCATGAAAAGAAGGACTCTTCATTATATTTGACTTGTATGTCAAGTACATGTTCAGTTAGTATTTCTAAAACAGGAAATAGGGTAAGAAAATCAGTAATCAGATAAAATTTCAAATGGATATCCGTGTGATAAGATAGGAGAATCAAGTAAGGTAAGGAGAGAGTATGACTGACATAAGGAAGGCACTAATTGAGCAAAGTTCTCAGGGAATGTCTTTCTGAGTAGGTGACAGGTGAGCTGAGACCAGTCTGAAATGAGAGGGGAGTATGCAGGCTTCCAGGAAGGATCATTCAGGGATGGGGCCAGCAGGGTAGGTCCTGAGACGTCATCACTGTCTTGTTTTATTCTATAAACATCATGAAGGGAAGATATTAGAGATGAGGAAAGCGTGTGATAGATTATGTAGTTCCTGCTTAACAATTTGAAACAAGGGAAGGATATAATCTAATTATAAATGAAAAAATAATTTTGTTCACTTTGTTGAGTCCGCAGTGTAGAGGGTCAAAGATGCAAGTGGGATGAGCAGCTATAGGAAAGAAGATATCAGCTCTGACTAAGGTGGTAACAATGAATATGGTAAGACAAATTAAGATTCAGGAATATTTTGAAGGTAGAGCCAATAAGGCTTTTGAAATTATTGTGAGGCGACTATGTTGTCTGTGGTATATACCCTAAGGTTCCTTGTCACATGCCAGGAAAATTTAGGACACAGACACACATGAGGAGTTTAGGAGCAGGAGGTTTAATAGGTACAAGAGAAGAGAAAGAGAAATAGCTTCCTCTATACAGGAAGGGGTCCTCCAAGCAGAAAGGACTGACTGGTGCAGAATGCGCAGTTTTATAGTCCAGTTTGAGGTGGTGGTGTCTGATTTACATAGGGCTCACAGATTGGTTCGATGAGATATGGCGTTTACATAGTGTATGGGTAAGACTGGTCACCCCACCCTAATCTTCTTATGCAAATGGGCTTTCCGATTGATTGACACCATCTTGTGGGCTCCTTACAATGCACTTGGCTGGCAGAGAAGGGAAGATGGAGCCGCCATTTTGAAAAATGTCTAGTCCTTAGTTCCTGCTGGCATTCACCCTTGCAAGCTCCTAGATTGCAGGCTGCTCTTTGTTAGAAAATGGCTTGGGACTGCTTTTCATTAAAAAGAAAAGCCGTACCAAGGACTCCCATGCACTTGCTGTCTGCTAAGTAATTCCTTCTTAACTCCTGTGTCAATTGGCTATTGCAGTTTGAGAGGAAGAGTAGAAATCAAAAAATTCTAGTTTTTTGGCAACTGTCAGATGTAAGTGGGATCATCAGAGATGTAGAAGGAAATGGTAACTTCTGTTTTGGCCACATAAAATTTGAGACGCCTGTTAGATACATGATGTGTATGCTGGGCAGCAGGCTGGATGTGTGGATCAAAAACTCAGGCACAGGTTTGGGGCTAAAATGTAAATTTGGGAGAAGTCAGCACTTAGATTATATTCAAAGCTATAGGATTAGATGAGATGCCTGGGGGAGAAGGTTTGAGGTGGAGAGGGAAGCATGGAGGAGGGAGGGGGAGAGAAAAAAAAACAGCAAAAGCAATGATAAGAAGTAAGAAAGGAGGAAAACCAAGTGGTGGGTACAGAAAATTTTGTCAAGTAATTTGCTTATGTAATTAAATGAGGTTGTGACTTGATAGAGGTGAAGGTAGGTTTGGGGGTTTTGATTTGTCTTTAAGATGGGAGAGTGTGTACTTGCATACATTATGTGAAGGCAATCCAATCAGGAAGAAAAAATGGATAGAAGAGAAGAGATGTTATTAAACCAGCAGAGGCTCTGAACAGAGATGAAATGATATGATCTAGTGCATGGTTATCCATTATTAAAAATCATTGTACTGCAGAGAGTGTGGCACATTTCTTCTCAAATTATTGATCACCTCAATATATGGCCTACTGAGCAATTATAGATATGACTGGATAAAAGTTATTTGCAATGAGCAAATACTGATTGCAATAAATAAACTCACTTATATGACTATAGATGCAAGGAGATTGGTACATTTCATGATGGGAGAAGTATTTTCTTAAGTGATCAGTAAAAAGTGTTGGATTGAATCAGTGAGATCATCACATGTGATGCAGGCAGGGTTTTTGAAGTGTAAGGGCAGAGGCAAAGGAGAAAAATAATCTTCAGAGAATGAGGAAGCCAGTTGTCCCGTGGTAGAAATTCAGGGCAGTGCTGAATGCTTTCTTTAAATTTAAGGTTAAATTTAAAGTGTGCTGGATCTACAGAGTAATTTATTTTTGTCCTCCATCAACTGGCAGGCACTCATGAAATAAGTTGAATTGTGTTTAATTAGGTTTGGGGCTTTGTCAGGCAAATATGATAGAAGACAAAGGAGCAAGAAAATAAATAAGTAATCAGATAAAATTTGGACTTGAAGATATTTACAAGGAAGTGAGTTTACTGACTGTGAAATCCAAGCCAGGCAATGAGGGAAGTGGTAAAAAATGTTGTGAGAAGAATGGTGTTGGATTGGAGGTCTCAAGGAATGAAAAGAATTGTTAAAATGAATGAAACTAAATTTAGTTAGCTGGAAAGATAGGCAAAGGTTAGAAATTGGAAGACAGAAATGGAGATGTTTAGATGTGGTCTTTGGTTATAAAATGAAAGTTTGATCCTCACCTGTATGATCCATGCTGTAAGACTTTTGAAGTCATTTTCAAATAACGACAAATGTTAAATCAGAACACATCACTTGGATGTAAAGTAGAAAAAAAAATGCCTCTTAGTTCAATTCAAGGAGAGTTAGCTGATATTCACAGTTGTATACTATTTCAGAAAAGAAAAATACGGATTTGGGAACCTCATTTGCTCTTAGATTCTTCAAAATATATTTTCACGTATGCACTATACATCAGTGATTTGAAAGTGTAAGGGCAATTCACAGAATCACCTATTTCCCTCTCAGTTTTCTCCCAGGTTTATGTTTTGGGAACATTGCAATTATATGATATATAATATCCTTTTTTTAACCATGTTTGGTACCATGTCATAAAAGTAATATGAAGCTATAATCTTCCAACTGAAATACTGTATAACCTACCATTATAGATTTGCTGAATTAAGGTAAATACTTCACTAACATTCAAGGGTAGATATGATGCACATAAAAGGATCTGCACTGTAAGATCATTGAGGAATAAATGAAAATCACATGTACATTGATAAACATGCAGGTTGGCAGTTTGCCCCTTAGTTAAATTAGCTGTTATTATATGGTGAGTAAACAGTAAATATTTCTTTAAATGAGTTCTTTATCATAAAACAACACATTAAAATAAGAACTGCAACATAAGAACAGTAATCTGTTGCTTAAGAATTGAGTGAAATAAAGAGTAGGCATTTAGCTATATAGTTTACTAAATGGTTTTCGTTTCATTACATTATCTGTGAACTTTTCATTTTATACTTGGTATTCTGTGTTTCCTTCATAGATTGAAAGTCGATATACTTTTTCCAAATTCTAGAAAGTTAAACTACTCTGGGGAGTACAAAATTCTTTAAAGAATTTTTTGTATGTATATATCAAAGATTAATCACTCCAGAGCTTATATTTTTACCTGTGAACATTTATCCCCATTCCAGGTTAACCTTTCTCTAGTCATATGTATAACTGTTTAGAAGGCAAGAATATATAGTCAATGATTTGAGAACAAATGTGCCCCACTCTCCGTTGTACAATGATTTTCAGTAAAGATGTTTAAATGAGTAAAAAGATTATATTTCTTTGAAATTCAATTAGATAAAATAGTAACATTTTTCAGGATGTCATAAAGTTAGGCTAATTTTTCTGATAGTCATGCCTTAGGTTGATGTGGGATATGTAAGATGAAATTAGTTTTACACTGAAATCATATTTGGTGTAAATGTATAGTTACATATATTACAGTGGCCTAGAATAGACAAGTGTGCTATTTTTCTTCCACAAAGAGATTTCCAGTTGCCTCAAATATTTTTCCCCTGTTGGTTTGATAAGTAGTATAGAAGGCATGTATCTGAAACTTAGAAATTGAGCTGAGACCTCAAAGCTCAGTTCAGTTAAGAATTTCATGTCCTGGAGCGATGCTGCCACCAGAGTCAACATCATAATCACAAATGGTATTCTCATGGAAATCAGATCACTGGATGTGGATGTGTGGGAAAGAAACCAAGTGGCTATATGACATAGTATACCACATAATAAAATCACACACCAACAGCCAGAAATTGTGTTTCCACAGCATGAAAATGATATATGGCCACCAGCTGGAAAGGAACGAAAACGTTCAATAACCAAAAATCCCAAAATTGGAGGTTTGCCTCTGATTCCTATACAGCATGAGGGGAATGCAACCCTGGCCCGGAAAAATATCGAGGTAGGTTAGGCTTTTGTTTTATATTCAATTATAGAATATATTTTCCTGTGTCATAATGTGATTAGGTCATTAATTACTTCATTGGCTTCAAAAGCACAATAATAATCACTTTGAAAAGCATGGTAATAATCACATACAACAAGAAAACAGTGTGAATAACCTTATACCTTTTATTTCAACACCATTGACCACCCAATCACATATGCACAATACTACCTATTTTCTTATGTCTAAAGTAGCCAATTTTAAAAATGCGTATAGAAATTCTGGTGATAAAATCACAACTTCAGATTTGTTTTACAAGCTTATTTAAAACACTCTCAGAGTAAGCCCATAGCAGAATATGTCTGGAGCCCTGGTAACTGAACTTTCTAGTTATATAATCACATTTCAGTGCTTTGGGAACTGGTGGGATGTCTCAGTTAATTTAAGGACCTACAAGATGACCCCTGAGTATCAAAAAAGATTTGGCATCTTTCATGAAAGCTACTGCTTGTTTTCCTTCTCACCTTGACGGTTGGGAGAACATAAGCAACATCAATCTTGACATGAACTTTGGCCTCTTCAGCAAAGAACATGGGCTGTTTACACTCAAAACTCATTAGCCACTTTGGGACCAACACATATTTCAGTGTCTTAATTGACTCCCTGAAAGCAAAAAGAAAAGCAGTTAGAAGATATTCTTATATCTTCCTTGAGCCTAAATTTGGAATTAAGTTGTTCAAATCTTTTGCTCTCCAAACAGAAATAACTTTTGAAAGACAGAAGCCATTTTGACCTAGTGATTAGTGATTAGATTTTTAAACTTTTTGTGCATATCCTTTCTTGAACATTTATCCCACTGTAATATTCCTTCTCTAAAAGGGAAAGGCTTCAAAAATAATGGTCCTTTGTTTACTGCTTAGATGTTCTGCCCTGATATAATCAAAGTAAGGAATATGTCTCCAAGAAATCATGACCTCGTCATTTCTTCCTTTTTTTTTTTTTTTTTTTTTTCCTTTTTTTTTTCCTCCCTTTTTTTTTTTTTTTTTTTTTTTTTTTTTTTTTTTTTTTTTTTTTTTTGATAATAAACTGCTCTGCAGAGTTCCTTATCTAATCAAACATCTTAAAATTCTAAGAGTTACATTTCCCAGGAACCCAGGACAAGAGACACAGGCTGAACAGATGAAACTAATATAGGGAGAGATACGCCGTACAGTGACTGTAGCTTATTTTGACATTACCTTCGGATCAGTTATCGAGCAAAGCAAAATAAATTATTGGGATCAAAATGCATTCACCAGTATCTAGTATAGATGATGACTGACTGTATAATAATTTCTTAGCCTTATCCCAAATCCACAATTTCAGAGATAACTTTTAACATATTTAAGATAGGAAAACTGATGAACTGAAACTATGAAGTGTTTCAAGCTTTTAAAAGAATTAGAATGCATTATCAATTACTGGAAAATTTCTGAGTCTTTAAAATAAACCAAGCTCTTTTGTAAGAAGGTAGTTTGGTGATTTGATAAATTTGGCAAAGACATTTTTTAACTGTTCTAATGTTGGAAAAACATAATGAAACTTACTTTATAAGGCAATAATATAATTTTTTTAAAAAATTTCATATAAACCATTAAAATATTTGCCATAGAATTAGATTCATATAAAAATGTTAAAAATATATTTACAAAATAACTAACCATTTTTGACCCTTTGTTTTAAAAATGAAAAGTGAGTTAAAATATTATTAAGTAGGATATATTAATAAAAATTAGTAATAACAATGAATATATTCATGAAGAATTACTTTTTCAAAGAAGTTGTTGGCAGATTGATAAATTTTGTGGCTACGCCTGGCTTTCATTCAGTCCTATTGAAAGTCATGTGAGAATACCTTATCCAGGTAGGGAAGGCTTCATGGCGAAAGTGACTTCTAAAGTTAATTGAAGAAATTAGTAGTGAGCCAGCTGAAAATGCCAAGTTGTTGGCAGAGGAAATCACACATGAAGAGGCAAACAGAATGCTTAAGAATGCACAAGCTAGATAGATACTACCTGTGGTCCTCCTGCTGAGTCCCTATAAAATCATGGATATCTTACTTTAACTCCATTGTTCTAAGCTACTTTATCTGTAAGCATATGGGGTTAATAAATGTCACATGATTAAGTGACATTATACATGAGACTTTATTAGAATAATGACTAGCATATCTTTAACGTATATTGAGACAAAATATTAAGGAACTTGGAAGATGATATGGAATAATTCATTAGTTTTTTTAAAAATTGCTATTTTAAGAGCAATATCTGTAAAACAAAAATAATGAGCAAAGAATGATGCACTGAAGCAGAAAATCGTGACATAGAATCCCACCATAAGCCCCTCTTTGCTGTTAGTATCCTGAGCACAGTTTGATGTGGTAGAAAGACGCACATTGGTTTCAGAAAGGCCAACCTGGGGGTCCTCTCCCAAGCTCTCACTTGTGCGACCTTGGGCAAATTTTTTTCTTCGAGTTTCTATTTCTGCATCTGCAAGATAAAAACAATTTACTTTAAACTATGAATAATACGGAGTTTAAAGCATTTAAAGTGTTGTGATGATTAAATGTATTGATATGGTTATGTATTTTACAGCATGAAGATTAATCCAGTGAGTTTGGTAATGGAAAGCCAATTAAGAGAGTTTCTAATACACTCTGTACATATTGGTCATGTTACTTTTTGGTGTCCTGAGACCTCTGTAACCATTGGCTTGCCTCTGGATATAATGGAAAATATGAAGGCACAGGCTAAAGCCATGAGTGATTTGCTGTGAGAACCCATTCTTATACCATTCTCTAGCTATGATAAGTAAAAACTACTCTCTCTGCCACTGAGAGAGACAGACTCTGTTTCATATTATTATTTCCATTCAAACTTCATTGTCTCTTAGACAGAATTTAGGGGCCAAATAATAACATCCATAATGCTGAAATTTGAAGTGCACTACTGATATGGTTTGCATCTGTATCCCCATCCAAATCTAATGTTCAAATGTAATCCAATGTTAGAGGTGGTTAGAGGTGGGGCCTGATAGGAGGTGACTGAATCATGGGGGTGGGTTTTTTTTTTTTTTTTTTTTTGAGACGGAGTCTGGCTCTGTCACCCAGGCTAGAGTGTAGTGGCCGGATCTCAGCTCACTGCAAGCTCCTCCTCTCGGGTTTACGCCATTCTCCTGCCTCAGCCTCCAGAGTAGCTGGGACTACAGGCGCCCGCCACCTCGCCCGGCTAGTTTTTTGTATTTTTTAGTAGAGATGGGGTTTCACTGTGTTAGCCAGGATGGTCTTGATCTCCTGACCTCGTGATCCGCCCGTCTCAGCCTCCCAAAGTGCTGGGATTACAGGCTTGAGCCACCGCGCCCGGCCCTAGGGTGGGGTTTTAATGAGTGGTTTAGTACCATTCCCTCTGTACTGTTCTCCTGAGTGAGTTATCTTGAGATCTGGTCCTTTAAAAGTGTGTAGCACCTTTCCCCTCTCTCTCTTGCTTCTGTTCAAGCCATGTAAGACTTGGTACTAAGCCACTCATTAAAACCCCACCTCCATGATTCAGTCACCTCCTATCAGGCCCCACCTCTAACACTGGATTACATTTGAACATGAGATTTGGGTGGGGATACAGATGCAAACCATATCAGTAGTGTACTTCAAATTTCAGCATTATGGATGCTATTACTTGGCCCCTAAATTCTGTGTTTAAGAGAGCCCCAAAGTTTTATGCTGATGGTTGAAAGATAGTGAGAACTGTTACTCTGACATATAAAACCTCTCTATATTTATTCTTAATTTTTCCCAAGTAATGGATGCCAAGTGAAACTTTTTAACAAGATTAAAGTTTGTTTATAAACCCTGTCTTGTTGTTTTTTACTTCATTTGTGATAAAATAAATATATCATGAAATTTTCTGCTTTATTTAAAAACACATACAATTCAGTGGCATTGGTTGCATTTACATTGTTGTTCAACCGTCACTACTCTTTTTCTTAGTATTTTAACATATTCTAATGAAACTTTGGAATTAAGCTAGATATTAAACATTTCTTCCAATAAATTTCAGAGTAGGAAAAATGTGTATAACTTAAGATGTATAATCAGAATCTTACCAGAAAATTCCAAATTTCAAAATTATTTGTACATTATATTCATGAAAATATTTTTATTCCATTTTAATTTTCTGTTATAAATTTATGTTTGGATCTACTGCAATTAAGGATAATAGAAAAGAAAATAGAACATTGTTGTATACTGGAAACTTTTTAAACTTTTCTTCATTTACTCATTCAAAAATATTTATTGATCATTTCCTATGTGTATACAAGGTTCACACTTCAGTGAACTAATTAAACAAAAGGGAAAAAAAAAAAACAGAAATCTTGCTAGATACATATAAGCAGGAGTGAGTTAGAAGAGGTAAGTATGAAGTGAGATTAAATTTGAGTAACCCAAAAGACTTCTTTGAAGTGGTATGTTGAATGCATGTTAAAATGAATTTCCATGGATTGCATTTTGCAGATGTTTCTCAACTTATGATGGGGTTACATACCAATAAACTCACCATAAGGTGAAAATACCTAAAATAAAAAATACGTTAAATACAACTAACCTATGGAATGTTGTAGCTTAGCCTAGCCTAGTTTAAACGTGCTCAGAACATTTATATTAGCCTCCAGCTGGGCAGAATCATCTGGCAACACAGCACACCATATCAGTTATTCACCCTCCTGAGTCCATGGCTGACTGGGAGCTGCAGCTCACTGCCACTGCCCAGCGTCACCAGGGAGTGTCCTACCACGCATCGCTAACTGGAGAAAAAATCAAAATTCAAAATTTGAAGTATGCTTTCTACTTAATGCATATTTGTTTTGCACCATTGTGAAGTCAAAAAATCGTATCGAAGCATTGTAAGCCAGGGACTGTCTGTAGTTGATTTTGTAGCTCTAAGATTAGTATATAAATTAAGACATGCCACTTTTATCGAAGTAAAGTTAGGACCTAAGTCATAAAAATGAGCTCTTTTATAGGAAGCATCAACTTTTATGTGGATTGCACTTTCTAAACCTAAATTGTGCCAAATCTTGCTTCCCTGTGAGACATTTTATTTTATTTTTAGAGTGCAAGAGCAGAACTTGAAAGGCTGCGGCTCATTGAAAAGTGTGATAAAGAGTCCGTGGACTCGAGCTTAAAGGAGAGAGCTTCCATGGTGGCCCACTGCCTGGAGCACAAGGACGATAAACTTCGAAATCGAACCCGAAAACATCGGAGTTTCAACTGCCTGGAGGACACAGAGCCTGAAGCCCCACTTGGGCAACCAAAAGGCCATAAAGGACTAAAGACATTGAGGAAGACTGAGGACAGGAATAGCAAGGCTACTTTGGACTCTGATCATAAGTTACCATCAAGGGTAATTGAAGAACTTAATGTGGTTCTACAGCGGTCAAGAACCCTTCCAAGAGAATTACAGGATGAGCAGATTTTGAAGTAGCAAATAAAATGAATTGCTCCCCAGATTATTTTTTTAAGTATTGTATGCAATCTTTATGTGTAAATCTGAAACTGAACTATAAGATAATTCATAAGAATTTGCCTATTGATAGGCAAATTTGTCTATACTTAGGCATTTAAGGAGCATTTAAAAATATGTATATATGTGATTAAGTGTAAGATTAACTTTATTTTGGTCTGAACAAAGCTTGTAAAGTTCCATTGTATTAACTTTGTGTAAGAAGACAATGGGTTACTTAGGTGGTCTGCCCTTTTAAAGTAGTTATCTGTTAAGTGGTATAATTTATGAGCAGAAATCTCAAACTGTACTGTATTGTATAAAATGCTGTGTTTAAATGAAGTCTAAGAAACTATCTGTAACATATTTTGCACTTTGAGAAACCTTGTATATTAAATTACCATATGTTTTTAGGTTTACAGAGGGTCTACCTTAGGGAAAAGAAGGGAAGTAAATTGAAAAAGGGGGGAAGAATTTATTGTCGTGGTTGCCTAAAAAACACTGGAGCTTTTAAAAGAAGCAAGGAGTTAAATGTCCTGCAAAACAAGGAAATGAGCTAAGATTCATTCAAGTTCACTAATGACCAGAACTTGTCAATGAGAAGCCACTTGTTAAGAAAAGAGTCCAGGGTTTATTTCCCAAGAGTAATATTCGGCCAACAGATGTAAATAATAGCACTAGCCACTCTTATTAATATTTATAGTGTTAGAAAACCAGCCACATTATAGATTCACTACGTTTGAGCTCATTGTTGGTGGCTGCTAAGGGGAAACTTACACTGCATTGGAGAGGTTGTGTACACAGGACCTGGCCTGGATGCTGATTGCGCTGTTGTTGTATGCAAGCATTTTTTTTTTTTTTTTTTTAGAATTTCTGACTATACTTTTGGTACGAACAAAATTCATCACCGCAAGGTCCTGTTGTTCTGTTTGATTTTTACAATTTTTATTATTTTAAGTAAGATTATAATGTTTCTTTGAATTCTCAGAAATAACTGGAAGAATACAATATTATGGCCACTATGGAGCCAGGGGGTAGTTGGTGGTTTACTGTACATTTGGGGCTACTTGTTCACATTTAATCTAGGTGTTTTTTTGTTTTTTGTTTTGTTTTTTTAAATAAAGGAGTGGTCTCTTCCCTGTACTTGTGAATAAGGACAAAGCCCTATTTTTGTTTCCACATAAAGATCAGCTACTGAATTGGTGATTTTCCTGACAGACAGTACTATCTAATCATAGTTCATGTTAGGGGAAGCATTTTTCATCAGTTTCTTTAAAATTGAGTTATGTTTGCTGAGTTTTGATATTAAACATTATTTTATGTAGCTAAGCCTTTTTTTTTTTAGCATTTCCTTTTTATTCTTCAATCTATATACACAGGCCCATACTTCAGTCAGTCCAATCATGGTACAGTGATGTGGTGGTAAATGCTATGAATTTCTTCATTGTAAAATACAGATCATTTGTATTTTGGGGTGATAAAATAGTTCACCATGGGTATGAGATATTTATTCTTTAAATCAAAGTAAATTAGAATTTTTAAAAAGCACAAAACTGCAGGACAGTTTATGAAATAGGTGGCACTATTAGAGAATCTTCCTTTAAAGCAAGAAATCATGTTATTTAGAAAGAAAAACTAATCTTAAATGTACTATTTCTAATAAATATTTATATTTTTTTTGAAATAAAAGGTATGTGGAAGTTAATGTTTGGTGATGTTGGACAGTGGAAAAGTATCTAGAGTTTTTACCTGCCTTATCTGAATTTTTCTTGAAACTTGAGCTTAAACTCTAAAAGCTGTTTCCCTTTCTATTCTGAACAATTGTCTCCATTTTTCAAGTGTAAGATAAGGGCTAATAATGACATCTCATTTATTTTAAGTAAACATTAAAATTGTTTTACAAGTCCACTAGAATGTGACTTTATTATTTTCAGAACTTGAAGGTTGTTACTGTGAAATAGATCAAATAGATTAGCTTTCTTTCCTTTTAAAAAAATTTGAATTTAATATGTACTTCAAACTGGTCGTATTGTTTTTCCAAACAGGTCAATATAAGTAGCTTTATTTATTAAAAGGCCCACTTGCTGAGAACCAGGCACAATTACAGGCTCTGTGGCCTGTATTGATGAGGCTGCTGACCAGCCACATCCCTACAAGATGCATAGTACCACCCCTGGTTTATGGGCATCTTTGCCAGCCTTGCCACACCACGGGAAGGCCAAGGGCCTGGCACAAGTGTCTGGCACCTCAGCAGTGCCACTTGGTCATTCATGAGCAGACCCTCATGTTCAAGAACAGTGCCTGACACCCAGGCCACTTCAGCTGCATCCACCGTAGGAAGGAGCTGACTGGTGAGGCCCATGAGCTGAAGGGTGAACTCTACTGCCTGCCCTGCATTTATAAGATGCTGGCCCTATTTTTAGGGACTGCAGCCAGCCCATCAAGGGTCACATAGTGAATACACTGGGCAAAGAGTGGTGGCATGCAGAGCTTTTTGCCCTGAGTGTGAGAAGCCATTCCTGGAGCTCTGGCACTATGAGAAGAAGGGCCTGGCCTACTTTGAGATCCTCTACAGCCAGCTCTATGGAACATCTGCTACAGCTGCAGCCATGAAGTCAAGGGTGACATGGTGTTGGTCCTCAACAAGGCCTGATGTGTGTGAACTGCTTCTCCTGCTCCACCTGCAAGAGCAGGCTCACTCTGAAGATCAGCTTTGTGGAGTTTGACATGAAGCCCGTGTGTAAAAGGTGCTAGAACTTCCTACTGGAGCTGAAGAAGAGGCTGAAGAAGTCATTGGAACTCACATCTTGCTAGGCCCAGCCCAAGTCTGGGGACCTCAACTCTGAGGGCTCTCTTGCCTGGCCCTTCTCTCCCTCCCTTTCTTCTCCCAGAGGACCTCTCCTTTCTCCCTCTCCAGCTCGCTGCCTTCTCACAGCCGCCTCCCACTTCTATTGTCTGCTCTTGGACTCCTCATCTCCCTTTACCTGCTTCTTATCTTCCCCTTGTCTCTTTCCTCATCATCTCTACCCTTTCTATTATCTTATCTCTGCCTTCCCCAATGTCTTTTCTCTCCTTTGCGGTGGCTCCTCTCCTTCCTTCTGTGCAGAGGCAGGGACCCAAGAGGTGGGGAGCCTGTGAAGGGCCTGGGCCCATGCCCTGTGACTGCATCTACCTCTGTCCGTGGGCTTCAGACTGCAGAACTCCAGAGAGAGCAAACCAGTGTCTGGGAGCACCAGGGCTCCTATCCTGACCTGTCGCTCCCCACAGCGGACCAGGTTGCACATATTCCTGTGGGACCCTCCACCCCAGAGTGTACCCACAGCCAGGGCAGCCCACCTGAGCTGTAGGACTAGGGCTACCCTTCAGTCTCACCATTCACTTAACCAAGTAGTATCCCTGGGCTCAAACTGGGCCAACAAATCCTGCCACACCATTCACTACCTGCAGGAAAAGGAGTCCACTTCCATCAAGAGGACTTTCTGAAATCCCACCGTGGCCCCTGCCTCTGGCTAGGCCACTGTGGTTTTCCCCTCCCCCAGCCCAGAACCTGTGTTGAGACTTTGGGCGTGGCTGGGAACAGGAGGTGATAGGGTCAGAGGTGGCTTATTTCCACTTCCAAGGAGGAGAATTCCTCCACAACCAGAGCAGACCTGATGTTGGGACTCAAGCTTGCAATAATGAAGGCTTAGTCACTGGAAAAAAAAAAAGCAAAGTGCTCAAAGACACTCTGCACTCTGAATTTTATTTCTGTAGCCCTAAAATTAATTAGACGTGGTTTTTAAGTAGTTGATTTCTAAACAAATCATTACCTGATGATTCATCAAAGTGTCACTGAGAACTCAAAACCAAGCAAAAATAATTGAAGCAAAAATGTGACTTATGAACATAACTATATTAGCTGCTGAATTGCATTATTTTTAATTCAAAAACTGTAATGCAAAAGCAATTTTTAAAATGCATCAAATTTATTTGAACAGGTTGTAGCATGCAGATATTTGCATCTTTTTAAAGTTTTAATAATCACTTTAGGAAGAAGATTAAAACTTTCACCATCTCAACAAAATTTGCACAAAGGCTTACGTATTCTTCCTTACTCAAATGAACTTGTAATCAACCCCCAAACTCATTTTGCTTGCCTCACAACTGCCAGTAAGTTAAGGAGGTGGAACAAGGAAGGCAACTTTCTTTTGGAAAGCCAGCAAACCAAGAAGATGGATGACTAGTGTTCTAAAGTACCATTTTAAGTCATTACAAATTTCAAGCGGTTTTTATGTTTAGGGTAGCAGGAAGAGGAAGGGTTTGGGATCAAGAGGTGACCACAACTGCAGACATTTGGGAGCTAGTGAAGAGTTTGAGGCGGCTGGAGCTGCTTCGTCCGTGGTCAGATCACAATACTTCTGCAAATCTTTTTTATTATTATTATTATACTTTAAGTTCTAGGGTCCATGTGCACAACATGCAAGTTTGTTACATAGGTATACATGTGTCATGTTGTACCCATTAACTCGTCATTTACATTAAGTATTTCTCCTAATCCTATCCCTCCCCCAGGCTCTCCCGACAGGCCCTGGTGTGTGATGTTCCCCGCCCTGTATCCAAGTGTTCTTGTTATTCAATTCCCACCTGTGAGTGAGAACATGTGGTATTTGCTTCTGCAAATCTTTAACAAAACATAGCTGTTTACATACTTTAATTGCAGAGTTAGTTAAGAAAACTACATGACTGTTTTCTTTGAATTTTTTCTCAGTGCTGTAAAATTAGCCTATGAACAGGAATGGGTAAAGACCTCTTACACAAAAAAATGGAGTTAGTTATGTTAGTTTTTCTACTGTTTCACTGTTACCAATTAGTTAAGACAGAATTATTTGTGAAATGTGACCATTTTTCTGTCATGTGTACTATCATCACATTGATTTCTAATGATCAGGAAATGCAAAGCACAGAAATGAACCAGGTAACTAAAGTTTATGTTTTTAAGTTGTATAATTATTTTAACATTCTTTTATTTAAAATGTTATAAATTACATTGTATTCCGCCTTCTCTGCCACAGCCACTATATGCTGAATGTAAAGATTTTAATAATTGAGATACCTCTGCAGATTTAACCCTTTTTATGAGTCAAAGTTTGAAGCCCAAATGTCCTCATCTGAGAAGCAGGAATGTTAATTAACTTGTTGACTTTTTTCAACAACTATTTTATACACACATACACATAAATTATGAGCCAGGTAGGTGAAATAGATACATATATAGTAGCAGACTAGAGGTACAATAAATATTAGTTATTAAGGTATTAGTCCTCCTAGCTCTCATTTGATCTTACTTAACCCTAATGGTTTTCAGAACTGCTTCTAGCAGGCAGATCAAGATGATGAAATAGAAGGCTCTTTCAGTTGTCCTTTATGAAAGAACACCAACCTAATAACAACTATCCACACAGAAAACAAACTTCATATGAACCAAAAATCAGATGAGCTCTCACAGTACCTGGTTTTAACTTCATATCACTGAAAGAGGCACTGAAGTGGTAAGAAAAACTGCCTTGAATCAACACAATTCCTCCCCAAACTCCTAGCAGCAGCAGCATGGTGCATTGAGGAAACATTTTAGAACAGTGGACTGGTCAAAAATTTCTTGAGTCATATCCCCACAAGCACAGGCAACCAAAGCAAAAATGGACAAATGGGATCACATCAGGTTAAAAACTTCTGCATAGCAAAGAGAACAACCAACAAAGTGAAGAAACAATCCAGAGAACGGCAAAAAAAAATTTGCAAGCTATCCATCTGTCAAGGGATTAATAACCAGAATAAATAAGCTCAACAACTCTATAGGAAAAAAATCTAATAATTTGATTAAAAGTTGGCAAAAGATTTGAATAGACATTTCTTAAAAGAAGACAAATGGGAAACAGGAAAATGAAAAGGTGCTCAACATGAATTGTCAGAAAAATGCAAATCAAAACTACAATCAGAAATCATCTCACCTAAGAAAAATTGTTTATACCCTCAAAACAGGCAATCATAAATGCTGGTGAGATTGTGGAGAAAAGGGAATCTTCTTGGTGGGAATGTAAGTACAATAACTATGGAGAACAATTGGAGGTTCCTCAAGAAACTGAAAGTAGAACTACCATATGATCCAACAATCCCACTGCTGGATATGTACCCCAAAGAAAGGAAATCAGTATATCTAAGAGATAGCAGCACTCCCGTGTTTGTTGCAGCACTATCCACAATAGCCAAAATATGGAAGCAACCTAAGTCTCCATCAACACATGAATCAATAAAGAAAATGTGGTACTTCTACACAATGGAGTGCAATTCATCCATAAAAAAGAATGAGATTCTGTTATTTGCAATATGTATGGAACTGGAGGTCAGTATTCTAAGTGAAATGAGCCAGGCACAGAAAGACAAACACCACCTGTTATTTATTTGTGGGATCTAAAAACAAAACAATGGAATCCATTGAGATAAAGTGCAGAAGGATGGCAACCAGGGGCTGGGAAGGGTCGTGGGATGGGGGTTGGGGACGAGATAAGAATGATTAATGGATACAAAAGAATAAAAAGAATCAATGAGACCTAGCATTTGATAGCACAACAGGGACAGGATGCCTATTGTCAGTTTAATTGTACATTTTAAAATAACTAAAAGAGTATAACTGGATTCTTGAACACAAAATATAAATACTTGAGAGAATGGATAACCCATTTTTCATGAAGTAACTAGTCGACATTGCATCCCTGTATCAAAACATCTCATGTACCCCATAAGTGTATACACCTACTATGTACCCATAAAAATTAAAATAAAATTCTTTAAAAAAATTAAAAAGCTGCTTCTAGCAATTTTTTCTTCATCCTTTAAAACATATATTATGCACTAATAAAGCAGATTACCACAAGTTATGGGCTGAGATGTCTTCCCCCAAAAGTCATATGATGAAATCCTAATTCCTAGTACCTTAGAATGTGACAATATTTGGAGGTAGGTCCTTCACAGAGGTGATTGAGTTAAAATGAAGTTATTAGGGCAAGCCCTAATCCATTCTGACTGGTGACATAAGAGGAAATTAGAACATACAGAGAGACACTGGGGATGCCCAGCCACAGAGGAAAGGCCATATGTGAACACAAGGAAAATGCAGCCATCTGCAAAGTGAAGAGAAAGGCCTTAGAAAAAAACAAACCTGCTGACATCTTGATCTTGGACTTCCAGCCTCTAAAACTATGAGAAAATAAATTTCTGTTGTTTAAGCCACCCAGTATGTGGTATTTTGTTATGGCAACCTTAGTAAAGTAATACTTCACGTTTTTGTGTTAATTTGTTAATATTGATATACGATGAGCAGAATACCCTCTGGTACTTGAAAGAATTAATCCTTGTGCTGTTGTTGCTCCAAATCTCAGAATAACTTTCTGACATCAAATCAAAGTTATAATAACCATATGGAGGAAAAGAATGACATGTTGAGATGTAACTACTTAAAAGTCAGCTAGGTAAGTAACATGGACACTAAAATAATATAGCATAAAAATTCAAAATGTGGCTCAGCAAAATTACTGTTGGAGTCTGCTTGTAAAGACTCAGGTTTTCATATCAAGAGCCACTCTTCCAACAGAACAAAGATGCCCAGTCTTTCATAACATCTGATAAAGAATGTTGCTGAACCTTTCAAAGAAAAACCAAGAGAGCTTCTCAGTTAAACGACTGAGCTATCAACCAAAACGCTAAACTACAGAGACACAAAAACTCACTTCAATCAACCCAGCTGACCCAAACCATGATTTTACAGCCTGTTGATTGGCTTAACAACAACCTTCATCAGATAGAAGTAGCATTTATATCTCACTGAGGAGGATCTCGTCTTCCCCTCTACTATTGCTTCATTTGTCTGCTCCTGTTTGCAGCAAGACTCTTCATTACAGTTGTCTAACTTGCTGCCTTCTCTTTTTAACCTCCCATTCTTTCTCTGAAACTTCTTTATTCAGCCTTTTGTTTCCCATTATTCTTCAAAAACTGCTCCTGGCAAGGTCAGAGCAACCTTATTCATGACTGTAATGATCAGTTTTCAGTCATCATATTGACCTATCACCATCTATGACATTTTACACAGTTAAGCACTCTCCTTTTGTAACAATTCTAGTATTGATCTCTAGAATAATAGTATCTTGTGGTTTTCCTCTTTCCTCACAAATCAGTCTTCTCAGATCCTTTACTGGGTAGCCTAACTCCTAGAGGAACACATCAAATTTCATAACTTTGCATACAGTACATCTTCTGTGCTACCCATATGTTTAACTTCAGTCTGAATCAATTCATTGAATTCCAGACTGTAATTTAAATTTCCACTTGAATGTACAACTAGCATCTCAAATATATCTAAAACTCTTTACTTGCTCCTCAGCCTTTCCTTGTTTAGGACTCAGGTACAGAGATACTAAGCAGCATTATTCATCTAATGATTGGCAAAGCTGGCATTCAAACACAGGAAATCTAGCTCAAGAGGCCACACTTTTACACTCTGCCCTTAATTATATATTTCCTGAATTATGCAAAGATATTCAACTTGTCCCCTAATTGCATGCTACTATGTGGAAGGAAGCAAAAGAGAGAGAGAACTTCTAAAATAAAAGATTATGTCTCTTCTCCTAATAGCTTTCTATTTTAGTTAAGTTAAAATGAAATGTCTTTATCAATGTAAGTCATGTTGCATTTATGAATATAAATATTTAAAATGTATTTAAATATAAATACAAATTGGAAATGATTGTTCCAATGTACCACTTGCTATTTTTTAAACACTCTGCCTCACTCACTTTGCTATAAGCATACCGTTCCTCAGCATCACTAGGCATGAAAAGGCCTTAGAACTTTTCACTGAAGTGTTTCTTCTGTTGGCCATCGGTCTTTTCAGACATGTACATAGATCACTCTGTTAACTTCATGTAGACCACCTTGACTGTCTCCTTGTCAGGCAGATAATATCTGAGCATGCCATATGAAGTGGCATCATTACCTTCTATCCCTTTTCTCTTCTTACTTCATTGGGCTTATCACCACCCAACAATTGATATATTTATTAGTATATATTTTAATGATCTACTTCCACTAGAATATAACACTGCAAATGCAAAGTCTTAGACTAACCACTGTATTGCCAGAATCTAAAATAGTGCTTGTACCTTATCTCATATTCACCACTGAAACATATATTGAATGAATGAATCATGGCATAATGAAGTAGCTTGAAGAAGAACAGTGATTTCACTGAAAGCTAGAAACTATGGGAAATAAAATAAAAAATAAAATCAAAAACAAACTCTCTATAAAGCCTGTTGCTGAAATGAGGAATGGGGTGGCCAGATTCTGAAGAACTAGGAACATTAAAGACATGGGCTAATATTTTATAGCTGCTCTTTTTCTGGATGCATTTAAAGAATCTGTACACAGGACAAAAAGTTGAAAATCTAGTCTTTGCTCAAGTTGAGATGATTTTTTAAGAGAGAATAAACAGCAGAGCTTTCGCAGTCTTGTTCATGAAACAATATTGGAGACTCGAGGCACTAAGACCCTAGCAAGAATGGAAGAATAGAAAACTAACTATAGCTGGTTTTCCTTTTAAGACATTTGCTGAATTGTGATGTGACATATAACAGTAAGCTAACAAGCTCAGCAGAAAATCTCTAATAGTGCAGTGGAGTTGTTTGTAGTCTCATGATACTGAGAATACAAAAATTCAACTGTATTTACTACCATGGAGAGAGACCCTTGTGAGCATACACGCTCTCGTTTGGAAGCCTTGGGAAGCCATATGGTTGGAGCGGGTATGAATTGGAAATCTTGGCAGGTCATCATCAAAACTGCCCATAACCTCAATTCAGCTCAGTTCCATTGGATCAGGATCATCAGCCTCCTCTCTGCCAAAAGATGGAAAGGTAAATCCTCTATGGCACTTCTCTATTTTTTTTTTTTTTTTAATTTCTGGCATTTAAACATGAAGAAAAAAGGAAAAAAAATTCAAGACATATGACCCTTTGACCAAAACGCTAAGATGAAAATATAGACAATAGAAAGAAATCTCCAAATGATCAAGCTGTTGGAATTACCAAAGAAGGACTAAATAACAGCTATGATTAATATTAACATTAACAATAAAATAGAGAAAAAATATAGAAAACATCGGATAATTCTGTCAGAGAATTGGAATTTTGAAAAATCAAATAAAAATTTTAGAAGTTAAAAACATAGTAACTAAAGTCAAAAACAAATGGGTTTTACAGCATAATTGACATGTACCAAAGGCTAGTGAATTGGAGACAGGTTAGTAAAAAAATCAAATATATCCAAAATGAACACATAGAAAAACAAAATACATAGATAAAAGAAGTATGTGAGACACTGTTCAAATGTCAAACATATACATAGTGTGTTATCCTAAAAGGGAGGAGATAGAAAATGGGGAGGAGGCAATGTTGGAGGAGAAAATGACCAACAGGTTTTTTAATGGATATGTTATTTATACCAATAGATTCAATATGTTAGCCAAACTCTAAGCAAGGTAAATTAAAAAAAAAGAAAACTACACAAAATTACATTATAATAAAACAATGGAAAAGTCACTGAGGGACTCTTAAAATCATTCAGAGAATACTGAAACCCTAAACTTAAAGTAATAACAATGCAATGACAGTGGCCTCTCACCATTAAAGATGAAAGCCAAAAAAAGAATCAATTATAATTATTAAAGTGCTATATGAAAATATATGCCAACTAGAATTCCATATTCCTTAAAATATTCCTCAAAAAAGATGGCAAAATAAAGACTACTTCAGAGAAAGAGAGATTTCCTCAATCAACCTGCATTGAAAAAAAAAAAAAAAAAAAACTAAAGATAATATTTAAATAGAAAGAAATTGGTCCTATTTAAAAGTGCCAAAATGCAGTAAAACTAAAGAGCAAAGGAAAGTAAAAAGAAAAAATCAGGTAAACATAAATTAATATTGACTGTACTAAATGATGATATAATGTCTTGTGAATAAATGTGCAAGCATTGTCAGGGAAGAAGTGAAAGTAATAATTTGTATTAATTACAATGTTAAGGATGCATGCTTTAATTTCTAGGGTACCTGCTAAAAGAAAAGTGTAAGAATATATGACTTTCATGCTTATAGAAAAGAAAAATGGAAAACTAAAATACATTTTAGTAATTCAAAAGTAGAAAAAAAGAAAAAGGGACAAAAACAGGTCATACTGAAAACAATAGTAAAGTGGTACATATAAGGCTAAATATATCAGTAATTACATACGAAACTAAGCACTTCAATTAAAAGTAAACAGCAAGAAAACCTATACATGTTCTGGTTCTCAGAGACACACATAAAATATACAGATATATGTTGAAAGTAAAAATTTGAAAAACGTATATACTCTGCAGACATTAATCTAAAGAAAGTTGATTTCCCAAAACTAATAAAATACAAAGTTGTCTTTAAGTCAGGAAACATTACTTCAGATAGACATATTGCTTGTAAAGGAGTGGTCATTTCACCAGGGAGTTAAATGAATAAATTCTTTACAGTTCCAATAAAATTGTAAGCTTCAAGGTTCACAGTCCAGGTTTCACATTGATGCCGTAGGAAGATGCACTCCAGACAAGGGGAAGTGCCTACTATGGTACAAATTGAACTCTACAAATATGCTCTGGCCCCAGTACAAGTGTATATACCACACATACTTTATACAAATGGTTACAATGATGAAAGAATCATTATTATTATTATAGTTTTATATTGAAAATAGTTCAGGACCTATTTAAAGTAGCCAATATACTTGAGTATATTTGTATTAATCCCAGTTTCTTAATCATTTTCTGCCCAGCTACTCAGGTGCCTAATAAAAATAGAGTGACATTTAACGAAATATGTTTCTTTGTTAGAAGAACTTAGCTTTTGCTCCCAAGGAATTTATCTCGTTTGTGCTATCATTTATGCATTATTATTACTAAATACCAATTCTTGTCTACTCTGAAATAAAATTGTGAAATTACCTTATAAAAGCACCTGAAACTGGCCAGGCGCAGTGGCTCACACCTGTAATCCCAGCACTTTGGGAGGCTGAGGCAGGTGGATCACCTGAGGCCAGGAGCTCAAGACCAGCCTGGCCAACAAGATGAAACCCCATCTCTACCAAAAATACAAAAATTAGCTGGGCGTGGTGGTGCATGCCTGTAGTCCCAGCTACTTGTGAGGCTGAGGCAGGAGAATCACTTGAACCCAGGAGGCAGAGGTTGTGGTGAGCCAAGTTCACACCATTGCACTCCAGCCTGGGCGACAGAGTGAGATTTCGTCTCAAAAATAAATAAATAAATAAATAAATAAATAAATAAATAAATAAATAAA
>NC_045436.1:150269566-150284104 GCF_002776525.5 Piliocolobus tephrosceles
AAATAAATAAATAAATAAATAAATAAATAAATAAATAAATAAATAAATAAACCTGAAACTAAATGGTTAAATCAGTCACTTCCCACACTATGAGACTGCCCAGTTTAATCAGAAAATTAGACATATAACAAATATTTTAGAACAAGTTAGAAATCAAATATTTGACATGCTAAATCAAATTACCAGAGATGCGATGGTTCTTATGAGGATGATTTTCCAAAACATAATGACTTTCTGTTTTACTCCATCTCATGAATAATAAACAGCGTGCACTCACGGGCAAAGAACAATATGGATACATTCCAAATAAATCAGATTTTATCCAAGATTTTATAACCATATTACAAAATTACAGGATTGAGGTTTCCTATCAGGGCCTTAGTGGAAAAACTAAATCTTATTCAGTGACAGATGTTGCCCCTATGTTTAGGGATTCAAAAGCTTAAAATATTTTGAATGCACTCATACATCCAATATAATCAAAATACTAAAACTGTTTAAATCATTTCTATCAGTTGACTATACAAATGACAAAATCAACCCTTGGGGTTATTGCGTGTTTTAAAAGACATAACCTGTAATCACTTAAAGTCATTAAACTTAAATAATAAATTCCTAGCAATACACATTTTAAATTACTACTGCAAAAGAATTAAACTCCTGGCCTCATTTGTAATCCATCACCAATCATTATAAAGTGTCCTTAAAGTAGACTACAGACTATCAGGGGATCTTCTATTATGCCCCAGGACAAAGTACTTAAAACGTATTTCTCTGGTGACTGCATAATATGAGTAGTCATCAGCTTTACACTTAGTAAAAAGTATTTCTATATTGTGATAAAAGCTTATTTGGTAGTATGTGGTAATGATGTAATATATTTTGTTTAATGTTATTTTGTGTATTCATTTGTCTATTTTGCCTTTTGGGTTTGCCTTTTCTGTTTTGTTAATGGTAATTAAATAAAAAATTTGGAAAGTCTCGTTTGTTCTATATAGACATGATTTTATATTGGAAGTCAAGCTCTGGTCTCCCTGAATTACAATTAAAATCCATTTTCCAGCTGGATGTTGGAAGGTGCATATCCTTAGTAATTTCTCATCTCACTTCCGCAATATATTAACATTGAATCACCTTTAATAAGCAGCTCTAATAATGTATATGTCCCACTTATTGGAAACGTTGTAGCTCTCTCTACTTATCAATTATCTGACCTGGAAAAAATAGTTGCTATTTTTCCCATTTTTAGAATAATTGAGCAATCGATTAGTAAATGCCAATGGTGCGTATTTATAAAATCTTTTCTAAGCTGCTCCTCTCTGGTCCAGACAAAGAGAGAACTTTGGGGTATAAAAAGGTTAGTTAATCTTACTGCAGATGACTAATGCAATTGCTGCTCTGATGTTCTTGGGTCGGACAAACACTCCTTAGTTAGGGCCTGTACATTTCATCAGTTATAGTGGTGCATTTTAGTCGTTGTAGTGATGTATCTAGCATTCGCGGCGTGAAAGGCATGCCTGATTTGCAGAATAGTTTGAAGGAAAAACACGATTATTGAAAGCATGTAGCATTCTGTTAGTCACACGACCTAAACACAGCAAACATCAGTTCCCTTTGCATTCATTCTCTTGTTCTCATTCACTCTTTTATTCCATTTACAAATATTTGTTGTGTATCGACTGTATGGCTGGTATTGAGCTACTTAGCAATTTCATAATTGGATCTAAATTTGTAAGATAATCAACTAGTTGAAGAACAAGAAATGTGGTTTTTATTCATCCATAATGCAAATAAACTTGCTAGCACTCTGGGATTTGATTAGAAGTTACCTAATTAACTCTCCAGGTAAACACAGCCTCCATTTTAATAAATTCCTTTTACTTTAAAAACTCTTCAATCTTCACTCAACTATATTAAAGGTGCATACATATTTTACAAGGATAATTTGAAATGTTTTTGTTTGAATGAGAAAGGTGTCGTTGTTGATATCTGGAATCTAGAAGCCCAGGAGTTGAAGATACAAGTAATTCCTTTGTACTTAGTAGCTCATCATGTTTAGAAAAGCACAGCATCCTGGTGGAAATCATCATCGGTAGTTATCTTGGCCAAGAGTGGAGATTTCCTAGGAAGGTAATAAAGTAACTTTCTGGCTTGGATGGTAATGTTCTATATTTTGGTAGAAGATCAGGTGCCTGTATTTAGCAACAGTTACAGAATGTACACTTAGGATAGGTGTATTTCATTTCGTGTAATTTTTTTTTTTTTTTTAATAAAAACCTGCATACTGGACCGGGCACGGTGGCTAATGCCTGTAATCCTAACACTTTGGGAGGCCAAGGCAGGTGGATCATGAGGTCAAGAGTTCAAGACGACCAGCCTGGCCAAGATGGTGAAGCCCCGTCTCTACTAAAAGTGTAAAAATTAGCAGGGCGTGGTGGCAGGCACCTGTAACCACAGCTACTCAGGAGGCTGAAGTAGAGAATCGCTTGAACCCGGGAGGCGGAGGTTGCAGTGAGGCGAGATCGCTCCACTGCACTCCAGCCTGGGCGACAAAATGAGACGCTATCTCAAAAAAAAAAAAAAAAAAAAAAAAAAAAAAAAGATAGAGAAAATAAAAAAAGAAAAAAACCCTGCATGCTGAAGTATTTAAGGGAAGGAAATTGCTGAGATGTTTGCAATGTACATTACATGGATAGAAATAAGATGAATTTATGGATAAAGGAAGGGATAAATGAATCAATAACATAATTAAGGTTGTATAGTAAAATTTTAATATGGATAGTGAATTTTGGGGTGTTCATTAAGAAGTTCTTTCAAATTTGCTGCAAGTTCAAATGTTTGCATAATAAAGGTTTGAAAGAAAATAATACAGCATTAGAAATGCATATAATTTATTCATTATCTTTAGCAATTTTTATGTCAATAAAAGTATTCAGGACTGAATTAAATTCTATTTAATTTCAAAACTGGCTTTTCATATGTAGCTACTGTTCATAATACTGAAAACTGTTTCTTGCATGTGTTGCTTTAGAACTCAATTAACATTGATTTGTCCACCGCTGCAGACTATATTAACACGAACAACTTAGAATAAATTTGGGTTTGCTCTTTATGAATAAGTTTGATAATTTTCTGCTTTCATTCCTACTTCCTTTCCAATGGTTTCTAATTAAAAGCTATTAATGTTTGTGTTTCCTGACAATTTTACTTTTATATTCCTATTCAAATTACCATATTGCTGATATGTATATTTCTCTTAATAAATGTCACATTTTATTGTTTGTTATTTCTATTTACAAGTTTAATGACTTTACTTGGATGTTCAACATTTAACTTTCAGAAAATGTTCATAGTTCATAAATGTAACTTGCTCTGTTTTTCAGGTATGAACTGTCCTAACAGCCAGCACTAGAGCAGTGGCCCAGAAAATGGTTCGTTACTTTAAAGGTGTCAGAAGAACATATAAAAAATACTCTGTGACTATTTTTATTTTTAAAAAGCTTTATTAATATTTAACATATAGATTGGCTAGGACATGCTCTGTTGGTCTTCATCAAACAGTCACATGTCGCAAACAGCATTTGAATTGCTTGAAGAAAGAGTGAAGGCTAGAAGATTTGTACAAACAAGTACTTTGTGGGAGTATTCAGTTGTACGAAAGTACCTGTATTTCCAACATGCCCCATTTTATGGTGTTCCACTTCAGCAATGAAAGAAATAAATAACACTTTTATGTGATCTTTTAGAAAAAAAAAAAGTATAAGGGAGAAAATAAGTTTTCAATACTGCCTTTAACAAAATCAGTGCTTTCTTGAAACACTTATTTAAATAAAACTGCTCATAAAGCAGCTTCTTAGATTCGAATGAAAAGAGAATGCCAGCGTGAAAGAACGCCACACATGAAAATCCTTCTGTTCTTATTCAGAGACACACATTGCAGTGTAATATGTTTTTCTGGGTTTCTGTGCTTTAGTTTGGAATACCCTTATTTTGCAAGGAAATTCCAAAAAACTGCTGCAAGAGTTACTTTCGTACTAATTTTATACTACTTGGCTAAGCCTAAAGGTAAAACACTACCAGACATGAGTTTCAGATGACATGGTTTTGACTTTCTGGCTGAAAATACACTGCTTAGACACTGGCTGCAGATGCTCTGTGCCAAAATATGCTGTATGTACTTAGAATACAAAGCATTTGAATAATTACATTGTTGTGGTTAGAATTATTAAAGTAAGATTCTTCTAAAATATGGTAAAATCTTGTCAATACATAACCAAGTTTAAGAGACTCCTTCCTAGGCGTGAAAACCAAGTCTTCAGTCATCATGCAACTTTCAAAACCTCGTTCTATTGAAGCTTTCATAAAGTCCACACTAAACAAATCTGGGTTAACAAATACATCAATAAGTAAAAAACTAACATAAAAATAACTTACAGTTTTAAATACGATGTCTTCTCTCCATTAAGATTATTTTAATAATGCATATTTAATTCAAAGAGTAATGTAACTGTGAAAAATAATTTAAGATAAACTCTGTAATAAGTCAAGACACTCACTCATATATCTGTCTACACTCAAATGAAATATCAAGCCTTATACTCCATGTTTATTGGGTTCTTGTAATCCTTTTTAGGTGGGGTGTTTTTCTTTTCCTTTTAGCTTTCTTTAATATTATTGAGCTCCTAATGTGTACTAGGTTATTCATTGGCTTCACTCATCTCATTTCAATTAGAGATGAATACCAATCTATCAGACAAAGTCAAAGCTTTGAAATTTTAAGAATTAATTTCAAACAACATATTTTGAAACAGCAGAATTTGTGAATCATGAAATAAAGACATACTTAAACCAATTCCAGGAAGTCTGTAATAACTAGCCATTCCTCAAGAAAATCAAATAGTCATAAAAGGCAAAGATAGCCTCTCCTTAGGTGCCTGTGGCAATCATTTTCAATGAGACTTGGGACTCAAATTAGGAGGACCATATTTAGAACAACGAGAACAGTTTTGCCACCTGCTTTAGAGTTTTGTGGAAGAGTGTTTCTCCAAAGGGCCAATTTTCTTACATTTCTTTTTATAGAAAAGCAAACATTTGATTATACAGGAAGTTTTCTCCCAAAGAGTCAGAAAAAAATTTGTCAACTTAAGCTTTAATTAAACTTAAGAATAATTTATCACTTTTAAAAGCACAATATGTTCCTATCAAAATCTCGCAGGCGTTTTTTTTTTTACAGAAATAGATAAAAACAATGCTACAATTGATATGTAACTACAAAGGCCAAGAATAGCTAAATCAATCCTGAAAAAGAAGAACAAAGCTGGAGGCATCACACTTTCTGATTTGTAAATATATTCTGAAACTACAGTAATAAAAACAATATGGTACCAGGTACAGACAGACATATAAGACCAATAAAACATACAAATCACAACCACAATGAGATCCTGTCTTACACCAGTCAGAATTCTTAAAAAAAAGTATTTTTAAAATGACAGATGTTGGTAAGGCTGCAGAGAAAAGGGAATGCTTACACACTGCTGGTGGGAATGTAATTCAATTAATGTAATTAATTGAACCTCTAGGGAAAGCAGTTTGGATAGTTCTCAAAAAACTTAAAACTACCATTCAACCCAGTAATCCCATTGCTGGCTATATACCCAGAGAAATATAAATCATTCTACCAAAAAGACATATGTACCTGTTATGTCCATAGTAGCACTATTCACAATAGCAAAGACATAGAATTAACTTAGGTCCCCATCAATGGTGGATTGGATAAAGCAAATATGATTCATATATATTATGAAATACTATGCAGCCATAAAAGGAAGGAAATCATGTCCTCTGCAGCAACATGGATCAAGGGCGTCATCCTAAGCGAATTAACACAGGAACAGAAGACAAAATACCACATGTTCTCACTTATAAGTGGGAGCTAAACCTTTGGTACTCATGGACATAAAGATGGGAAAAATAGACACTGTGGACTACTAGAGGGGGGAGAGACAGAAGAGGGCAAATATTGAAAAACTACCTATTTGGTGATGATAATTCATACCCCAACCTGCAGCATCATTCAATACACCCATGTGACAAACCTGCTCATGTACCCCTGGAATCTAAAATAAAAGTTGAAATTATTTTTAAAAGACTAATAAAAATAATAAAGAGCTCAGAAATAAACCTGTGCATTTATAGTGAATTGATCAATTGACTTTAACCTATTACTGGGTGTATGTACCATTATTCCTCATGCATTTTACTTAGTGACTTCTAAATTAAAATTTGCTTTCACATATGTTGTGCTTACCAGGAAGACACAGCACTATCCACAAGAATCCAACGTCTGATTTCCATTGCATTTAGAGTTCTCAGTGCCATCTTCACTGTAATGTATTTGGGTGGGCACCCAAAATATATGTGTAATGTATATTCAAATATATTCTGAATAAAAGGAAGGGACATGTTGGCAAGAAGATTCTGATTGCATATCAGGATTAGATCCAGGCTGTTTGAACTTTTTGTTTATGTATCTTTCAATTGTGTGGCTTTGGGAAAATTTACTTGCTCTCTGTGCTTGAACTTTCTCATCTGAAAAATGTTAATAAGAATACTAATGAAATTTCAGAGATAATAAACCTAAAAGTCACTGGCGTATGTACTTGTTAAATATTAGTTGTTGCTACTATCTGGATCTTAAGATATGTGAGTCACAAAAGAATAAGCAGTGTCCACTGAGGAGGATGAAGAAGAGGTAACCTCAAGAATAAGATGAATTCAGTTATGCTAAATGGGGAAAATGAATATTGAAGAAAATGAGTTAGTTATCATAGAATTGGGTTTCTGATAGCACAATAAATGAGTGCTGGTTCAGTAAAGAAGTGAGCAATAAAAGAAAGCATGAATCTAAAACTTTTACATAACAGGATGGTTGTATTGAAAAGACTAGAAAATTAGACTGGCCTATAATTTAGCTAACGGACAAAATTATGAAGATGGGAAAGTCAGTTAGCTTTATATGTCACTAAAATGAGTTTAGACCTCTCAAGTGTCAATTGTGTTCACATGAATTGTCCCTTCTCTCAAATGCTGCATTGTCTTGGATGGGCGATAACTTTGTCCATTGGTGAAAGCTTACATTGGTTGCTCAAGCACTGGGAATCTGTTTTTGTCTGGAGTGTGCTTGTATGCAGCCTGTAGGAGAACAGCTGAAAACCTCGTCCCCACCTGCTAATCTGGCGGGCAGATGCCACAGTGGTGAGAACCCTGGTATGCAGAAGATGAAGACCTAGTACAACACAAGTCATGTCCTATAGATATATATCACGTGTAAGGCATGAGATCCCAGCAAATGCCTCTGAACTCAGATGGGATTCTGAAGCAGCTGCAAACATGGATAGGATCTCTAGAGGCGTCAAGATCTTTATGCTTCTTGACCACGCAGGCAAGAGTGGAAAATTGTTAGTGTTTAGATTTATGTATATGGTCATATGATTAAAACATGCTTTGTTCACATATTTCTATCTAAGTTATCTTCCCGTCCTAATGAGGTGGTTAACAATGTGTCTCAATGTCACTGTTTTGGGGATTTTGCTGAACTTGATGAACTTGCTCTACTTTGGCCTGGACAGAAAAGAAAAGAGAAACGTAACCTTCTTGGTTTCTTTGTTCTGCCTTCTTATTGTGATGGTTGAATGCCTTTGCTTAGGCTTGTAGGCCAGGGCTCTGGTTAGCTCTGATGCTTGCTCCTCTTACATACAACTTTTGGGGTGATAGCTTTTAATTTTCTACAGCACTTCAAAAGGGATTCTTTCTGTGTTCTGCCTTAGAATTTTTTTTAACATCCATATAAGAATGTTATACCCAATAAAGTCTATTTAAAAACAAACCTTATGGAGAGAAAGGCCAGGTGCAGTGGCTCACACATGTAATCCCAAAACTTTGGGAGGCTGAAGTGAGAGGATTGCTTGAGCGCAGGAGCTTGAGACTGGCCAGGACAATATAGTGAGACCTTATCTCTGAAAAAAAAAAAAATAATAATAACAAAATTAGCCAGTCATTGTGGCATGAGCCTGTAGTCCCAGACACTCAAGAGGCTGAGTATTGTTCTATCAGTCCAGGAGGTGGAGCTGCAGTGAACTGTGACTGCACCACTGTACTCCATCCTGGGTGACAGAGCAAGAACTTATCTCAAAAAAGAGAGAGAGAGAATACTGGCCAGGAGCTCACTTACCTATAGGCTGGTACAATGAATATATTTTGCAGTATATACCTAGTTTACAATGACCTGGTTAATTATTCCCTCCTCTACTCAGGAAAATACAACATAGAGTAGAAATTAACAAAAGAATCTCTGGACTGCGGCATTGTGAAATTTTGTTGAAGATCTCCCACTTAACAGCTATGGAAATGGGTAAGTTTCTAAATGCTTTGTACCTTAATTTCTTCATAGGTAAACTTCTTTGACAATTGTCCCCCTCTTATCCCCTTCTCTCCTACTTAATAAATTTTCCATTCATTTTGAGTTTTTTCTGTATTTGTTTGTTTATTTATTTATTTATTTTGATAATTGTCAATAATTGCATATCTTTATGGGGTACAATGTGATGTTATGATGCGTGTATATGTTTTAGAACGATAAAATCAGTCTAATTAGCATATCTATCACCTCACATATTTATACTTTCTTTGTGATGAGAACATTTAAAATCTATTCTTTTAACAATTTTGAAATGTACGATACATTATTATCACATATAGTTACCATCCTGTGTAATAAATGACTAGAAGAATTTACTCTTCTTGTCTAACTGAAACTCTGTGCCATTTGCCTCACATTTCCTCTTTCCTCATTCTTTCCAACCCCCCAGCCTCTGATAACCATCATTCTACTCTGTATTTCTATGAGGTCAACTTTTTTGTATTCCACATGTAAGTAAGATTACATGGTAGTTGCCTATCTGTGTGTAAGTTACTTCCCTGAGCATAATGCCCTCTAGATTATACGATGTTGTACAGGACAAAATTTCCTCCTTTTTAAAGGCTGAATGGTATTCCGTTGTGAATATATACCACACTTTTTTACCCACTTTTCCACTGATGGACATTTAAATTGTTTCCATAGCTTGGCTATTGTGAATAATGCTGTGACGAATTTAGGAGTGCAGCTAGCTCTTCAACATACTGATGTCAATTTATTTGGATATATACCCAGAAGTGGGACTGCTGGATACTACGGTAGTTCTATTTATAGTTTTTAAGGAAACTCCATCCTGTTTTCCACAATGCCTGTATTAATTTCCATACCTACCTACAATATACATTGTTTCCTTTCCTCTACATGCTCACCAACACTTCTTATCTTTCATCATTTTTATGATAGCCATTCTCACAGGTATGAGTTGATATCTCATTGTGGTTTTACTTTGCATTCCCCTGATGATCAGTGATGTTGAGCACTTTTTTTATATTATTGTTGGCCATTCTGTATCTTCTTTTGAGAAATGTCTATTCAGGTTCTTTGGCCATTTTTTTTTTTTTTAGCAGGGTTATTTCTTTGTTATTGAGTGGTTTGAGTTTGGTAAATATTTTGAATTTATCCTCTTATCAGATGTATAATTTGAAAATATTTTTCCCCATTCTATAGATTATTTCTTCATTCTGTTGTTTCCTTTGCTATACAAAAGCATTTTAGCTTGATCTAGTCTCACTTGTCTATTCCATTTTTCTTTTGTTGCCTGTGCTTTTGGGCTTTTATCCGAGAAATCATTGCTCAGACCAATGCCATGGAGCTTTTCTGCTATGTTTTCCTCTACTGCTTCAGGTCATACACTTAAGTCTTTAATCTCTATTAAGTTGATTCTTATATATGGGGTGAGGTAAAGGTCCAGTTTCAGCAAGTGAAGAGCCAATTATCACCAACATATAACATATAACAAATATGTTATAATAGCTTCCATCTTAACAGAAAAAAGGAAAATGAATAGAAAAATGCAAACTCCCTCTCTTGACATCATATTCTACTCCTGCTACCTCCCAATAGCTCAATAGCAAACCACTTTTAAAATCCTCTTTACAGTGTCTTATTTACTTCCATTTGTCTCTTGAAGTTTCTCTAATCAGACCCCACCACCACCAAAAAAACAAACTACTTCTAATCGAGATCATGAATGACCTCTAGTTTGCCAAATAAATTGTCTAATTCTCATGCCACAGATGACTCGTTTATTTAGGGGCCTTTGACATCAGTGGTTTGTGATCACTCTCTTTCCAAATACTTTTTCACTTGGTAAACGGGACACTACATGCTAATTAATGTAAACATAAACCACGAAATGTTCATTTGCTTATTCATCTAAGTGCTTCTCCTCCATACTGGTGCTCATTTCCTGAGTTATGTCATCCAGAAACATTACCTCAAATATTATATATTCACTAATTACATCAAATATGTATCTCAGATAATTAGATACTCTTTCTTTCATTCTTTCTCTTTCTTTCTCTTTTTCTTTCTCTTTCCCCTTCCCTTTTTCCCTTCCCTCCCCTCCCGTCTCTTCCCCTTCCCCCTGTCCTCCCCTCCCCTCCTCTCCCCTCCCCCGTCCTCTCCTCTCCTCCTCTTTTCCCTTTCCTTTCCTTTCCTTCTTTTCTTCTCTTTTCTTTTATTTCTCATGGTCTTCCTACATGTCCCAGCGCCGGAGTGAGGTGGCTCTTCACAAACATGATCACAGGGCACTACAGCCTCGAACTCCTGAGTTTACATGATCCTCACATAGCCTTCCAAGTTTCTGAAATTATATAGCTGAGGCAACAGACACATGTCATTGTACCCAGCTTTAGACAATTTGCTTCATCTTCAAACTGTATGCCTTTAGCTTCTGGCAAATTTATGTGCATTCTTGTTATAAATTTAGAAAATGGTTTATGTTACTTGCAACCTGAAAGTCCAAACACAGTTGGCTAACTAAACTTCTGAGAATGTTGCCCCTAATATCTTGACTAAAGTTCCTATTTAAATGTTGAGACACAGACAGGGCAATTTTCAGAAGACCCTGGTTAAACTACATAAGTGAAGTATGGGAAGAAAAATGCAGTTCTCTGAGTTTTTCTTTAGTTTTTTCATATTAGCAGAAATTAGCTACTCAAATTTGCAATTATTTTATTTGAGGGAAAACTGAGGATGTCTTTGCCAGTATGGTGAAACTACTTAACCGTGGGTATGATTAGACTGTAAAACCAGGAAAAAATAGATGTCTGCACATGGCAGTACATAAAAACATTTAAAGAGAGTGTTGGGGGGTGGCTCACACCTGTAATCCCAGCACACTGGGAGGCTGAGGTGGGCAGATCACCTGAGGTCAGGAGTTCAAGACTGCCTGCCCAACATGGAGAAACCCTGTCTCTACTAAAAATACAAAAATTAGTCGAGCATGGTGGTGGGCACCTGTAATCCCAGTTACTTGGTAGGCTGAGGCAAGAGAATTGCTTGAACCCGGGAGGCGGAGGTTGCAGTGAGCCAAGATCGTGCTGTTGCACTCTAACCTGGGTGACAGATCAAAACTCCATTTGAAAAAAAACAAAAACAAAAACAAACAAAAAAAAGCACATTTGTTTCTTTGATTTATTGATTGGATGAATAAGTGAGTACGTGAGTGCCCAATGAACTCTAGACCAGAGGGAGCCATTATCATGATATCTACAAAGGAGACATTAGGTAGGTATCTACTGAACCATATTTAAAAGGTATACTTGAAAGTTTTCATTTTCAGCAAGATAAACATTTCTCTTTTCATTTGAAGTTATCTTACCAGGCATCTAAAAAATAGAAACAGTGTAGGAAGTAAAAGAAGGACATTATAAAATATTTTACAGCCAAGAATGATCTTAAAACAGTTACAAGTGCCTAATCCTTTGAGAAAATAAACACAAGAGAGCAAGGTATACTGGAACAGTCCCATAATTGTGTTAAGTCCCATAAGGTTAAAGTCCATCACATTAAGCATTTTATAATTGAACTGTTGAGAAACAAATTAAAATTTTAATGATCTTTCCTCCCTTTGGAAGTAAACGTAGTTCCTTATTACCAGTGCTGCCAGAACACATAATATTATTGTCTAATCAGCACTTAATGACCTACCCTTAGTGCTTCTAATTTTACATAATTAATGTGCATATGAAATAGGATTGCAAATGTTTTATGTTCATATGCCACATGTTGAAAAAATGTAAGCAACCTACTACTAAATTATTTTTGTCTGTTTAACTTTCATTTTAGGTTTGGAGGTACATGTGAAGGTTTGTTACATAGATAACATGTGTCATGGGGGCTTGTCATACGCATTATTTCATCACCCAGGTGTTAAGTGCAGTACCCAATAATTATTTTTTCTGCTCCTCTCCCTTTTCCCACCCTCTCCCCTCAAGTGGACCCCAGTGTTTGTTGTTTCCTTCTTTGTGTTCAAAAGTTCTTATGATTTCATCCTACTTGTAAGTGAGAACATGCGGCCTTTGGTTTCTCATTCCTGTGTTAGTTTGCTAAGAATAATAGCCTCCAACTTCATCCATGTTCTCACAAAAGACATTATCTCATTTTTCATGGTTGCACAGTATTCCATAGTGTATATGTACCTCATTTTCTTTATCTAATCTGTCATTAACAGGCATTTAAGTTGACTCCATATCTTTGCTATTTTAAATAGTGCTGCAATGAACATTCACGTGCATATGTCTTTATGGTTGAATTATTTATATTTCTCTGGGTATATATCCAGTAATAAGATTGTTGATGGTAGTTCTACTTTTAGCTCTTTGTAGAATTGCCATACTACTTTCCCCAATGGTTGAACTCATTTACACTCCCATAACAGTGTATAAATTTCCACTTTTCTCCACAAACTCGCCAGCATCTGTTATTATTTGACTTTTTAGTAACAGCCATTCTCATTAGTGTGAGATAGTATCTCATTGTGGTTTTGATTTGCATTTCTCTAATGATCAATGATATGGAACTTTTTCTTTATGTGCTTGTTGGCCACATACACATTTACTTTTGAAAAGTGTCTGTTCATGTCTTTTGCCCTCTTCTTAATGGGCTTATATATTTTTCTCTTGTAAATTTGCTTAAGCTTTTTATTGATGCTGGGTATTAGACTTTTGTTAGATGCATACTTTGCAAACATTTTCTCCTATTCTGTAGGTAGGTTGTCTATTCATTGTGTTGATAGTTTCATTTGCTGTGCAGAAGCTCGAGTCTAATTAGATCCCATTTGTCAATTTTTGCTCTTGTTGCAATTGCTTTTGGTGAGTTTGTCATCAAATTACATAAACAGAACTATGGACAAAACCCAATGATTTTATCTCAATAGATAGATGCAAGCGTTCCATAAAATCCGTTCATGTAAAAGAAAACTCTCAATAAACTAGGTATTGAAGGAACATACCTCAAAATGATAAAAGCCATCTACAACAAGCCGCAGTCAATACCATACTGGAAGCCAGAAGCACTCCCCTTGAAAATAGGCACATGACAAAAATGTCTTCACTCCCATATAACATAGTATTGGAAGTCATAGCCAGAGCAATCAGGCAAGAGAAAGAAATGAAAGGCATCCAAATAGGAAGAGAGGAAGTCAAACCATTCCTGTTTGCAGACAACATGATTTCATATCTAGAAACCCCATAGTCTCGAACCAAAAGATCCTTCAGTTGATAACTTCAGCAAAGTTTCTAGATACAAAATCAATGTACAACAATCACTAGCATTTGCATACACCAACGGCCAAGCCAAGAGCAAAATCAGGTAGGCAATCTCACTCACAATTGCCACAGAAAGCATGAAATACCTAGGAATACAGCTAACCAGGGAGGTAAAAGATCTCTACAATGAGAATTCCAAACCACTGTTCAAAGAAATCAGAAAAGACACAAATGAATGGAAAAAATATTCTATGCTAAAGAATAGAAAGAATCAATATCATTAAAATGGCCATACCATGCAAAGCAATTTACAGGTTCAATGCTATTCCTATCAAACTACCAATCTAATTCTTCACAGAACTAGATGCTTTCTTAAGAATTTCCCAACAGTTAGTATTATTTCACATATACGGACATCACATGTGTTTTGTGTCCACATGGACCAATTTATACACTGCAAGGATTTTGTTCTGCTCATCCCATCCCCTTCCCCAAGTCTGTTGGTTACCTCTTTATGTGTCATTGGAAGGAATAACAAAGTAAATAGAACAAAAATCTATTTTATGAGAAAAATATGATTCAACTTGCAAATGCTAAAAATGACCACTTTAAACTAAATACATTATTCTTCACTTATTCAGGGCAATCATAGAGTACATATGTCCATTTATTCCTATCTACTTTCTCATACAAATCCCTCTAGCTATGAGTCTACAACTTCTTCTAATGGTGGTCTCCTTCAAAAACTTTCCCTAAGCTAAAAAAATTTATTTCCTTTTCCACAATTCACTGTTTTCTTTCTTTCTTTCTTTCTTTCTTTCTTTCTTTCTTTCTTTCTTTCTTTCT
>NC_045436.1:150284114-150309114 GCF_002776525.5 Piliocolobus tephrosceles
TCTTTCTTTCTTTCTTTCTTTCTTTCTTTCTTTCTTTCTTTCTTTCTGGGCCTTCATCTCTTGGCAGTCCTACCCAAACTTCTTCTGCTGAGTTAATATGTTTTAGTGAACAAAGTTTGTCCTCAGAGCTGTTCCATCCTTATCTGCCACCTGGTCTTCATGCCTTTCTTTATGACACCTCTTCCGGTCCTGCTGATCCTCCTTAATCACAGTGACTTGCTAAGTCAAGAGTATTTGGAAAAGCTTGGAATAATTTCAAGCCAAAGACCCTAGACATAGACTTGCTCAGGAGATTGTTTTAATGGTAAGGGCACAAATGATTGTCACAAGGCCTGGGAAGGAAGCAAATTTAGAATGTGGGTATGAGGCCAGCTTAAAAATATGAGCAGGATTTTCAGACTCAGCATTCAGTCCGGGAATGACTTCCAAAGCTTCAAGCCAACCAGGGGGCACAAGCAGAAGCCAATGTGGGCTGCACAGACCCAGATAGGTTAGCCACCAGCAGCCCAATTTGAAAAGAAAGGCTTAAGCAGGAACATGCCAATTACACAAGCACCAACCCAGTATTCAAGCTGGGCCTGAGAAAACTATAGGAAGCATATTTTTTAAACCAGATGACTAGTAATGGCTGTGCAGAATCTGGAAGAGATGTACAGATTTATATAAACAGTGTGGGGCTGGTGACTCCAGAACAGGAAATGATTTATTTTTTGCTTTTGTTTGTAGTCATTTTTCTGCATGTGACTAAGGCATGGCAGGTGCAGGATGCTTCCAGAGGGAGGCAGAGCTCTGCAGGTGCCACTGTTTGCAGCAGAGGGTGAATTTCCCATGAATGGTTTTCTTCCTTCTTATCTCCCTGTCCTTGACAAATATCTGAATTCTCCCTTACTCCTTCACCTGATTTTTCCTTGTCTATGTCTGTGCTGAAAAGAAATGATAATTATTTAAATAATATGACTATTTGTCAAAGGCATTTAGCCACATTATTTTCCCCTTTAATGAGGTAGGAGTGATATTGGGGAAATTTTACATTTAGTTGGCATAAGTGTTCTCAGAAAATTAAAATAAATGCAAAAGATGACATTTTACAAGATTGCTTTCCATTCTCAACATAATGAACAATTCAGTCACTATTGAATAGCCCAATCTATTTTATTTCTTTGAACAAATTCCATTGTAAGAGCCAACATTATCCATGTGCTTCCAAAGCAGAAAGTAATTATCATCACAATTAGCTTTTACAAAGATACACATTTTCCTTATGATGTTGCTTCTCATCTTCACCTTCCTCTCCAATTTGTATTCATATCTTCAAAGTGGCTGTACAAAAAAAGATATATTCAAAGTGGTGGTATAAAAAGATTACGCCTTCTGCATCTACTTATATAGCTCTGTTGAGGAACTCTGTAGAGACAGTAAAATATAAATAACTGTTGCCTGAGTCACTGAAGTTACATTTTAGCCAATATGTAAGGCCAAGATGTATTGTCAGGGTCTTTTGAGATTCTGAAGTAACTCCAGAAATATAGATGCTACTTTACACTGAGGAAAATATATTCAAATGAATTTCTCTTTGGATATTTGTGAAACAAATGAGGCTTTTAAACTGCTTCTCTGACCTCCATTATTCCCTGATCCTTTATAGTCTTTTGAGACAAGTAGTACTTTTATCTGAAATTGGATGTATCTTAGAAAAAACAGTTGGCATAAATGCATATCTTCACTCTTCACAACAAAGCTGTGGAAGCAAATGGGAGGTTGGGCAGATGAGACCTCGTGCCCTCACGATAAAGCTGTGTAGGCTGAGATGGGTCAATCTAAGATATTAGTGGTTGTCTAAGGTATGCCAGGACATCCAAAGTTCTGATGTTATTCATTTAACTCCTATAGACTCTCCAAAACACAGGATGGCTCCTGCTAAATGGTGGCAGGAGAAGACACAAAAAGCACAAAAAGGATCTAGCTTCCGAATGCAGTCATATTGGATAATCTTTTTCATTGACTAGTTATTTGACCTTATAAACCCAGTGGTAGTGAGAAGTTCTCTAAGAATTTGGAAACCAGAGAAATAAGATTATGCTCTGAGAGTTAAATCATAAAATTCGCTGCAAATGAGAGATTCACAATCACCTTGAAGAGATTAGTTGGTTTTACATCCAGAGCAATATAAAATAAAATATTAGTGAATTTTAAAAGGATTTTTTTTTTTTTTTTTTAGAATCAGGGATTGATTAGCATAGAACAGAACACAGAAAACCAAAAACAGTCCACAAGGCAACCGATGATACCAGCCCCTCCCTCCAGTCCTATTCTAGGGAAACAGCGTAAGTACACAAAATGCAAACTGCTTAGTTTTGGTGCGGATATGTCTCTATTTTTTTTTTTTTTTTTGAGGGGCAGAGTCTCGCTCTGAGCCCAGACTGGAGTGCAGTGGCCGGATCTCAGCTCACTGCAAGCTCCGCCTCCCGGGTTTATGCCATTCTCCTGCCTCAGCCTCCCGAGGAGCTGGGACTACAGGCGCCCGCCACCTCGCCCGGCTAGTTTTTGTATTTTTTTTTTTTTTTTTTTTTTTTAGTAGAGACGGGGTTTCACCGTGTTGGCCAGGATGGTCTCGATCTCCTGACCTCGTGATCCGCCCGTCTCAGCCTCCCAAAGTGCTGGGATTACAGGCTTGAGCCACCGTGCCCGGCCGGATATGTCTCTATTCTGATGCGGGATGAATCTATCTATCAAAACCCTGATGCAATTTAATATTGAAATGCTGAACTCATTCCCCTTGCCCCCATTCTATGCTTACCAATCAATTTTATGATTATAATTGTACTTTTCAAGACAGAGTTTTTCTTCAGGGAAGGAAGACTAGCTGGCCTACACGCATGGCTAATCTCCTCTTTCAGGCTTAGTTAGTGTGATCACATCCCTAAAGTACAGGTCCTGCCAAAGTCCAGTCACAAGGCAGATAAAGTTAAAGAATGACAGTGATGAAATTAATAAAGTAAATAGCTATTTACAAGGCTGCTGACTGCCTGCCAGACAGCTTCTATGATGACACCACAATGTCAGTGCATTGGTAGAGAAGTAGGGAACCTAGTTCAAAGTGAGGAGATATTGCTAGGCTACTTTTGTTCTTCAGAAATAACAGGCACCATACTAAAGAGTGCGAAGAGTGAAGGGTGGTCTTGAAGTGCTTTCAGAGAACAGAGACCCATGAGGTGAAAAGACTGGAAACCATGTTGTATAAAGAATTAGGGAAGACACTTAGCCCAGAGAAAAGAAGAGGGAAAGAATAAGAACATGAAAACTACCTTTATAATCCAATGGGTTATCACATGAAAGAAGGTATAACCTGGCTGTATGTTGATATAAGATTACGTAAGAACCAAAGGGCAAAACTTATATGAAGATAGTTTTCAGATCATTATAAAGAGTATATGAAGAAGAGTAAGTATTTAATAAGTAGAGCTTCCCAATGATGAAAAGATCTGTCCCATGAGAAAATAAATTTTCTGGTTTTGTAGCTATACTAGCAAAAGCTATATAACAGAAACTTAGAGATATTGCGGAATAGATGCTTGGAGTATATATTTTAGTCACTTTAAAATTTTATCTTGTATGATTCCATACTTAATAATTCTATATATTTAAAAATATAACTGAAGGATATAATTCTAAGCTATGAAATACTTACTGTGGTATATAGATAATTCATTTTATTCCTAAAGTGACACTTTTTATCCTCATTTTAACCTAATTATATTAATCATTATCATTGATTCATCAAGTATCTCATCATTGACTAAGGATATTTCCTTTTATTTATTTTGAAGAATGTAATAAATTCAAGCAAGCTACCACAGCAATATCAAAACCTAACACACATCAAGTAAAGCAATAAACCTATAGAAAATATTGCAAGACAGCAAAAGCAATAAATGTTATTGAGCCAAGTTAATGCAAATTTAAATTATATGCCATGTTCATGGATTAGGAGATTTAAACTGGTAAACATGCCAGTTCTCCTCAAATAATCTATAGAACCATTTGGATCCCAATCTAAATATCAATATCTGTAGGGCAAATATTTGTGTGTGAGTCTGCATGTGTATTTGTGTGTGTGTGGTGTGTATTGACAAGTTGATGCTACCATTTCTATGGAAATATAAAAGGCGGAAAAAATATTCAGTACAATTTTAAGGAGAAGCAAAAAAAAAAAAAAAAAAAAGAAGGACTTACTTTGCAAGACCTATTTTAAAACTATAGTAGCTAAGATAGTGTGACATTGCAGCATGAAAAAAATAACAAACCAATGGCATAGAGATTTCAGAAATAGACTCTGCAAAATCATCATCTGATTTTTCACAAAGTTAATACTGTATAACAGTTGAGAAATAATTGTCTTTTCAATAATTTTCCTGTTTTAGATGGACAGACATACGGAAAAAAGTCTTGACAACTACCTTGCATCATCTTCCTTCTGCCAAAATTCAGCAGATTCAATTCTAAATATAAAATGTAATACAATAAGAGAAAATATAGAACATCTTTGACATCTTGAAGTGAATAAAATTTCTTAAACAAAAATTTTAAAAATTTGTTGATGAACAAATTGATAAACTGGATTCCTTACATACGCAATGGTAAACACTGAAAGTATCAAGTGTTGGTAAGGATTTGGAGCAACCAGAAATCTCATAGACTCTGGTGGAGATGTAAATAGGCACATACACTTTGGAAAATTGACTTAATTTTATTCCTAGGTATATATCAAAAAAATACATTATTGCTAATGTGGAAACATATCCTAGAACCTTCATAGCATCACTTTTCACAATGGCTAAAAACAGAAGATATACAATTAACCATCAATGATAGAATTTATAAATATATTCACAGAATGGTATAATATGCACCAATGAGAAGAAATGGTCCATAATAACCTAGAATACATGGATAAGTTCCTGGACACATACACCCTCCCAAGACTGAAGCAGGAAGAAATGGATTTCCTGAACAGACTGATAACAAGCTCTGAAACTGAATCAGTAGTAAATAGCCCAATCCACCAAAAAAGACCAGGACTGATGGATTCACAGATGAAATATACGAGATGTACAAAAAAGAGTTGGTACCATGCCTACGGAGAATGTTGCTGAAAAAATGGGGAGAAACTCCTCCCCAGCTCATTCTATGAGGCCAGAATCATCCTGATACCAAAACCTGGCAGAGACACAACACCACCAAAAACCTTCAGGCCAACATCCTTGATAAACTTTGACGCCAAAGTCCTCAACAAAACACTTGCAAACCAAATCCAAAAGCACATCAAAATGCTAATTTGCCACAATTGAATAGGCTTTATCCTTGGGATGCAAGGTTGGTTCAACATATGCAGATCAATAAATATGATTCATCACTTAAAAAGAACTAAAGACAAAAACCTCATAATTATCCTAATAGGTGCAGAAAAGGCTTTTGATAACACTCAACATCCTTTCATGTTAAAAATCCTAGGCCAGCACGGTGGCTCACACCCGTAATCTTAGCACTTTGGGAGGCCGAGGCGGGTGGATCACAAGGTCAGGATATCGACACCATCCTGGCTAATATGGTGAAACCCCGTCTCTACTAAAAATACAAAAAATTGGCCATGCGTGGTGGCGGGTGCCTGTAGTCCCAGCTACTGGGGAGGCTGAGGCAGGAGAATGGCATGAACCTGGGAGGCGGAGGTTGCAGTGAACTGAGATAGTGCCACTGCACTCCTGCCTGGGTGACCAGCGAGACTCCATCTCAAAAAAAAAAAAAAAATCTCAACAAACTAGGCACATAACTCAAAATAATAAGAGTCATCTATGGCACACCCATAGCCAACATCATACTGAACAGGCAAAGCTGCAAGTGTTCTCCTTGAGACCCAAACACCACTCCTATTCAACATAGTGCTAGATATGCTAGCCAGAGCAATTAGGCAAGAGAAAGAAATAAAAGACATCCAAATAGGAAGAGAAAAGTCAAAAGATCTTTGCAGGAAATATGATTTATACATAGACAATCTCATAGTCCTGTCCAAAAGATTCTAGATCTGATAAACAACTTCAGTAAAGTTTCAGAACACAAAATCAATATACAAAAATCACTAGCATTCCTATACACCAACAACAGCCAAGCTGAAAGCCAAATCAGGAAGGCAATCCCATTCACAATAGCCACAAAAAGAATAAAATACCTAGGAATACTTGTAACCAGGGAAGTGGGAGATCTCTGCAATGAGAATTCCAAAACACTGCTTAAAGGAATCAGAGAAGACACAAACATATGGAAAATATTTCATGCTCAACTATAGGAAGAATCAGTATCATTTAAATGACCATACTGTCCAAAGAAATTTATGATTCAATGCTATTCCTATTACTACCAATGACATTCTTCACAGAACTAGAAAAGCCTATTTTAAAATTTGTATGGAACCAAAAAGAGCCTGAATAGTGAAGGCAATAGTAAGCATACATAACAAATCTGAAGGTATCACCTAACCCGAGTTCAAACTATACTACATAGCTACAGTGACCAAAACAGCATGCTACTAGTACAAAAACAGACACACAGACCAATGGAACAGAATAGAGAACCCAGAAATAGGCTGAACACCTGCAACCATCTGATCTTCAACAAAGATGAAAAAAACAAGCATTGGGAAAAGGAGTCCCTGTTCAATAAACGGTGCTGAGATAAATGCCTAGCCATATGCAGAGGATTGAAACTGGATCCCTTCCTTACACAATATACAGAAATCAACTCAAGATGGATAAAAGGCTTAAATGTAAAACCCCAAACTATAAGAGTCCTTGAAGACATCCTAGGTAATACCATTCTAGATGTCAGAATGGGCAAAGATTCATGATAAAGATGTCAAAAGCAATCATAAAAAAACAAATCATTAAAAATGGGATGTAATTAAACTTAAGAGCTTCCACACAGCAAAGGAAACGACCAATATAGTAAGCAGAGAGTCTATGGAATTGGAGGAAGTATTTGCAAGCTGTGCATCTGATATACAGCATCTATAAGGGACTTAAACAAATTTGCAAGAAAAAAAACAACCTCATTAAAAAGTTGGCAAAGGACATGAACAGCCACTTCAGAAAAGGAGACATACTTGTCAACAAGTGCAGAAAAGGCTTTTGATAACACTCAATATCCTTTCATGTTAAAAAGCCTAGGCCAGCACGGTGGCTCACACCCGTAATCTCAGCACTTTGGGAGGCTGAGGCGGCCTCCCAAAGTCAACAAGTGTATGAAAAAAAGCTCAACATCACTGATCATTACAGAAATGCAAATCAAAACCACATGAGGTACCATCTCACACCAGTCAGAATGGCTATTAGTAATAAAAAGTCAAATAATAAGGAATACTTATATACTGTTGGTGGATGTGTAAAGTAGTTTAACCATTGTTGATAGCTGAGTGACAATTTCTTAAAGACCTAAAAACCGAATTACCATTTGACCCAGCAATCCCATTGCTGGGTATATACCCAAAGTAATATAAATCATTCTACCATTAAGACACATGAGCATGTATGTTTATGGAAGCACTATCACAACAGCAAAGATATAGAATCAATCTCAATGTCCATCAATGACAGACTGGATAAAGGAAATGTGGTGTATATACAGTGTGGAATACTATGCAGCCATAAAAAATGAGGTCAGGTATTTTACAGGAATGGGGATGGAGCTGGACATCAGTATCCTTATCAAACTAATGCAGGAACAGAAAGCCATATATTGCATATTCTCAAGTATAAGCGGGAGCTAAATGATAAGACCTCATGGACACAAAGAGGGGAACAACAGACACTGGGGGCTTACTTGAGTGTGGAGGGTGAGAGGAGGGCAAGGATCAGAAAACATAACTATTGGGTATTAGGTTTGGTATATGGATGATAAAATAATCTGTACAACAAACCCTTATGACTGGAGTTTACCTACGTAACAAACCTGAATATATACCCCTAAACCTAAAATAAAAGTTAAAAAATAAAATATAATAAAATCTGTCATAAGGTGAGAAAATGTCATAATGATATTAATGTTATAATTTTATAATCTTAAATTAAACACTTAATAATGAATGGTTTATTATGCTATTTAATCTCTTCAGAGGAGTAAATTATTTATCTTATTTTAACCCTCTTCTATTCTTGCTTGTAATTTGTATTCATTAAGATCTCATTTACCTATAGCGCTTTATTTCTCTACTCAATTTAAGTATGATCATCTATGAATAATAAAAAAGTGAATTTGTTTTAAAGAGTAGAAACTAAGTTTTTGGATGGCTTTGACAAACACTCCCTCATTGACAAAGCATTAGTTAGGCTCCTCTGAGCCCTTTCCTTGACTAGGCCTTGACCTTTGCCTGTCTTTAGCAAGACTCTCTTAGTCTTAACATCTGATCAATTTCTTTACCTCCTACCTTTGGTGTCTATGTTCTTGACCTGCCTTTACTATGAATGTTGTTAGGCCAATTTAGCAACTATCCCCCTAGCCTTGATGTTTCCTATTAGTAACTTTTCCTCCACTGATTCCTTTATTCCGATAGTATAAAGGAATACTATCCTTTTTTTTGTATTTGAAGTTAAGTTCAGCCTTTCTTCACTATTGTAATAATGCATAAAATCTTTCTTGCTGTTTTAGCACATATCAGAAGGATTTTTCTTTAACAGCTTTTAATAAAAAATGCCAATTATCAGTACAGAAACTCAGCTGGGCATGGTGGCTCACACCTGTAATCCCAGCACTTTGGGAGGCTGAGGTGGGTGAACCACCTGAGGTCAGGAGTTTGAGACCAGCCTGGCCAAACTGGTGAAACCCTGTCTCTACTAAAAATACAAAAATTAGCTGGGCGTGGTGGTGGGCACCTGTAATCCCAGCTACTTGGGAGGCTGAGGCAGGATTCACTTGAATCCAGGAGGAGGAGGTTGCAGTGAGTCAACCAAGATCGCACCATCGCACTCCAGCCTGGGCGACAGGACGAGACTCCATCTCAAAAAAGAAACAAACAAAAAAAAAAAAGATTTTGAATATCTATTATGAGGACAGATTAAAGAAACATTTTTCTTTAATGTATGTCTGATTCCTTTCTATTTACCACATATGAGATCCAATTTAGCTTTCCGGTTAAGAGACATGGCATAGTATTTGTTACGTTAACTAACTTCATAATCTTGGGAAAAATTTGAAATATAAATAATTATTTCCTTCAAAAGAAAAACAAAACAAAACACAGCAAAAGAAATATCCTGTTTTCCCAGTTCAGTGAAAGAGGAGCAAGTGAAAAGTTTGGATCAGTGACTAAGCCTCTTAGTAGAAGAAGGCATCTGGTTGGTATAATGGAATAGTTTTATTTATCTATGGTAATTTATTTAATGGGGAATGGTTGTATACAAGGAAAACAAGACACTATCAAATTAACTGAAAATGATGGACTACATCCATCGAAGGGAAATAATAGAAATAATTTATGAAACAAGAATAAATTATTTCAGGTGAAATTCTTTCTTCAGAATCAATCATCATGCAGATGACAATACCATGAATCAGAAATTGATTTTTTTTTTTTTTTTTATTTCAGATGGAGTCTCTCTCTGTTGACAGGCTGGAGTGCAATGGCGCGATCTCGGCTCACTGCAAGCACCGTCTTCCGCGTTCAAGTGATTCTCCTGCCTCAGTCTCTCGAGTAGCTGGGACTACAGGCAAGCACCAACATGCCCAGCTAATTTTTGTATTTTTAGTAGACACAGGGTTTCACCATATTGGCCAGGATGGTTTAGATCTCTTGACCTTGTGATCCGCCCACCTCGGCCTCCCAAAGTACTGAGATTACAGGCATGAGCCACTGTGCCTGGCCAGAAATTGAAGTATTTATAATGGAAACAGTACAGAAAAAAAAAAAAAAAAACAAACTCTGTATGATGTCAAACAAGAGTTAACTGACTTGACCATCAGAAAGAATTGAAGGTAAAGTCAAAATAATCATAGTAATTAAGACTAAATTAGAAGCTGATAAGCTGATAAAAGTAGAAAAGATTCAATTAAAACTATAATGAAAAGATATGAGGCAACGTATAAATGTGCTTATGTGAATAAAAGAAAACAAAACCAAACCTTAAAAGTAGCTCAAAAGGGTCAGAGAGAATGATGACTTTTAATGCAGGTAGGAAAACAGATCTTCGTTTCAAGGTGAATTACATGAAGAAGAAAGACAAAACAATCCAACAGAATTCATAGTTAAAAATATTCTCCAGGAAAACTATAGGGGAATAAAAGAAGATCTATAATTATATATAAAAAGAATACATGGTGCACATGGAAAAATTAACTCAGAATTACTGTCTTGAAGACATTAAAATATTTAACTTTGAAGATAACAAATTCCCCTAGGACACCAATAAAATACAAAACAAAAAATAAGTCACTTACAAAAAAGTAACTTTGAACTCAGACTTTTTACAGTAACATAGAAATAAAGATAACATTAAACAGCAGCTTCAAAAAAAACTTGAGGAAAGAAAAGTGTGAGTCAAGAATTTTATTTCCAGCCAAGCTGTCTTTCCAGCATAATGGTTATAGAGACACAAATTTAAACATATCAGAACTCGAGAATACTGTATCTGAAAGCCCTTCTGAGTAATTTACAAAAACTTGAGCGTCATACAACTAAGAGTTGATTAATAAAATTTTGGCAAAAAAATTAAGATTACCATTGAATATATTTAATCATATGTATAATGGAGACAGGGGTGGAAGAATAGAACAAAATTATTATCTGTTCTGACATTAAAAAGTAGTAATGCTACAAAAAGGATAACAGGAAGATAATGAAGAAATGAGAATACACTCAGCAATGGTTAACTAAATGATAGGTGGAGTCAGTGAGTAGATTGCAAAACTGCTACATAAAAGAGAGGAGACCTAAGTAAGGGAAAAGTGGACCAAAGATATTATTAAAGGTATTGTCAAAAAGGTGCCCTCTAGAAGAAAAACTGAAATCTTTACAAGTAACAACAACAACAACAACAACAAAAATGGAAAAGAAGAAAACAAAACAGAACACATGCAAAGAGGGAAAAGAATATATAAACTATTATATCCAGTTAAGAACAAACATACTAACCATATTCATAAGTATAAGTCGACTTAACTTGTGTATTAAAAAAAGCAACATTTTACATTGCCTTACCAACCAAAATACAATTCTATGTTTTAGGTAAAGATAGACTAAAAACAAAGATATTCAATGTGGGGAAAAGAAAGAAAGATGAGCCTGTTACTGTGTCTATATAGAAGGAGGTAGACATAAGAGACTTCATTTTGTTCTGTATTTGAGATGCTGTTAATCTGTGACCCTATACCCAACCTTGTCCTTGCAAGAGACATGTGCTATGGTGACTCAAGGTTTAAAGGATTTTGGGCTGTGCAGGGTGTGCTTTGTTAAACAAGTGCCTGAAGGCAGCTTGCTGGTTAAAAGTCATCACCATTCTCTTAATCTCAAGTACCCAGGGACAGGCACACTGCCAAAGGTCGCAGGGACCTCTGCCTAGGAAAGCTAGGTATTGTCCAAGGTTTCTCCCCATGTGATAGTCTGAAATATGGCCTCCTGGGAAGGGAAAGACCTGATAGTCCCCCAGCCTGACACCCGTGAAGGGTCTGTGCTGAGGAGGACTAGTGTTAGAGAAAGAAGGCCTCTTGGCGATTGTTGGCAGTTGAGATAGAGAAAAGCATCTGTCTCCTGCCCCTCCCTGGGCAATGGAACATCTCGGTATAAAACCCGACTGTATGTTCTGTTTACTGAGAAAGGAGAAAACCGCCTTAGGGCGAAAGGCGGGACTTGCTAGCGCAATGCTGCTCTTTATGCACTAAAAAGGTTTATGGAGATGTTTACATATGCATATCAAGGCACAGCACTGTTCCTTAAACTTATTCATGTCACAGAGAACTTTATTCGTATATCTTACTGCTGACTTTCTCCCTATAATGATCCTATTATCCTGCCACTTCCTTTTCTTTAAGATGGTAAAGATAATTATCTTATTTTTATTTTTATTTTTTGAGATGAGTCTTGCTCTGTCGCCCAGGCTGGAGTGCAGTGGCCGGATCTCAGCTCACTGCAAGCTCCGCCTCCCGGGTTTACACCATTCTCCTGCCTCAGCCTACACCATTCTCCTGAGCAAGCCTCAGGAGTAGCTGGGACTACAGGCGCCCGCCACCTTGCCCAGCTAGTTTTTTGTATTTTTTTTTAGTAGAGACGGGGCTTCACCGTGTTGGCCAGGATGGTCTGGATCTCTTGACCTCGTGATCCGCCTGTCTCGGCCTCCCAAAGTGCTGGGATTACAGGCTTGAGCCACCACGCCCGGCCAAGTAAAGATAATTATCAATAAATACTAAGGGAATTCAGAGACCGGTGCCGGCGCGGGTCCTCTGTATGCTGAGCGCCGGTCCCCTGGGCCCACTTTTTCTTTCTCTATACTTTGTCTCTGTGTCTCATTTCTTTTCTCAAGTCTCTCCTTCCACCTAACGAGAAATGCCCACAGGTGTGGAGGGGTAGGCCACCCCTTCAATTCAATAAGACTAAAACCACAGGGGTGGACAAATGAGTATGAGACAAATGTATATAACAAAATGAAACCAACTGGAAATGGGTGTTTTAATCTTAATGCAAGGTGAGGTGGAATCCAGTTAAAAAGTATTAAAATTTACAGTGATGAACACCTTAAAATATTATAGGCCAGAAAGTACAATGATGATATAGTTATGAGTATCAGTGCAGCTATATTTGCTTTTACATAGAGCAAACGATGTATAAGGTATAAGGAGAAGTAAGTAGAAACACATAATCAAATATTTTGGCCTTCAACACACTATGCTTAGTCCAAGATAGGCTAACAAAAAATAAATAAGGATATAGAGGATGTAAGTAACATAATCAATAAGGTAGATTTTATTGTGATGTGTTGGTGTGTGTTTACATACAAGTTTTCCATGCATATAATACAGAATGTAGCTTCCTCTGAAGCACTAGTTTCTCCTCACAAAAATTGATTATATATTCAGTGTGAAATAATACCTCATGAAGTTCCTTACAGTAGAAATAATGGTAACGACATTCTTCAATCACAGTATAACAAAACTGGAATTAACAATTAGAAAAATTGACCCTTTCATCTGTGAGGAAAAATCTCTGTTATATAAATTTAGGGGAAAGGATAAAATAGAAATAAAATTTGTAAATAAAAATAGTAAAATTTCCAAAAAATAAAAATAATCAAGGAGATAAAATAAAACACAAAACGAGTCCAAACTTAAAAATCATTAGTAAGAGAAAAATAAGGCAAATAAAAACAAAGACTTAAGAAAAAAGTGTAAGTACAGGATTAGTGAAAGGGAAAACAGGAAAAAATATAATTAATAAATCAATAGACTGATTATTTTCAGGAAAAAAGAAGACAAACATTAGATAATTTAATAAAGAAAGAAAATGAAAAAGTTCAAATTTACAAATTGAATAGGAAAATAACCACTGAAACAAAAAAAAAAAATAGAAAAATCAAGAATGGTTACTTTGTATAAGTTCATACAAATATATGTGAAACCCTAGATGAAGGAAAAATAACCAATAAAAATTAAAATAATCAAATTTTACTAGGAGAGATAGAATTTTTAAACCAAGCAATTTCCATAAAGAAATTAAGAGGATTTTTAAAAGGAACTCTACTTGAAGTAGCACCATATTTAGTTGTTTTTATAGAGGAGTTCTTACCACATTATAGAGACTAGATAATTATAATTACAATGCTACATACATTTTTCCATGCCAAAAAGGAAATGTTCTTTCTAATTATTTTAATGGACCAGACATAATTATAATATATACATTGAAAATAATAGCACTAAGAACATAGATGTAAAGTTATAAATAAAACATTAGCAAGTAAAATTCTATGCCACATTCAAAATATAATAAATACACTCTAAACCAGTAACATTTATTCTGAGAATGCAAGAATAGTTCAATATTAGGATGCCCATTTATATACCCCAATCCTCAAGCTGAGAATATGTTTAATGGGTAAATATTTCATGGCATTCCCATTAGTCCCATTGGTTCCTGAAGAGGACTGGCTACATAGGTATGCATCCAGTGCTATCACACAGCTATTCATGCTTAAAAGGCAGTCTCACTTGAAATTCTTAATCATTTTCCAACAAGGAATTACTGTTAAATAATTTATTGCACATTAGGCATAAGCAGATCTTGGCTCTGTCACTAATTATCCATTTACCTTTGGGTAAGTCACTTAACCTCTCTGTGTCATGATGTTGTGCCACACTATGGTTGGAGGTGAAGATAGTATGTCACAATACCAGGCAAATAGTGCCATAGTAAGTAATAGATACGTGATAATAATTATCATGATGTTAAGACTATAGTGGCAATGGTAGTTATTGTTGTGGTGGTTTTTCCCTAGGTGTAGTAGTATTGGCCAAAAAGAGGGAGTAGGCAACTCCGATTTGAATATCAGAGATTGCCTCATAAAGAAATAAATCCTTTAGCTGAGTCTTGATAGCTGAATCCAATGAGCCATGAAGAAGAAAGGCATTCAAGATAAAAGAAACAGCAAATACATAGGCACCGAGGGAAACTTGCAATCAGAGGGGAATCTATGGGAGGAAGCCTGGTAGCCAGGAGCACGGGCTTAGATGGATTTGAGTTAGAATCTCACCTCCACCAGCTGCGTGACCTTGAAATTACCTTTGCTCTCTGTGCTTTAGGTTTCAGTCATCTTTAAATAGAGGTGATAATATGTGGTACCTACCTCATAGAGTTATTTTGAGAATGAAATGAGTTTACATACGTCAAGTACAGAGAAAAGCACCTAGTAAATTAGAAATGCCAAATATGATATATTATTATCCACGAAAATCTGAGTCTTGCAAAAGATTTAAAAGAATTAGGCAAGGACCAGTTCACACGCGGATTATTCCGCCACGCTGAAGTCCTTGAATGTGATCATATAGGCAATGCAATACAACTAAAGTGTTTATGCACAATTATGACACGATCTGACCTGCCTTGTAGAAAGCTGCTATGGCAGCATTATAGAGACCTGAAGAATGGCAGAAGAAAAGTTGACTTCTAATTGCTGTTGCTTGCCCTGCTGGCACACATGACAAAAACAATTTTAGTGTAAGCAGTAGTCAACATTGAGCAGAAAATTCTCAGCTCAAGAAAGTGCCTTCTGGCCACAGCATCTGTCCCGAGAGGCACCCTGATGGAGGTTCAGCCATAATTCACATCAAAAACACTGCTTACATCGTGCACCCAAGAGTCAAACATGTTCTTGATTGCCACCCCTTGTACTATCTTTTCCAAATCAACTCCAGGCTCCTGGAGGCAGAGTTAATCTCCTGCTGAGAGCTTTAACACTTCCAGTCCCATGATATCCAGCGTGGTGTCCTCACCATTTGCTAGAGCTGCCAGAGGATCCTTGGATTCAGGCCTGTCAGACTCATTGTCACTCACAGCAGATGTAATGACATCCAATCAACAATGTTTATTGAGCACCCACTGTGCTTATAGCACAGACGTGAGGCAAAAAAAAAAAAAAAAAAAAAAAAAACACCATAGGAAAGAAAGTAATGGGAGAAGTTAGTGCTCCTTGTGTCTTGTCTGACATCCCTGCCAAGAGCGTGAGTTCTTCCAGGTCATTAAGGATTATTCGATACAAGTAAATATGTGACTCAGACTACATCTCTGCCAATTTCTAAGGTGTCAGACAGTTAGGAATTCACCAGGCATTGGACAGTTCTAAGAGAGAATTCTGAATTCTGTTTATGAGTCAAAGTGTCTGAGAATTTGTTATCCATGATCAATTATCTCTGGGCTTCAATTTGATCTATGTATTTATTGGAGCCTGTTTTCATTAGCAGCAACTATTTAAAAGAGTGAGAAATAAATTTTTGAGTATTATGTTACATTTAAAGACTTTCCATAGCATCAGTGCTAAACTGTTGTTTTCCTCCAGCAGCTTGAGAGGTTTTGTTTTCTGAAGGTAAACCGTTTCTAACCCTTACAGAGGGGGAAAAAAAACCATGATGCCTACAATAAGACTATATTTTACAAGTTTATTTCTCTATAATTTATCCTGGCACCTTCATTCCATTTTTTTAAGATACTCTTGGGGAAAAAAAAAATCATGAACATTTAAGACCAAACTTCTTCATCATGAATAGAAATGTAATTATCATTTTGTGATTTTTTTTCCTGAGTATACAAAAACCATGTTACATGATACCATTATCTCACTGTCAATCACTAACCAACGTGGGTGGTTACCTTCTGCATTTCAAGGTTTTTTTTCTGCAAAATGTAATTCTCCACAGCCATTCCATAATTATATTTACAAAGATAGACGAAGGACCTTGCTACAAATCTCAAATTCGTCCAAAAATTGAGATTGAACGGGATGTCAGATTGTTCAACTCTTGTGAAAGAAAAACATTCTGGAGATCCAGTTTGTGTGACAACAACATGCATTTAACAAAACAAAAAATAATCAATTCCACACCAGTGACAGGAGGTGATTCAGCTAGCTGGCTGGCAGTAGAGGTTGTTTAGCAGGTTTCACATTCCTAATTGGGTGTCTAGCTTGCTAAGTAGCAGCTGGTCTTTAATTAGTTGAAAAATTATTACCACTAAGAGTTGCTTTAAAAAGAAAAAGAACAAAATAATTAAAATGTTAGAATCCATATGGTGGGTGCTCATCCTCACTTGTCAATAGCTGCTTTCCTTCTTTATCACTAATAAGTTTAAAAATATTCCTAAGCCACTTACTTCTTAAAGTGTAACTCACGTAAATGTAAAATCCCCAAACACTCCCAGAATGGCAATGCAAAATAATAGCTGCTTGTCATTTAATAATTCTTTTTGACTATGAAATTATCTCCAATACCCCCACCCCCCAAATTTGAATATGTGATTAGTAAGGGAATCTTAGAACAATTCTCATTATTAAAGGGACTAATACATTTTCTGACCTGATTCGTTATAAACTATAATGACTGGAGAAAATATCAGTACCTTACAGATGACAGGAAGATGGCCTTTGCACACAGATTGCTTTCAAGGACTAGCAGGAAGTTAATTTTGCCTGTAATTACAGAAAACCTGCATTTGCTATAATACTGTAATTACAATTCTATCCTATTTAGATAAAATGTTTTATAAAAATATAATATATAGTATTTAGAGACAAACTAGCCTACATATTTAATAAGTTGTGAAATTCTGCATTTATTATACACATATTACAATGTTCCTACCTCCTGTATTGACAAATTGGTTTTCTTAGACCACCTGTTTTGAAAAAACATTTTACTTTTAAATATTTGTTTAATTTTAGTTGAGTGGTAGCACAGTAGAAAGTGTATGAATTTGGTGCTAGTACAACTGGATTCAAGTTTCAGCTCACTCTTTTAGGAACCTAATGTACTGTGTCTCATCTTTGGTTGTATTGTTCCTTCTACAATATAAGAATAGTAAAATCTAAATTACAAGATTATTATCAGTTGAACAAAGCACCTAGCACTGTTTGTGGAATGTGTCAATGACTCATGCATTCTAATATTTTCTTTTCTTACACTTATTTCAGTAGACATTTCAGTTTTCTAGAAAAATAAATATTGGGTATACCATATGCTCTTATGATATAGTATCAGTGACATATGCTTTATATAGGTAGGCAATGTCATTTTGAGTCAACATATCATTTACTCATAAATCTTTGTGACTTGGTCAACTTTTGGAAGGTGAAGTTCATCTGATTTCCATGGTATTCATCTATAGCTGCTAGAGGTAATGAGACTGATTTGGATGGAAACTCCAATATGAAGTTTACCTTTCATCTTTCTGAAATTTCTAACTTACATGAAGAAAAGAGTTACTATGCAGGTATTCAAGTACCAATTGTAAGGTTCACCCAACTCTCTGATCCCATGTGGTTGCTTCTGGGGAAATATGCCTGTCTCTCTTAACAGAATCACAAATATCATTTTTTTAAATCTTTAAATTCTTCTTCAAACCACTTCTGTTCTTTATTTTAAAGTGCACTCTTCAAGTTTATTACAGGACAATAAAATGAATAATTTCCAATTAAGTTTTGCATCAACACTCATGCCCACTTTCCAGCTTGCTTTTCAGCACTGTTTAAGGTCTCTGCCCATGAAATCTCTCCATTATTACGTCCTGCATGTTATCGAGTTCACTGCTGAAATTCAATAGATACCAAATTATTGTGATCATTCAATGGCAATTTGGAAAAACACTAACATGTGGTACAGTAAGATGCAAATTAGGCAATATAGATTAATAGCAAACATTTGGTTGACATCTCTAATCTCACATGGATTGAAACTGAAACTTTATTGCACTTCTCTGTGGTCTGCCATACTGCCAGCTGCCTTTCCTACAGATGTTCCCAACACATGAAAGGAAGTCTGAGCATTAACCCCCTGTTGCATACCAACAAGATGCAGATGATCATGCAATAATTTGCTCCCTTTTCAACTGTGGACCTAACTGTTGATATGACATTATGGAAAACCTCATTGTTATACATTGTTACAAATGTCTGTAATTACTTCTGCTACATGAGGAAATGATTCATTTCATCCATTGCATCACACTCAAAGGGGACCCAAGTGACATTTTATTTTCCTCTGTCCTTGATTTTTCCCAGCTCATAGCAGGTGCCAGACTCTTTGGCCAAATCACAGGGAGCCTAGGTAGGACATTTAAAGTTTTATCATGTCTAGTCTGTAGGGTGACATTGACTGCTTTTGAGCGAGTTAAGGACAAGATATAAGCAATAATGGAGAATGCCTTGGTAGCTATGTCCTGAATTGACTGATGACAAGGAGAGACTGGCAACACTGCATGGGACTTTATGATAAACACAAATCCAAAAAATTCAGAGAAAGGATGCCTATCTCAGAGATTTTCATATAGCTTCTTGGATTTTCTTCTCCATGTATTATTCTCTGATGTTACCTGAAATAGTACAAGGAACTCTCAGGTTCTGTTTTCTCTTCTTACAGCCTTGAAATGTAATACAATATGCAAAATCTCTGTTATCCTTGTTCACTGATTAAAATGAAATGTTGAAGGGGATGTCCGCTCCTCCTTCTGAACCCTTTAGTCTGAAGATAATATTTTTTCTTAAACTTAAACTCTCACTTTTCCTATCACCACTTCTCTATCATGCACTCTGGAACTTGACTCTTCTCTGAGGATAATGCTTTCTGTGACTTTCTTGAGAAAAGACTCTTGTAGAAGCTGTTTCGTGATGTGTAGTTGGTGGCCTTGTAACCCCTATATTTAATCTAAATTATTACTTCTTCACCTTCATGTAAATGTAATTGCTTTTTTGCATCAGCCTTAATGCGTCTCCAGGCTGCCATCCTGTGATTGCCTGCTCACTCCCCGCTCACTAGAAGCATAAGTATCTGGCTTCCAGTCTTTCTTTTCCTGCCAAGTCCTGCCGCTATCTTGGGTAAGATTTACCCAACATCCTCATCTCTTAGTTTTTAATCTCTTTATGTCAAATTATCTTATCGTATCTTCCACTTTATAACAGCCACCTACATGTATGGCTGTGATCATTAAACATAAGTGTAGCTGGAATTTCCCCACCTCTGAAATTAACAAAATAATTGTAAGCCTAGTTGCAGACAGCAGTTTAGTCTCCTTCCTAATCTACCTCTCCACTGTAGTCATGCATCACATAATGATGTTTCAGTAAATGATGGACTACATATACTACGATAGTCCCTTAAGACCATATTACATATTTTTGCTGGACCATATCTATGTTTACATAGGTTTCGATACACAAATACTTACCATTGTGCTACTATTGCCTATGTTATACAGTGCAGTGCCATGCTGTGAAAGTATGTGGCCTAGGCCTAGGAGCGATAGACTCTACTATATAGTCTAGGTGTAGTGATCTACAACATCTAGGTTTGTGTAAATGTACTATGAGGTTCACACAACAAAACTGTATAATGACTCATTTCTCAAAATGTATTTCCATCATTAGATGATATGTCATTAGACGATATTTATGACATCAACTCATAAACTCATTGACATGCTCACCAACAGTTCTCCTGCTTTTCTCTATCTACTTGAAATCACCAATTTCAATTTCTCATTCAATATATCACATATCCTGTATTAAGCTGTTCCTGCATTGCTATTAAAAATACCTGAGACTCGGTAATTTTTAAGAAAATAGGCTGAATTGGCTTATTCTGAATTCTGCAGCTTGTACAGGAAGCCTAATGGCATCTGTTTCTTAGGAGACTGCTACAAGCTTACAATCATGGCAGGAGGTGAATTGGACCTTTCATGTCATATGGTAAAATCAGGAGCGAAGGAGGCAGAGGTGCCACACAATTTTCAATGACCAGATCTCGTAATAACTCATTTACTATTGTGAGAACAGTACCAAGATGATGGTTCCAAACCATTAATGAGAAATCTGCTCCCGTGATTCAATCACCTCCCACCAAGCCCCACCTCCACCACGGGGGATTACAATTGAACATGAGATTTGAATGAGGGACAAAGATCCAAATCATATTATATCCTGTGATTTTTTTAAAAAATCACCCTTTATTTTTAGTACACTCAACACTCTTGCCCATGAACCTTCTGTTTCACTTGATTGAAAAATAAGAAACACTGTTCACTTTCTTTGACTGCTTGCAACTCATAGGCACCTGGACGCTGATGCACCTGGATGGTGAAATCAGTGGTGGAAACTTGGTACCAGTATAACTTTATGTACATTTATCTCCTTTCTGAATAGCTGCATAAGCACAATTCACAGGCACCTCTAACCTATCATTTCCAAGGGAACATATCATCTTTCCTTCTTAACTATTTCTTCTCGTTTTTCTGATCTAATTCAATCACATGTACATTCACCCAGTTTTTTAAACATTGGAAACTCTCTCTTTCCTTCTTGTAATCCACCTAATTTGTAATTAAGTTTTGTATATTCTTTCTTGTGAATTGTTATTGAATCATTCAGTATTCCAAACTTGGCTAGCACTACTAAGGTCACCATTATATCTAACTTGAATGTAACAGCCACTTATTCATCTTCATGCCTTAGGTATTATCTCCATCCAGGCATGCAACCAAAGGTGGACTTTCAAAAATCCAATTTCCATCATCTACTCTGCAGTCTAACCAGCAGTCTCCACTTATCCACTGTTTCACTTTCTGTGATTTCAGTTTTTCTGCAATCAACCGTGGCCAGAAAATATTTCATGGACTGATACAGAAACAAACAAATCATAACTCTTAAATTGTGCATCATTCTGAGTAGGGTGATGAAATCTCATACCATCCACTCCATCCCTCCCATCCCAGCATCCATCCTGCTTTTTTTTTTTTTTTGAGACGGAGTCTCGCTCTGTCTCCCAGGCTGGACTGCAGTGGCCGGATCTCAGCTCACTGCAAGCTCCGCCTCCTGGGTTTAGGACATTCTCCTGCCTCAGCCTCCAGAGTAGCTGGGACTACAGGCTCCCGCCACCTCGCCTGGCTAGTTTTTTGTATTTTTTAGTAGAGACCGGGTTTCGCCATGTTAGCCAGGATGGTCTCGATCTCCTGACCTTGTGATCCGCCCGTCTCGGCCTCCTAAAGTGCTGGGATTACAGGCTTGAGCCACCACGCCCGGCCCATCCTGCTTTTTAACGTGAGTTATTCCTTTAACCAGTGTTTCTATGCTACGTGTGCTAACCTTACCATTTGTCACTTAGTAGCTGTCTCAGTTATCAGCTTGATTGTTGTGTTTTGTTTTTCTTTTCTTTGGATCGGGGCAGAGTTTTACTTTCTTTATCCAGGCTGGAGTAAAATGGCATGATCTCGGCTCACTGCAAACTCTGCCTCCCGAGTTCAAGCAGTTCTCCTGCCTCAGCCTCCTGAGTAGCTGGGATTACAGGCATCCACCACCACACCGGCTAATTTTTGTATTTTTAGTAGAGGCGGGGTTTCACCAAGTTGGCCAGGCTGGTCTCGAACTCCTGACCTCAGCTGATCTGCTCACTTTGGCTTCCTAAATTGCTGGGATTACAGGTGTGAGCCACCGCAACGTGTCTGGTTGTGGTGATATTATAATAACTGTGCTTGTGTCTGAGCCACCCTTATTTTACTTAACAATGGCCTTCAAGTAGAAGAATAGTGATGCTGGCATATAGATATTGTTATTCGTCTGTTACTATGCCTAAATTATAAATTCAACTCTGTAATAGGCATGTATGTACAGGAAAAAAACATAGTATATATAGTGTTCATTACTATCTGAGGTTTCAGACATCCAGGGAGGGTCTTGGAACATAGCTCTGTTGCATAAGGAGAGACTACTCTCTCCTACTAAGTTTGTCATGGGACTTAAGGAGAAATTATAACCTGTTCCTATATCTTATAACACCTAATGAGACATTTTCCCTCCCCTCCCTCTTTCTAACTTATTTCTCAACACTCCCACCTTCACACTCTATACTTCAGTTCTTCATATATTTTCTCATCTCATACCTTTTGTACTGGCCCTTTGATCTTCCTTTGACTGCCTTCTTTCACCTTTTCACCTAACATCTACACGTCATTCTTGTTTTGGTTTACAGGAAGCCTTTCCCTGGGTCCACCCTTATGTGTACATGTATACATACCCACGAAGACACATCTACAGTATAAGATGAGGAAGATTGTTATCTGATATTCTTCCAGGTCAATCTTCCATCATAGCATGTATCACAATTCCTAAAATTATTTTTAAGTTTTCTTTTGTCCTTGTTAAACCAAAAGCTCTGTGAGATTTGAACTATGCCTGCTTTGTTTGCCATGTAATTTTGAGCTCCTAGTACATTGACAAAACTGAGCATTAATACATTAAAAGGGTTTATTTCAACGGAATAATAATGTGTGATAGCCAACCATTAACAGTATATGATACATCAGCAAATGCCACTCTGCAAGAATAGCATCACTTGAGTGATTGTGGTCTTCATTGTAACTTCACTACTTATTCTACTACTGAACAAAGCATAACTAAAGATGAAAACAAGCGAAGAGTATTACAATAAAGGTAGCTTTCTTTTGTGACAATTTTTTAAAAGATGTATTTTAAATATATATGTAAAGTATATTAAATCTTTGTATATGAGTTAAGACATAAATTCAATAGCTGTTATCAGAAATCACCAAATCATTTCCTAAAAGACAGAATTTATTTCTCTTATGCCAAATTCCAAGCTGCTCTCCTCTGTCTATGTGCTATTTTCCTTTAGCTTGGCCCTCCCTAGGATGTTGACCTCATCCACATTGTTCAAAAAGATTCAACCCTATGTACCTTCAAGATAACAGGAAGGTGGAAAGAGAAAAACAGAAATCCTACCAATCATTTTCCAGAGTCCATGCTAAAAGTTGCTCATGTCACTTCTGTTTATATGTGAATGACCAGGACTTAGCCACCTAGCCACATTTAGCTGCACAGGAGGTTGATAAGTGTGGCCTTTATTTTAGGAAGTATATGCTCAGCTAATGTTCTATTTAGACGGAAGGTGGGAAAAGTCGATGATGGGAGAAAATAATCAATCTTACTCATATTTGCATGAATGTAAGTGTTCACACAATTTATTTGCTGAATACCTCAAATCAGATCAATTGTGTGGTGCTGCCCTCATTTAGAATGTAGGTCTGGAGGTATGTATTAACTTTATGATTTTTAGGCAATTCTAATAAACTTACATTTTACTTTTCAACTGAGTTTTTGGGTTTTTTTTTTTGAGATATTGAGTGAGTTGTATCTCATATTCTGTGAAGTATGGTGGTTGCAGCAGTTCTATGTTGCTGTTGGTCAAGTGCAGAGTCAGGTGCTTTATAACAAATGCCAAATATCAGAGCAAGTGGGTTGGGTTGACAATTTCTAATATTATATTGAGAACCCTAACCAACACCCAAGTCAGGGTAGACCATTCCAACTCTTGAAACTCATGACCTCAGTCATGGTGCTCCCCAATAACTTTTGGGTCTTCTCTAACATAGGGACAAATAAGTGGTGAAGGCCCTGACATGATACACTTCATGGCCACAATAATTTAGACTCAAAACGTTTTAAACTTTGTATACTTTAAGTCACACACTGAAAAACTAAATAGTTTTATTATAAACTTGAAATTGTATACATTTCATATGTCATAAAAATATAGTAAATACATTCAACACAATTTATGTACAATCAAAATGGACTTTATCATAGATACTATAATAGAAGAATTCAAATAGTCATACATGATTTTTGTTAAGTCACTGTCATCTCTTGCCTCCTCACCAGTCCTCCTGCTTCCACCCTTTCTCCTTTTTGCTCTATTCACTGCTCAGAAATCCCCTCAGCATAATAGCCAAAGTTTACAAAAAGGCCTCTACCAAGTGTCTCACAAGGTTTTGGTATGAACCCTTACCAGTCTCTGACATCTTGCTACATTCTTCCTTCACTCACTACATTGCAGTCATCAGACTTACTGTTCCAGGGGTACAGGAAACACATTTCTCCCCAAGTCCATTGCCCATTCTGTTTCTTCTGCCTGGAAAATTCCACAGAAAGCTTTTTACCGCTTATTTGCTTCTATGTCGGTGCATAAAGTACACATTCTCTGATCACCATTCTCTATAAAAGAGTAACTCCTCCCATCTACCTTTCTCTTTTAGTCTCCTTATCCTGGTGTGTTTTTCTCTGTTTCTGATCATGACCTGACATACAGAATGGTTTAATTGTTTTCTGTCTCTCTCCCACAGTATGTAAGATACGTGAAGGAAAGAACTTAGGTTTTTGTTCAGTGTGCTGTCTCCTTAAGGCCAAGAACAGTGATTGGC
>NC_045436.1:150311614-150332887 GCF_002776525.5 Piliocolobus tephrosceles
AAAACATAACATTTTCTAAAGAGCCTAGAAATCACAATTGACATATTATGAAGAATCCTAGACATTTTAATTTACACATTCTAAAAATTTCATATAAATAATTCATTGGAAATTATTTAATAACGACATACCATAAAAAAATGTTGAGGCCATTTCCTTTATGATCATTTCACAGTGCTTTAGATATTTTAGAATAATTGATAAATCTAACATATCCTTGCTTTAAATTGTGAAATAATAATGCATTATTATCCTTAATAATTTTGAAAGTATTTTCACCCCCAATAACATGACAGGGAACTATTCTAAACCTGATATCCATATTTTTTTCTCTGTGAAGAGAGAAATATAACTTTCTTCTGTTTCAATTTCCCTAATTCCACTAATATGCTGTGTTTACAACCTTTAAAAACTGTGATATATACTTCATATTCAAAAGGGGCATGTAATTATATGTATGATTTAAAGAATAATGATAAGTGCCTATATGCACAATTATCGATATAAGAAGGAGAATGAGGGTGCATTTGTAGATGTTACGTGTTCTCAAGCCGTTGTGTTCCCTTCCTGCCAGAAGTGACTAATCATCACAGTCACTATCTCTAAACCATCAGTGTGCTATGTGGGTGTTTGTAAGATTCTGGGAAAAAAGAGTTTGATGATAAAATAAGTCTGGGAAACTTAAGATGTGAGCTAGACTTTCAGGCAAACTTGGTCTACTGTAGAATTTACAGGGCCTTAATATATGAATCAGCATTTAAATCTACATGCAATTTTATTTTTAAAAGTCTATTTTATTTTATAAAACATATTTTACAAAATATTGCCCTAAGTGTTTTATCAAACATTTGTATAATTCGTAATGAACTAAAGGTCAGACAAATATAGACGTTTCCTTATAAGACTTGAAAAACATGTAATGGAGGTTGAGATTTTACAGTGGATGAGCAAAATGATGCTTCAGTAACAAAACTAAAAATCTCAATAGCATAAAAGAGTAAAGAGTTATTTCTCACTCACAAGACCTGTCCATCATAGGTTTGGTAGGAGTTCTGTTCTGAGCAGTCTTCACTTTGAGCCACTCTTTCTTGGACATTGCTGGATCAAGACACTTTTGATCAGACAAAAAACAAAAGACACAAGATACAATTGATCTTAAAACTTCAACTACCATTAAATGTTCTTCAAATCTTATAAGTAAATGTCTGTATTTGTCTGACCTTTAGTTCATTATGAATTATACAAAAGTTTGATAAAATACTTGGTCAATATTTTGTAAAATATGTTTGACACAAGACAACAAGATACACGACCGAATTCATTTGGCAGAACTAGTCAAACTGCTCCACCCACAAAAGCCAGCCAGGCGATGCTATCTTACCATATATCTCACAAGGCAGAGAGCTCGAAATATTTGGGGAACAGGATTAATGAGTATTCTTAGAGGCGAGGGGGAAGGCCATTAGTCTATTTAAGGGGTTGAATTTATGGGAAAGGCAAGAGGATTCATTAGGTCATTTGGTTTGAAAAAAGCCTTAGGTCCTTCATGAATGTGATGAGGGAGCAGCAGGATGGCAGCTGGGTGACAGAATTCTTGTCTTTGATAAGCACAATTGTATCCAGTGCCTAAGAGGCAGGTGCTTGTATGTGAATCAGTGTCATCTCACATATGGAGGGAAAACTGGGACCAGGAAATGAGGCACTTGACACATCCATAAAATATACAAATAGGCAGTTGATGGCTCCTTACTTGTCATAGGTGGTTGGTCAGGGTGACTCTGGAAAATATGCTAATTCATAGTAGGACTAGATCATTGTATAGAATAAGCAAGCTGATTTCTCTTTTTAGCCTTTTCTTTATTTCTTTTCAATGATTTCAAATAGTATATATATGTAATATATAATGTATATTTATTAATATTTTTTCTAAAAATGCTCATCCATATCAGTTACATGTAATATACAATATATACAATATAATATATAGCACAATATTATCATATAGCATATAATATTTAACACATGACAACATATAAATATATTTATTTTTAATCTTTTTTCTGAACATACTCCCTGACCTCAGCTGTGCCTTTCACCAGAGGGAGAAAGTACTGTTTGCCTTTGAATCAAACGGTGAAAATAACTTTTGTGTGTAGTATACAACTGAGGACCTATGTGATGGTAGCAACAAAAAATTAACAGAAGAGAAAAACAAATCTCAAAGAAAGAGAGAAATTTAGTATGAAATAATCTTGAACATTTAGAAATTTTCCATTCATGATTCCACATCCCATCCCCCAAAAAATAAACAAGGAGCTTCTGAATTTTATTTCAATAAGAGAGAGGGACTTTCCTAGACAGAATCGCCTTCTCTATCTGGAAAGAGTTCCTTTTTCATCCCCTGGCTTCTACCAGAACAGCATTTGATGTTCTCAGTGAAATAAGAAGGTACCAAGTTTTAAGATATTCCTTTAGAAAGTTTTGATGCTTTAAATAGACTTAGTGAACTTTGTAACATCTTTTTTTGTCAACTTGTATTTTGTAATCAGGGGATAAATATGCAGGTCTGATACAAAGGTATATCATGTGATATTGATGTTTGGAGTGAATCTGTCACCCAGGTAGTGAACATAGTATCCAATAGGTAGTCTTTTTCAATCCTTACCCTCTCCCTTTATCCCCCCTCTTGTATTGCCCACTGTCTATTGTCCCCATTTTTATGACTAAACCATGTGTACCCAATGTTATCTCCCACATGTAATAACATACATTATTTGATTATCTGTTTCTGTGTTAGTTTGCCTAGGATAATTGCTTCTAGCTGTATCTATGTTGCTGCAAAAGACATGAAATCATTCTTTTTTATGAGTGCATAGTATTCCATGGTGCATACATACCACATTTTAAAAATCCAATCTACTGTTAATGGACTCCTGGGTTGATTGTATGTATTTGTTATTGTGAATAATGCTGTGATGAACATACTGTTCCTTTTGGTAGAACAATTTATTTTCCTTTGGGTACATACTCAGTAATGAGATTGCTGAGTCAAATGGTAGATTAACTCATAATGCTTTGAGAAACTCCAAACTGCTCTCCACAGTGGCTAAACTAGTTTATATTTTCAGCAGAAGTGTATGTGTTTCTTCCTTTCCATAGCCTCACCAATGTATGTTTTTTCTTGACTTTTTAACAAAAGCCATTCTGGTTGGTGTGAGATGGTATCTCATTGTGGTATTGATTTGCATTTCTCTGATGATTCATGACAATTAACATTTTTTCATATGATTGTTGGTTGTATGTATGTTTTCTTTTGAGAAGTGTCTGCTCTAGTCCTTTACCCAATTTTTAATAAGATTATTTGTTTTATGCTTGTTGATTTGTTAAAGTTTCTTATAGATTCTGGATAATAGACCTTTGTTGGGTTCATAGTTTGCAAATATTTTCTGTCATTCTTTGGGTTGTCTGTTTATTCCATTGATAGTTTCTCTTGCTATGCAGAAACTCTTTACGTCCCATCATTAGCCAGTTTTTGTTTTTGTTGTATAAATTTTTGTTTGAGGACTTGTCCATAAATTCTCTGCCAAGGTTGATATTGAGAAGGGTGTTTCCTAGGGTTTCTTCTAGGATTTACAGTTTGAGGTTTTACGTTTAAGTCTTTAATCTATCTTAGGTTAATTTTTTGTATATGGTAGTATGTAGGAATCCAGTGTAACACTTCTGCATATAGATATGCTAGCTGTCCCAGGAGCACTTATTGAATAAGAAGTCATTTCCCCATTGCTTATTTTTGTAAAGTTTGCTGAAAATCAGATGGTTATACGTATGTGGCTTTAGTTCTGGGTTCTCTATTCTTTGCCTTTGGTCTATAAGTCTGTTTTTGTACTAGCGTCATGCTGTTTAGATTAGTGTAACGATATAGTATAGGTTGAAGTCAGGTAATGTGACACCTCCAGATTTATTTTTTGCTTAAGATTACTTTGGCTATTTGGGCTGTTTTTGATTCCATATGAATTTTAGAATAGATTTTTTTCTAATTTGTGAAAATTAGAAATTTTAAATTAGGTATTTTAATGATGTTGATTCTTCCAATCCATAAGCATGAGTCATTTTTCCATTTATTTGTGTTGTCTTTTCTTTCTTTCTTCAGAGTTTTGTAATTCTGCATGTAGAGATCCTTCATCTCTTTGGTTATCTGTACTTCTAGGCATTTCATTATTTCTGTGGCAATTATGAATGAGATTGCATTCTTGATTCGGCTCTCAGCTTGAAAGTTATTGGAGTATAGAACTGCTGCTGATTTTTGTACACTGATTTTGTATCCTGAAACTTTGATCATGCCACTTTACTCTAACCTGGCTGACAGAGCAAGATCCTATCTCTGAAAAAAGGAAAAGAAAGCATAGTATATTTATAATTAATAACATTTAATTTCATTGAGATCCAATGTCAGTTGAAATTACCTGTTTATGGGTATAATCACATATCTATGTAGATAGCCACTGAATTAGCCTAAGGCTCCTATAGCAAATGTCGTCAAATTTGGTGGCTTAAACAGTACTGAAATTGATTCTCTCATGCTTTGTGGGGTCAGAAGTCCTAATTAAAGGTTCAGCAAGTCTTTGCTTCCTCCAAATAATATAGGAGATATCTTTCTTTGCCTCTTCCGATTTCTGGTAGCTTCAAACAATTTTTGGCTTGAGATGACATAGCTTCAATCTCTGCCTCCATTTTACAAGAACTTTTCTTCTCCCTTCTCTCTCTGTCTTCTCTGTTTGATTTGGTTTTCTCATCCTTCTTATCAATGGATGTCTTCTCTGTTTTTAAGGAAACTTGTTTTGATTAAAGGCCCACCTGGTTAATTTAGGATAATTTCAAGTTACTTTACTTAATTGCATCTACAAAGACTTCTCCCAAATAAAGTCATATTCACAGGTTCTAGGCAGAACCTAGAATATATTTGGCGGGCCACAATTCAACCCTCTACAAGTACCAAGCTAAATACATTTTACTTTGACATTGTTCCATCATGTTTAGATATTTTTGTTCAAATTGATACAGCTATAGTGCTAAATTTAGGTTTATGCCACTCTCTCTCTCTTTTTCCTTTTTTAGAAACAAGGACTCCTTCTGTCACCCAGGCTGAGGTGCAGTGGCCTGATCATAGTTCACTGCAGCCTTGAGTTCTTAGAGTCAAACGACTCTTCCACCTCAGCCTCCCAGGTAGCTGGGACTACAGGCTCATACCACTTCACCTGGGTACTTTCTCTCTTTTAAAATATTTGTTGTCTTTTTCAATTTTAATGAAAATTGTATACATATATATGTAACCCATCAGTTAATATAATTTGCTTGTATATGTTATATAAATGGTCACTTCCCCCTGAATTTGCAAAACAGTTCTGTTTGGTTAGAATGATTGCCAACAATATTTTTTAAAATTTAAAGATAGCCTACTCTCATATAGAGCAGATTTTTTTAATATATAAAAATAATTCTACATTTTATTTTATTTTCTGTTACAAAGGCAAATAATTTTGGAAGTCTTTTTTAACAGTTAAATCGATGTCATAATATACTCAAATTGTTACAAAGAACAGTCCATTGTAACACCCTGAGATTTACTGATCGCAATGAAGAGTCTGGACTTTGGAGCCAGGAATCCTTTCTTCAATTATTAGTTCTACTACACACTAACCACAGGATCTTATGCTAATGTCTTAACCTCATTTCCTATCTGCGTAATTATGTAAAAATGCTATCAACTCATGAGTCAGTGTTCTTCAAGTGTTAATGACAGTGATAATGTATAATACAATAAGAACTGACCAAACATTTAAGACATTATTTCTTACAAATCAAGACAGTGAAAACTTCTTCCTTAGCTGTCCATTTTTCTGCTACAGTAGGTTCAAAATTATTTTTCAGATAGCCCTAGCCCTGTATAAGGTATTCATCTGACCTCTCTCAGAGGAGTGGAATAGTCCTCTCTTCAGAATATACCCATGTCATGGTTCTTGGGTCCCCTAACCCTTCTCTTTTCTCATCTGTCAGTTAAGGCTTTGTCTTTAGGTGCTAACATAGAGCTACATTTTAAGAGCCCATAATTCAATATGGAAACAAACTCCCTGGCACATTCTATATCTTGAAAGATTATCAAAGAGAATCAACAACTGGAAGGCAGTGTTGCCCAGAAGCTAGTTGCATCAAATGGTTCCTCTACAGGAACTTTTGTAGAAATTGCACTTGCTCATAATGCCACTGGTCTACCCTGAGAGACTCTTTAAGAAAAAACAGATCCTAAAGCTTTGAAGATATTAACTCCATTACACAGCATGTTCTTTTTGAGAACCCTTAGGAGACAACTTTTTTTCTGATACTAATATTAGAAATACTGTCACTTTACTGTATTTGGTGTTTGTCTTAAGGGCAATGTGAAATACATGACTTACTAGATTTTCTTCCTTGAGTTTTCTGTTAAACAGCTTAGAGGCAAAATTGTGGTCAGTTTATGGTAAATGTATAGAATTTTATAGCATAAAATTTTGACTAGCCTCATTTGTGAGTGGATTTTCATGTTTTATCCTGTATTTGCTTACTTTTCTTACCTTACTCAATTCATTCTATTTAGGTGTATTGTACATTTCTTACAAAGTCACCTGATTTTGTTTTCCGAACAATGTGACTTAGTATTTAATAACTATGTCTCTTATAGTGAAAATTATAAGCCTTTTCATAATTTTATAAAGTACCATGGTATGTAACTAATAAAAAAACCAATAATTAAGATATAAATGTTTCGTTGTTGAGACAAAGTTTAAGGTATATGGGGAAGCAATGCAATTCAATTTTATAGGCTTTATCATACAATCAGTGAAATACACTTTTTGATTACATGTTAGTTTGGGTTCTAAGAATTATTCATACAAACATTTTAAACTTCTTAGAAATACAATAAAGGAAGAAAACAATGATATTTGGCTTTTCACAAAATTTTATTTCTTCAAAACATATAAATTGTTGCCATACAGCTAAATATTTTTCTATACATTTCTTAGAAATAAAATTATAAATGTCAAATGGAAATAATATACAAGGATAAGGTAAATCAAACATAATTTATTAGGGAAATTGATTTTTTTTAATCAAGTGATTCTCTTCATTTAAATTTCACTGTGCCAAAATTTAGGATTAATATCACATGAAATATAATTTGTAGGTTAATAGGAATATTTTAAGAAAAAATATGAGAGTGTAGAGTTATGTGTTTTTTCTTATCCATTTTGACAAAATGCTAAACTGAGAAACTCAAGGAAATATAATTATTTTCCTCAGAACCATAATTATATAAAGTGACTATCATAGTCTTCCTCCATAAACTATGGGTAAGTATTAATTTTAAAAGATTACATGACAAGTGAATCATAAGCAAAACAGGTAGTTCCTTGTGGTGTCATACATTTGTCAAAAGAAATTATCTCTCTTTTAGATTGTGCTCTTTGAGTACTCAGAAATGACAAGCATTTGTTACATATGTTCAGCTGACAATGAGTCAGTGTCACTTGAAAGACAGGAAAGACAAGTAAAAAAAATTGGATTAATTTTGTTATAAAGAGATTTACATTTTGCTATTTCTAGCATGTCTTTTGGAGATTGATGAATAAGAAATGAGATAAGAGAGCCCTTCAGAAACTACTATTGCTGAATATGGCAGAAAAATTGCTCTTGCTAGAAGATGTATCAAGTTTTTGTCAGGTAAAGCCAGGGAAAATTCTCTTGTGTTATCTACTAATCTTACCAGAGAGGGAATATTATGCAAGATGAATGACACTGCTTTCTCCTTCTCCCAGAAGTCAGGCGGTTGTGCACTATGCCAATCTAACAAGATTTCTGCACCTTCTTTTTATTTATTTACCAGCTTAGCTATGAGTCTAAACTATTGTCTGAAATTTCCCATCCACTATACTTCTTCTGGAAGTTTTCCACCATTTTAGATTAATTATTAAATATTTAATGACAACAATAACAATCTATTGAAGTTATTTGCTTTACTATTTTTTTCAATTTTTTTCCTGATTGAAATCTCTAACAGTGAGTAGAAGATAACATTTGAATTCAAGGATTATGTATTCTGTTATTTTACCTCCTCAAAATCAAAAGCACATAACATATGCCTTCTCAAGAGACCTTGTCTATGTCATTCATTGCCCAGGATATTGTTGGTGCTCACTAAATGTGTGCTTAATGAATAAATATAATTCCTAATTCTTTGAAGTACATACTCTTCTGTTAACCATAATCTTATTTTTTTCTTCAATAGCCTTTATTGTTACTGTAATTCTGTTTAATATTAATATGCTATGGATTTTACCAGTGTTTTGCCGAGCACAACACTTGCAATAAAAATCAACTTAGTGTGAAAACTCATTCCAAGGAAAACATTTAAGAAGCTTAGACTTAAGTATACCAGAGTAAACAAACATTAGAAAGAAAATGCCCATTGCAAACAGGATATTTTTCAATCCTCATAGGAGGTATTTAGTGATGTATTTCAGCATCTTGAAATAACATTTGAGAACATTTGGAAGATCTTTGGATACTTTTTTTTTTTTTTTTTTGAGATGGAGTCTCTCTCTGTCACTCAGACTGGAGTGCAGTGGTGCAATCTAGGCTCACCACCTCTGGGGGTTTAAGCAATTCTCCTGCCTCTGTCTCCCGAGTAGCTGGGATTACAGGTACCCGCCACCTTATCTGGCTAATTTTTTGTATTTTTAGTAGAGACAGTGTTTCACATGTTGGCCAGGCTGGTCTCAAACTCCTGACCTCAGTTGATCTGCCCACCTCGGCCTCCCAAAGTACTGGGATTACAAGCATAAGCCACCACGCCTGATGTATCTTTGGATTCTTGTAATAGCTGATCCAACGGTGGTACCTCAGGGGAGAAGAAAAAATCCATGCTTCAAGCACCTTTGACTATTAAAACAGATAAAAATGATTACAATAAGTCATGTCATTCATTACCTAAAACCCTAAATGGCATATTTTTTTTTCACATAGAATAGAACTCATGTTCCATATCCTTGCCTGCAAAGTTTTCTACACAGTCACCTGCCCTCAGTTCACCTTCCACTTAGTCCTCATTGTAAAGCTCTGTCCTTTAGACAAACTCTGTTTGCTACAATGGGCCTCTTTATAGTCCTCAAATGTGCTGAGTTCCTTTGAAGGATCTGTTCTCCCTGCCTGTAATAACCTGCCTTAAGATTCTTTACCTAGTTTGCTACTTTTGATATTCAATTTTCAGTTTAAATGTTACTTTTCCAGCAAATCACTTTTTGATCATTCAATCTAGACTTTCAATCCCTTTCCATTACATTAGGCTGTTGAATTATTTTTTTTGGTCAATCCACATATGAACTACCTGATATATACATTCCTGTTTATTGCTTATCTCCTACTGTTTTACCATATGCTTTCTCATAGCAGAGACCTTGTCTGTCATTCATTGCCCAGCATATTGCTGGTGCTCACTAAATATGTGTCTAATGAATAAATATAATCCCCAAATTATAAAAAGATAGCTATCTTGATATTATATAATTTGTGTAATAATAATAATAATTTGTTTGATTTCTATATGTATGAGTGGAATATAATTTACATCCCCTGATTAAATCTTCGGCTACATTTAGTATGTTCTATAAATTTCAGGTTCTATCACTATTTGGGGGGTTTCTCCTATATGGCAGCCCTTGGCCAAAATGAGTCCACATATTTCAGTTCTACAAAGTAGTTTATATCATCTCATTTTATAAATGAATCTCAATGTAAGAAAGTGGTATGCAATTCTTCCTATTTCAGGGTTGTGCTGTTCTATAATTTTATGTTGCCCTGGCATCCATTTTGAGTATAGGTTTAACTTTCTTATATCAGAAACAGAGCTTATTCACTCTTGACACAGTTTCTAGTGTTGCATCTCCTCCCAAGTCCTCAATGTTGTCAGTCCAGGTATCTGGCTTATATAACCACCTCCTGGTGACCACCTCTCTCTGGGACATATAGGTACAACCTTCTCGACTGATTCCATCAACTCCCACAATCTTCATGGACTGGGAAGATTTGTAAACACCTTTCAGTCACAGTATGAACACTTAAGAGTACATGCCTGCTTCCTCTAAAGCTACTTATTATAACTCCTCTTGGGAAAGCTGCTTAGGTAAAGACCTGGATCACAGTAAAGTCCCTCACCCATATATCCATCTCTTTCTGGCTCCCCACTTGCTGATTGAGAATATTGTCCCTGGGCCAGGCGCGGTGGCTCAAGCCTGTAATCCCAGTACTTTGGGAGGCCAAGACGGGCGGATCACGAGGTCAGGAGATCGAGACCATCCTGGCTAACGCGGTGAAACCCCGTCTCTACTAAAAAATACAAAAAACTAGCCGGGCAAGGTGGTGGGCCCCTGTAGTTACTCGGGAGGCTGAGGCAGGAGAATGGTGTAAACCCGGGAGGCGGAGCTTGCAGTGAGCTGAGATCCTGCCACTGCACTCCAGCCCGGGGGACAGAGGGAAGACTCCATCTCAAAAAAAAAAAAAAAAAAAGGAGAATATTGTCCCTGTTAACTTCCCATTGGCCCTTATCAGTCTCCCTCTTCTCCCGCAGACCTGTGAGTAATAAACTGCTCCTGTAGTTTCATCTGTTTTTATTTTGTTGCCTCTTCTGGGTCTCACTCAGCTGACACATCCAACCTAACTTTTCTCCCAGTCGAGGCTCTCTCAAAGAGAGGATATCTTGGCAGAAATAAACTAGACACAGGTCAGGCAACAGCAGCAGACAAGAGCAACAGGGGCATCTGCCAGTATAAACAAGTTTCCTGTGAGAGGGACACCTGGTCACCCGGCAAACAATTAGGCATCAGGCTGTCTGTCGGGTCAAAGAATATTTTGTGAAAGACACCTTGTAAACATCCATGACCAAATTCCCTGGAGGCCTGTCAGGGCAGTGCGAGAGTTTATAGCTACTCTCCAGAGAGACTTCTAGAGAAAATCAGAGAGAAATCCAACAAAGGTGAAAGCTTTTTGCACAATATCAACAATCACTTCTTAAAATTAAGGCACAATAAAAAATCACTTTTCTCTGCATATTGTCATGACAATAAATGCGAAACTAGAGTAAGAAAATGAAATCATTTATGTAAATTATAACAGATACTAATGTACATATGTCCCAAAGCTGAAAAATCAAGGTGAAGATATGATACTGAACAAAATATTATTAGAGTTTTGTTAAATAGAAAAATTGAGTTTGCTATCTGGAAACAAGGAAAATTTGTTTACTGGAAGAAAATTGGACTGAAGGAAAAATCAAAACCAATATAACAAGGCAAACTCTAGCCAAACAACAAAGAAAAAAAAATCCACTAGCTTTTATTTTTGAATCTGAAAGCAGTGTTGTAATGCGAGGTTGCACGATGATTTTTATATTGCTTTATTCCTTCATTCATGAGATATGGGTAATCAATTTTTTAATAATCTTTTGGTATAGCTAAAAGAAATGATTGAAGTGACATGATATTTGCTTTGATAGAGCAGATGTATGATTCAATTAGAATGACAAGTACAGAGATGCAAAGTCATATGTCATATTTGAAGCCTGTGGTCTCCCTTAATGAAAGTCAAAGTTCACATCTTGAAGATGGAAATTTGACCCTTGTTTGGAGAAGAAGCTCAGAGAATCTATTACAAGTGATTTTTAAAATTAAATATCAGTTTTGTTTTATATATAGAAAGACTTAGAATTAGAAATATTTTAGTACTATTTCTTCCTTTCTCCTGTGCTTCATATATACTAATTTAATATAAAATAATTGAATGAAACATAGTACAAGCAGTAAGTGTGTCCTTAAACAATATGTGCCAAGGAACAAAAAGTGGGGTAACATGCCTAAGGCCTGCTTACATACTGTGTATATTCTAAAGTCCCATCCATGAGCATTTTATCTTTGTTTCAGGGAAGTAGCTGGTAGAAACTCAGATGCACTTACTAGAAATGTTTGCAACCACAGCATCAACTAATATGATTTTACGTGCTCTTTTCTTACATACCACTAGCACCCATGACTTCTTTTCTTGTGATGTGGTTGTAGCTAGTTTTTCTTAATAGCGTAATTTTCTCCTTAAACAGAAAAATATATGTTGAGATCATATAGAAAAGCAATTTCAGGTTGTAAATATGGAAGCAATTGTGTTTGACAGACCCCCACGAAAGCTATGACATAGTATTCTCTTTACAATGGGCATCTTCACTATGGAAAAGGACCTTGTTTTCAATGTTCCAAAGCATAAGCATAGAAAATAAAACAACAGTTTTGATGCAATTATTATAGCATCTTTAGCTCCATTTTCATTCTAATATAATTAACACGTAACTGGATTTACTTAAGATCATAAATGTGTGATTTAAAGCGATTTACTCACGAAAATGAGATGCCTCATTTGTTTATGAATAAACTCAGTATTTCGAGGTTGATGTTTCCATTTTATGTTTTAGCATTATGATACAGGCAGAGTTTATGTAGCCAGAGCAGTAACATTAAGTGAAACAAACATAAAAATGAATTTGTTGGTTCTGCAGTGAAAAATCAACTTAGAAAGATTTATTCTAGGCCCTGAATTCATTTTGTATGTCATACATTATAATTCAATATAAACTTTCATTTCAAATATCTACTTTTGTTTATTTCATATGACCTATGCTAACTTTGAGCAGTGGTTCTCAAACTTGAGTGTGCATCAAGTATCAAGAGAGCTTGATAAAGCACGGACCTCTGTGGCATCCAGAGTTTCTGAATTTCTAGGTCTGAATTGGGGCCCAAAACTGCATTTCTAACAACATCTCAGAAGATCCTGATGCTTCTGGCTCAGGGACCAGAGTTTGAGAAACTGCTTTGGATAAATTTAATGTTTTGTCTCTCATCTATCTAACCCATGAAATGATGATGTTAATTAAGCTAAATGATTGTTCAACAAGCATATATTAAGTGACTTATGTGTCAAATACTATGCTAGGCATGGCCCCCGTCTTTGAGAAGATCTCAGAGAAGAAAAGTGATTAATTCCCCATGTGGTAGAAGAATTGGGAACACTTCCTATTGGAGATGAAATGTTCAAAGCTTTATTGGTTTTTGAAATAGTCTTTGATATAATTTTAATATCTGTCCCCATGAAATCTCATGTTAAATTGTAATCTCGGTGTTGGAGATAGGATCTGGCAGGAGGTATTGGGTCATGTGGGTGGGGGGATGTCTCATGGCTTGGCACCATCTTTGTGATAGTGAGTGAGTTCTTTCGAGGTCTGATTGTTTATGTGTCACTACCTCCTCTCTCTCTTGTTCTTGTTCTTGCTCTTGCCATGTGAGACACATGCTCCCCCTTCACCTTTGGCCATTATTGTAAGCTTCCGAGGCCGCCGCAGAAGCTGAGCAGATGCCAGTGTCATGCTTGTGTATCCTGCAGAACCACGAGCAAATTAAACCCCTTTTCTTTAGAAATTACCAGTCTCAAGTATTCCTACAATCAACATGAAGAATGTCAAATGCAGGCTTGTGGTAAAAAGTTAAATCACATTGAAACACATAAATTTAGAAAAAATTACCTCTAGTCCTCTATCCTCACCTCACCTTCATCTTAGAATTCCCACTTTATAGATAGAAAGCTATCAATAGTTCAATGAAAAATCTGCCAAAATGTCTCTAAGTTTTCCTGCCTTCTGGAGTGATTTAATACAGCCAAATAAAATGACCTAAGCTCTATAGCTTATATACTATCAGAAGTTGAGTAAATATTTCCAAACATTGCCTAGGATTCCCCAGTATGTAGGGGATGTTTTGCCATTAGCTCTGGTTCCAAATTCTTGATATTGGCTCCATTTTGATTCTGCACTCTGAGTTTTTCGTTCTGTGATACCATCTTTTCTTTGCCCTGCATTGCTTAACGCACAAGCATCTTTATATCTTCCTTCCCCAAAGCACCACACGTCCAAGGCTGATGTGTGTAACACACTTACAGTACATATTTTGAGTTAACAATGAACAATTTCGGCCGGGTGCGGTGGCTCAAGCCTGTAATCCCAGCACTTTGGGAGGCCGAGACGGGCGGATCACGAGGTCAGGAGATCGAGACCATCCTGGCTAATGCGGTGAAACCCCGTCTCTACTAAAAAAACAAAAAACAAAAAACACCACAACAAACAAACAAAAACCAATGAACAATTTCAGCACTGAAAAGGAAACGAGTTCAAAATGAAATGTTAAGTATTATAGTTTCAAAAACTAAGCAGACATTCCTCACAACAAGAAATCTATCAGGGCTGTGTATCTGTTCTTACCATGAGATCTTCTGATGTATGGTTAGGAAATCTTCTCTTCTTATCAGAGAGGTTTAACTGATGTCCATGACACTCACTCTTAATTTCGGTGCAACCAGTGGTCACCCTTAAATTCCTGTTACTCTGTCATGTTAAGTATGTTTCTATTATGCTAAACATCAGTCTCTTCTCAATTGGACTACTTACGTGTCCTACATTTTATAATTAAAATCTATTGTTCTCTTAAATTGGGCCTATATCCTTAGAAACACAAAAGAGAAGTTTTAAAAACATCTATTTGTTCAATAGCATACATTATCAGGTTTACTCATATGTCACAGTTCCAATTCATTTACAATATTTTGGATTGTAAACAGTTTCTATAGAATACAGTTCTAGGGGTGGAATTGCTGACTTTGCTTTTTAAATTGTATTTTTAAAAAGCTTATTCAAAGCAGCACAATGCGGTGGCTTGCACCTGTAATCCTAGCATTTTGGGAACCCGAGGCAGGGGGATCACTTGAGGCCAGGAGTTCAAGACCAGCCTGACCAACATGGCAAAATCCTGCCTCTACTAAAAAATACAAATATTAGCTTGGTGTGGTGGCACATGCCTGTATTCCCAGCTACTTGGCACTGGGGAGGCTGAGGCATGAGAATCACTTGAACCCGGGAGGCAGAGATTGCAGTGAGCTGAGATCATGCCACTGTACTCCAGCCTGGGTGACAGAACAAGAAGCTGCCTCACACACACACACACACAAATATTATTCAAAGCAAAGTTAGGCAAAGTTATCAGCTTATGGCAGAGATATGAGGCAACCTTTTGAGTAAGCATCTAAGAAATAATGTCAACGGTCTTGAGAAATTATGAAGATCTGAATGAAAGTAGTGAATGTGAACATGAACTTTGGATTTATACTTAGGAGATAGAATTTATAAAACTATAAGAAAGATTGTATGTAAAGGATATAAAGGATGAGAAAGAGGAAGAGTTTGCAAATAAATTCCTTGATTGTTTTCGGAGTTATTGGACGAGTGGTTATGTCATTAACTTTTTTTTTTTGAGGGGGGGCGGTGTGTGGAGTCTTGCTCTGTGGCCCAGGCTAGAGTGCAATGGTGCTCTCTCGGTTCGCTGTAAACTCTCCCAGGTTCAAGTGATTCTCCTGCCTCAGCCTCCTGAGTAGCTGGGATTACAGGCATGCACTACCACACCTGTCTAATTTTTGTATTTTTTGTAGAGATGGGGTTTCATCATGTTGGCCAGGCTGCTCTTGAACTCCTGACTTCAGGTGATCTGCCTGTCTCAGCCTCTCAAAGTTTTTCATTAATTTTTATCTCTATTATCTCATATTTCAGGCTTTGTTTCCATGTCAGCTATGTAATGGAGACTTGACACATATCAAGAACGTGGCTGTAGAGAGGTGGCCATTAACATACATTAGTCACAAAGTTAGACTGAGAAATGTAAGTCTTTTATCTAAACTATTATAAACACATTTTAGGTATCAAAATAAGATGTGTTTGTTTTTACCTGGCTGAAAATAGTAAACAGTTGATAACAACTCACATTTAGAAAAAGAATAAAATGTTTACCACATGATTTCTAGTGACAAAGAAAGCCAAGTGACGTAATAGGAACATAGAGAGATGCTGTTCCAATGTACACATAGGACATGGCACACATCAGCAGACTATATGTGAGATATCAGAGATCTGTGATGACACCAGGAAATCCAGAAGTTGACAACAAAGTATAACCATGACAATGGAAAAGTTGTTACCTAGACAGATTAAAAGTTTGTTACCCAGAGAGATTAAAGAAGAATTAAATATATAAGCTAACAGAGGCAAGTTCATAACTTTAATTAATTCAACTCTCTTTTTGTCTCTTGGAAAAACATGAGCTAGAATTTTTAAGTGACTTGTGATAGATTAAGTTAAAAATTACAGGAAAAAGATAAAAGTAAAACAATAGTATACAGCAATTTTTCTTAATTCTTGGAGTGTTCTCTGCTGCTGAAACTATGGTCTCTCTTTAAATTAATACAAATATGCATACAGATATATAGATTTGAAATAGTCCTAATAAATGCTGCTTTAACAAAGATTATTTCTGAATGTGTGTGCTAAATAACACCCTGTATAAATGTGTGAACCTTGAAGCAATATAGAGATAAATTATTTTCCACAACCCAACTAAAGTGGTTTGCCACATGATAAAAGAAAAAAAAAATCATATTGACTTCTCAAGGCACTTTTAAAAATAAAAATGTATGGTCTCTAACAGCTTTATATAATATAACGAGAAGATTGCTGTGCTTTGGGGTAAGTCTCCACGGATTCAAAAGCTTAAAAAAGGTTTAGGATTTCTTTGATTCGATTTTATGTTCTAAAATCAAATATCTTGAGAATATTTTCCCTTTCATTAGACTAACCTCTTAAAGTTTTATTAGTCTTAAAGAATTTATAGGCTGGGCACAGTGGCTCACGCCTGTAATCCCAGCACTTTGGGAGCCTGAGGCGGACGGATAAACTGAGGTCAGGAGTTCGAGACCAGCCTGGCCAACATGGTGAAACCACATCTCTACTAAAAATGCAAAAAAAATTAGCCGGGAGGGGCGACATGCAAGTGTAATGCCAGCTACTTGGGAGGCTGAGACAGGAGAATTGCTTGAACCCGGGAGGCAGAGGTTGCAGTGAGCCAAGATCGCGCTATTGCACTCCTGCCTAGGCAACAAGAGTGAAACTCCGTCTCAAAAAAAATAAAAATAAAAATAAAAAAATTATAGAAATGTTATAAAAGTGGAAGGCAGTTTCTCTTGTGGAATTATATTTATTTCTTTTATGGTGTCAGAATAATAAATTATATCCTTTTCTAAAAAGTACATATGCTATTGGTTTCCGTTTCTGTTTTTTCTTTGTTTTGTTACTTAGGTGAAAGACTTAACCTATGAAAACAAAAAGTTCTCGGAGGCATTTTTTTTTTTTCTGATGACATTACATTTTATTCCACTTTTGAAATGTGCTTATTGAAATACTATTCACATACCATAAAAGTCACTAGCTTTTACTATATAGACAGTTTAAAGTATTTTTCCTGACCTCGTGATCCACCCACCTCCGTCTCCCAAAGTACTGGGATTACAGGCGTGAGCTACTGCGCCCGGCCGAGACAATCCTGGCTAACATGGTGAAACTCCGTCTCTACTAAAGAAAAAAATACAAAAAATTAGTCAGGAGTGGTAGCGGGCGCCTGTAGTCCCAGCTACTTGGGAGGCTGAGGCAAGAGAATGGCGTGAACCCGGGAGGCGGAGCTAGCAGTGAGCTGAGATCGTGCCACTGCACTCCAGCCTGGGTGACAGAGCGAGATTCCCTATCAAACAAAAAAACAAGAAAAATAAATTAAAATATTTTCATCATCCATAAAATGAACTTCATACCCATTTACTATCACACCCATCACCATCCCTCCTGCCCACTCCCCAGTCATTGGTAAGCACTAATGTAAATTTTGCTTCTATAGATTTGTGTATCCTGGACGTTTAATACAAATGGAAACATACAATATATGGTCTTTTGTGAATGGCTTGTTTCACTTAGCACAATGTTTTCAAGTTTCATCAGTGTTGTTGCATGTATCACCAGTACTTTGTTTATTTTTATTGCCAAATAATATTTTGTTTATTTGTTCATCAATTGATGGATATTTGAGTTGTTTCTACTTTTGACACTTACAAATAATGTTACTATGAACATTTATGTATAAGGTTTTGTGTAGAAATATGTTTTTATTTTTCTTGTTTATGTACTTAAAAATAGAATTGTTGGGTCATATAATGATTCTATGTCTAACCTTTGGAGGAAGTGCCAAATTGTTTTCCAAAGAGGCTGCACCATTTAACATTCCCACCAGTAATGTATAAAGGTTTCAGTTTATCCACACCCTCACCAATACTTGTTATTGCATGTCTCTTTGTGTTCTTGTGTTTGTTATTGTATCTTGTCTCCTAGTGGAAGTGAGATCTCTTAGTGGAAGTGAAATTGCATCTCATTGTACTTTGGATGTGTATTTGCCTAATGTGCTCATTGGCCATTTATATTTCTTCTTTGGAAAAGTTTCTATTTAGTTATTTTGTCCATTTAAAAAATTGGGTTATTTGTATTTTTATTATTGATTTGTAACAGTTCTTTGTCTCTTATCATGTATATTATTAGTAAAAATTTTGTTTTCATTCTGTGAGTGGTCTTTTAACTTTATGTTAAAAGAAGTTTTAACTTTTAATGTGGCATCATTTGTAGCACAATTTTTTTTTAGGTTTGATATAGTTAAAGTATTGTTTTTTCTTTTGTTTCTTGTGTTTTTGTGTCATCGCAAAGAAACTCATGCCTAATCCAACATAACGAACATACACACATATGAATGTTTTTGTCTAAGACTTTTATAGCTTTAACTTTTACAGGTAATTCTGTCAACCATCTAGAGTTTATATTTTTGTATTTTTATGGTGTAAGAGAAGAATTCAACTCATTGCATGCAGATATTCAGTTGTCTTAGCACCACTGGTTGAAAACACTTCTTTCCTTATTTAATTCTCCTGGCACTCTTGAGGAAAATATATTGCCCATTAATGTATGGGTTTATTTCTATACTTTCAAATCTATTCAGTTGTTTTATAATTCTATATTTACACAAATACCACATTGTATTAATATTTTATGGTGTAATAACTTTTGAGATCAGGAAATGTGAAATATTCAAATTTTCTTTTTCAAACCTTTTTTCACTGCACTATGTTCTTTGCATTTTCTATGAGTTTTAGGATTACTTCATCAATTTCTGCAAAATAAAAATGGTAGTTGGTAATTTGACGGGATTATATTGAATCTGCAGATCAATTTGGAGATTATTGTCATTTTAAAATTGCCTCCCAATTTATAAATATGGGATATCTTTTCATTTATTTAGGTCTTTTTAAATTTATTTCAAAAATGTTTTCTAGTTTTCTGTGTATAAGTCTTGCATTTATTTTGTTAAATTTATTCTGGTTATATTCTTTTTTATTATATTATATGTAAATGTTTTCTTAATTTTTAAATTTTCTTCATTTCATTTTTGTACTGCTTATTCCTAGCATATAGAAATAATTTTTGTGTGAGTGTTGATTTTATAATCTACAATTATGCTAACCATATCTATTAATTCTAATAGTTTAAAGAAAGTCTTCACATTTTCTACACACATTGTACCATCTATTTATATAATTTTATTCTTCCTTTCAAATCTTGATGACTTTATTTATTTTTCCTTTCTAATTGTCCTGGCTAGCATTTGAAGTACAATGTTGAATAAGTGATGAGAGTGGACCTTGTGTTGTTATTCCTGATACTGGAGGGAAAGCTTGCAGTCTTTCATCATTAAATATGATTTTAGCTATCAGATTTTATAGAACAATTCTTAATTTGTTGAGTGTTTTTATCACGATAGTGTTAAATTTTTGTCAATGTTTTTGCTGCATTTATGTAGATGATCTTATGGTTTTGTCATTTATTTTGTTAATATGGAGCGTAACACTGATTGACTTTTGTATGTGAAAGCAATCTTGCGTTCCTGGGATAGAATCCATTTGGTCATGTAATAAAATCATTTTTAAGAGTTGTTGGATTTGGCTTATTGAATATTTTACTGAGGCATTTTGCAGTAAAATTGTATCGGTCCGGAGTTTTCTTCTGATGTCTTTGGTTTCAGTATCAAGATAAAATTGGCTCCATAGAATGAGTTGGGAAGTAATCTCTCCTCTATTATTTTTTGGAAAAGTGTATGAAAATCATTGTCAACTCTTTAAATATTTGATAAAATTGACCAGTGAAGCCATCTTGATCTCAACTTTTCTGCCTGGGACATTTTTGTTTACTAACTCAATCTTGTCAGAGATCTAGTCAGATTTTCTATAACCTTTTTGAAACAGTTTGTGGTAATTTGTGTGTTTCTCAAATTTTTAGAAATTTTATTTAGGCTAATTTGTTGGCATGTAGTTTTTTTGTAGTATTCCCTTTTTATCTAATCCAGTTAAATGTCACTTTTTAAGACTTTTTCAAATAATCAATTTTGATTTTTATTATTTAAAAGTTAGTTTTCTCTTCTCCATTGTATTCATTTTCTTTCAAATCTTTACTATTTTCATGCACTTATGTTTAGATTTAACTTGCTCTTCTTTTTCTATTTCTTTAGGTAAAAAGTTAGGTGATTGAATTCAAATACGTATTTTATTTGTATTATAGGCATGCATAGCTATAATTTTTTCTGTACTACTGTAGCTGCTTTCCATATATTTTTGTATATTGTGTTTGTGTTTTCATCCATTTTAAGATGTCTTTGAATTTCACTTATGATTTCTCCTTTGATACACTGTTTATTAAAGAGCAGGGTATTGTTTAACTTCTACGTGTTTGTAAACTTTCCAACTTTCTTTTGTTATTGATTTATAAGCTAATTCCTTTGTGCTTACATAAAATACTTTGAATAATTTCAACTCACTTTAATTTGTAGTAGCAGAATACACTTTGTACAATTTCAACCTATTCAAAATTATTGAGGCTTGTTTTATGTTCTTAAATATTGTTTATCCCAAGAATGTTCTATATACCTTTAAGATGAATGCTTATTTTGCTATTTTGCTGTTCCTGGGTGAAATATTCCATACATATGTATCTGTTAAGGATAGATAGGTTACAGTGTTTTCCACATATTCCATTTCTTTTCTTTCTTTTTATTTTTTGCTTAACTTCTCTATCTATTGTTGAAAGTGAGGTATGCTGCCTGTGGTGCCTTGTACCTGTAATCCCAGCACTTTGGGAGGCGGAGGTGGGCACTTAGGGACTTGAGGTCAGGAGTTCAGACTGGCCTGGCCAAC
>NC_045436.1:150332987-150378075 GCF_002776525.5 Piliocolobus tephrosceles
AAAAAAAAAAAAAAAAAAAAAAAAAAAAAAAAAAAAAAAAAAAAAGGTGGGGGTGCAGGTGCTACTTTGCTTAAGTTTTGTTTTGCTTTGTTTTGTTTTGTTGTTTTGTTTTGAGACGGAGTCTCACTCTGTCCCCCAGGCTGGAGTGCAGTGGCGCGATCTCTGCTCACTGCAAACTCCGCCTCCCGAGTTCACGCCATTTTCCTGCCTCACCCTCTTGAGTAGCTGGGACTACAGGCACCACCACCACGCCCGGCTAATTTTTCATAATTTTAGTAGAGACGGGGTTTCACCGTGCTAGTCAGCATGGTCTCGATCTCCTGACCTCGTGATCCGCCTGCCTCGGCCTCCCAAAGTTCTGGGATTATAGGCGTGAGCCACTGTGCCAGGCCACTTAAGTCTATTAATTTTGAATTGTCTTTGTTCCTTAAATTCTGTCAATTTTTGCTTCATGTATTGTGGTGCTTTTTGTTAGGTGCTTTCAACCTTCTACATCATTAAATCTAAAGTAAGTCTCCTGTGAATGGCATATAGCTGGATCTTATCATTTGAGCCGATATGATAATTTTTAACTTTTAATTGGGTTTTTAAATTTATTCACATGTAATGTTATTATTGACATGTGTGCATTGACCTCTGCCATTTAGTTTTTTGTATTCTATATACCTCATGTCTTTTTGTTTTTCTATTCCTCTAGTGACTTCTTTATTATCAAGTAGATATTTTCTAGTGTAATAAAAACCACTTTAAGGTTTTTATTATACTTTTCAGCTATGTTTCTTGTGGTTTTTCTAGGGCTTAACATATACATTGCAAGTGACCAAAATTAACTACTGATTTAAAAATAACATTATTCCAGTGGATGATAGAAACTTTCTCTAAAATATGTTCATTCCCTTCCCCTATTTTTTGTGCTATTGTTGTTTTCTTTATTGTGTTATATACATTACAAGCCCAATCAAAACTGTTGTAATTGCTGCTTTGTATATACTCGTATGATGTCCTGCAAAAAGTTGAGAACAGAAAGGAGAGCAAATATATATTTATAGAATTTTTTATATTTATCTTCTAAATTACCAATTCTGATTTTCTTTCTTCCTGTGTATTCCAAGTGACCATTTTGTTCTAATTTCTTACTTCATTACAACTTTGTTCCCACCCATTACCTTCAGCTGTTATTGGTAAATACATTTTGTTTTTGTATGAAAGCAACAGTTCATTTACATTCATATTGTTCTATGTACTTACTTTCATTTAACTTTTATATAAGGTTCAGGGATACATGGGCAGGTTTGATAAATATGTAAATTGTGTGTCACGGCTGGCTGGTGTAGATTGTTTCAATACCCAGGTAATAAGGATAGTGACTAATAGGTAGTTTTTCAGTCTCCTTCTTCCAACCCTTCACCCTCAAGTAGACTCTGGTGTCTGTTGTTTCTTTTTCTGTATCCATGTGTACTCAATGTTTAGCTCCCACTTACAAGTAAGAATATGTGGTATTAGCTTTTCTATTTTGGGTTTAGTTTGTTTTGGATTATGGTCTCCAGCTCAATCCATATTGATGCAAAGGACATGATCTCATCCTTTTTTATGCCTGCATGATATTCCATGGTATATATATGCCACATTTTCTTTATCCAGTCTACCACTGAGGGGCATTTAGGTGGATTCCATGACTTTACTGTTGTGAGTAGTGCTACAACAAGCATATGTGTGTGTGTGTGTTGTCAGGAAGAATGATTCTTATTTTTCCAGACATATATCCAATAATGGGATTGCTAGGTTAAATGGTACTTTGTTTTAAGTTCTTGAGAAATCCCCACACTTCTTCCTACAAGGGCTTAAATAATTTATGTTCCTACAAGGAGTGTATAAGCATTCCCTTTTCTTTGCAACCACACCAGCATTTGCTATTTTTTGGCTTTTTATGAATAGCCATTCTGAGTGGTGTGAGATGGTATCTCATTGTGATTTTGACTTGCATTTCTCTAATGATTAGTGATGTGAAGCATTTTCTCATATTCTTATTGGCCATATGTATATCTTCTTTTGAAAAGTGTTTGTTCATGTGTTTTTCCCACTTTTTAATGCAGTTGTTTGTTTTTGCCTGTTGATTTATTTATAGATTCCGTATATTAGTCCTTTGTTAGATGCATAACTTGCAAATATTTTTTCCCATTCTGTAGACTGCCTGTTAGTTCTATTGACAGTTTCTTTTGCTTTTGAGAAGCTCTTTCATTTAATTAGGTCCTACTTGTCTATTTTGTTTTGTTGGAATTGTGTTTGGCATCTTTGTCATAAAATTACTGCCAGGACCTATGTCCAGATTGTTATTTCCTATGTTATTTTCAAGGGTTTTTACAGTTTGAGATTTTACACTTAAGTCTTTAATCTGTGTTGAGTTGGTTTTTGTATATGCTGTACGAAAGGGGTCCAAGTTCAATCTTCTGTATATGGCAAGCCAGTCAGCCCAGCACCGTTTCTTAAATATGGAGTCTTTCTTCATTGCTTATTTTTCTTGACTTTGTTGAAGATCAGATGGTCGTATGTGTGTGGCTTAATTTCTGGGTTCTTTGTTCTGTTTCTTTGGTCTATGTGTCTGTTTTTGTACCAGTACCATACTGTTTTGGTTATTGTATTCTTTTAGTATAGTTTGAAGTTGGATAAAATGATGCCATCAGCTTTGATCTTTTTGCTTAGGATTATCTTGGCCATTTGAGCTCTTTTTTGGTCCCATATCAATTTTAAAACACCTTTTCCTAATTAATTCTTTGAAGAATGTTATTGGTAGTTTGACAGGAATAGCATTTGTCTATAAATTGCTTTGGGAAGTATGACCATTTTATTAACATTGATTCTTCCTAACCATGAGGATAGATTTGTTTTTCTTTTTTTTTGTATTTGTTTGTTTCATCTCTGATTTCCCTTAGCAGTGTTTTGTAATTCTCATCATAGAGATCTTTCCTCTTTCTGGTTAGCTGTGTTCCTAGGCATTGAATTCTTTTTGTGGCTATTGTGAATGGGATTGCATTTTTGATTTGGCTCCCAGCTTGAACTTTGTTGGTGTACAGAAATGCTACTTATTTTTTATTTTGGTTTTGTATCCTGAACTTTTAGTGAAGTTGTTTATCAGATCTAGACTTCTTTGGGCAGGGACTATGGGGTTTTCTATGTTTAAAATCATGTTGCATGCAAACAAAGATCTTTTGACTTCTCTCTTCCTATTTGGGTGCCTTTTATTTCTTTCTCTTGCCTCATTGCTCTGGCTAGCATATCCAGCACTATGCTGAATAAGAATGGTGAGAGTAGGCATCCTTGTCTTGTTCTGGTTCTCAAGAAGAACGCTTGCATCTTTTGCCTGTTCAGTATGATGTTGGCTGTGGGTTTGTCACAGATGGCTCTTATTATTTTGAGGTATTTTCTTTCATAGTGTGTTGAGGGTTTTTAACACAAAAAGATGTTGAGTTTTATCAAAAGCCTTTTCTGCATCTATTGAGATGATCATCTTATATTTGTTTTTAGTGGTGACAATTTTTGAATTACATATTTTGAGTCAACCTTGTATCCTAGGGATAAAGCATACTTGATCATGGTGGATTAGCTTTTTCATGTGCTGCTGGATTCATTTTTCTAGTATTTTATGAGGATTTTTGCATTTTTATTCATGAAGGATATTGGCTGCAAGTTTTTGTTGTTGTTGTGTTTCTGCCAGGTTTTTGTATCAGGATGATGCTGGCCTCATAGAATGAATTAGGGAGGAGTCCCTCCTTAATTTTTTCATATTCTTTCAGTAGGTGTGGTACCAGTTCTTTTTATTTCTTTTTACATATCGGATAGAATTTGGCTATGAATCTACGTGGTACTGGGATTTTTTCAGTTGGTAGGAATTTTATTTAGTGATTCGGTTTTGGAACTCATTATTGTTCCACTCTGGGATTCAATTTAATTCTGGTTTCGTTTTGGGAGGTTGTATACTCCCAAGAATTTGTTCATTTTTTTCTAATCTTAATAATTTATGTACACAGAGGTGTGTTTTTTAGCCTCTGGGTTTTTTTTTTGTTGTTGTTGTTTTTTTTTTTTTTTAAGTGGTGTCTGTGGTAACATCCCCTTTGGCATTTTTGATTGTGCTCATTTGGATATTCTCTCTCTCTCTCTCTTTATTTTAATTAGTCTAGTTAGTGGTCCATCAATCTATTGACTCTTAAAAAATCAACTCCTGGATTCATTGATTTTTTGTATGCTTTTCTCTGCCTCAATTTCATTCACTTCATTTCTGATTTTGGTTATTTCTGGTCTTCTGCTAGCTTTGGGTAGTTGGTTCTCATTATTACACTTCCTCTAGGTGTGATGTTAGGTTGTTCATTTCAGATCTTTCTATATTTCCAATGTAGTCATTTAGCACTACAAACTGTCCTCTTAATACTGCTTTAGCTGTGTCAAAGAGACTCTGCTATGTTGTATTTGTATTCTCATTATTTGAAAGCATTTCTTCATTTCTGCCTAAATTTCATTGTTTACTCAGAAGTCATTTAGGAGTAGGTTGTTTAATTTTTATGTAATTGTATGATTTGGAGAGATTTTCTCGTATTAATTTTTATTTTTATTGTACTGTGGTCCAAGAGTGTGTTTGTTATGATTTCAAATTTTTAATTTACTGAGGATTGTTTTATGGCCAATTGTGTGTTCAATTTTAGAGTATGCATCATGTGTAGTTGAGAAGAATGAATATTTTGTTGTTTTTCAGTGGAGAGTTCTATAGATGTCTGCTAGGTTCATTTGGTCAAATATCAAGTTCAGGTCTCAAATATCTTTGTTAGTTTTCTGCTTTGATGATCTGTCTAACATGGTCAGTGACATGTTGAAGTCTTCCAGAATTATTATGTAGTTATTTAACTCTCTTTATAAATCTGGTACTCCTATTTGTTTGTTTGTTTGTTTTTTATCCATTCTCCCAAGCATTTATCTTTTGTGTTACAAACAATCCAACTATACTTCTTTAGTTAGTAATTAAAGACTATAGTCACCCTGTTGTGCTACCAAATAGTAGGTCTTAATCATTGTTTCTAACTATCATAGTTTGTACCCATCAAATATCCAATCCCCCCAACCTGCTAGCTCCCCAGTAGCCTTCCCAACCTCTGAAAACCTCTGTTCTACTCTGTGTGTCCATGATTTAAATCATTTCAAACTTTAGATCCCACAAGGAAGTGAGAACATGTGATGCTTGTCTTTCTATGTCTGGTTTATTTCAGGTTACATGATGATCTCCAGTTCCATCCTTGTTTTTACAAATGATAGGATCTCATTCTTTTTTTAATGGCTGAATAGTACTCTGTTGTGTGTATGTACATTTTCTTTATCCATTCATCTGTTTGTGGACATGTAAGTTGCTTCCAAATCTTAGCTACTGTAAATAGTGATGCAATGAATTAGGAGTACAGATATTTCTTTGATATATTGATTTCCTTTCTCTTGGGTATATACCCAGCAGTGGAATTGCTGGATCATATGGTAGCTCAATTTTTACTTTCTTGAGTAACCTACAAACTGTTCTCCATAGTGGTTGTAGTAATTTATGTTACCACCAACAGCTTATGACAGTTCCCTCTTCTCCACATCCTCACCAGCATTTGTTATTGGCTGTCTTTTTGGTTATAAGCCATTTTAACAGGGGTGAAATGATATCTCCTTGTAGTTTTCATTCACATTTGTCTGATGATCAATGATGTTGATCACATTTTCTTTTTTCCTTTTCTTTCTTTTTTTCTTTTCTTTTTTTTTTTTTTAGACAAGGTCTGGCTCTGTTGCCCAGTCTGGAGTGTGATGGCACAGTCATGGTTTACTGCAACCACTACCTCTCGGGCTCAAGGGTCCTCCCACCTCGACCTTCCTAGTAGCTGAGACCACAGGCTTATGCCACCATACCCAGCTAACTTTTGTATTTTTTTATAGAAATGAGGTTTTACCCTGTTGCCTAGGCTGGTTTACAAACACTGGACTTAAATGATTCACCTGCCTTGGCCTGCCAAACTGCTGGGATTACACTCATGAGCCACTATGTCCAGCTTTTCATATGTCTGTTTGCCATTTGTATGTCTTCTTTTGAGAAATGTCTACTCATTATTGCTCAATAACGTCCTTTTCTTTCTGATTGAAGTGCTTTTAAAATTTCTTGTAGGACAGGTCTAGTGTTAATGACATCCCTCAGCTTTTGTATGTCTGAGGTGTCTTATTTCTCCTTCATATTTGAAGGATTTTCAATAAATATACTATTCTATGGTAAAAGTTTTTTTTTTTTTTTTTTTTTCCTTCAGCAATTTAAATATGTCTTGCCACTCTTTTCAGGCTGACAATGTTTCCACTGAAAAGTCTGCTGCCAGACATATTGGAGATCCATTGCATGCTATTTATTTTCTCTTGCTGCTTTTAGAATCCTTTCTTTATCCAGGATCTCTGGGAGTTTGAGAGTTAAATGCCTTGAGGTAGTCTTTTTTGGGTTAAATCTGCCTGGCACTCTAGAACCTTTGTACTTGGACGTTGGTGTCTTTCTCTAAGTTTGGAAAACTCTCTGTTATTCCTTTGAATAAACTTTCTAAGCCTATCTCTTTATCTCCCTTCTGTTTAAGGCTAATTACTCTTAGATTTGCCCTTTTGAGGCTATTTTCTAGATCTGTAGGCATGTTTCTTTGCCCTGCATTTGTCTTTTTCTCTGTGTCTTCTGACTATGTATTGTCAAATAGCCTGTCTTCAAGCTCACTTATTTTTTCTTCTACTTGATCGGTTCTTCTATTAAGTGCTCCTATTTGGGGTATGTATATGTTTAGAATAGGTAGGTTCTCTTGTTGAATTGAAGCTTTATCACTACGTAACGCCCCTTTTTTTTAATCATTGTTAGTTTAAAGTCTATTTTGTTGGAAATTATAATAGCAATCTCTACTTTTTTCCTGTTTTTCATTTGCTTGGTAGGTCTTTCTTCATCCCTTTATTTTAGACTATGGGTGTCATTACATGTGATATGGTTCTCTTGTATGCAGCATAAGTTGTGTCTTGCTTTTTCATCCAAATTTTAATTGGGGCATTTAGTCCATTTGCATTCAAAGTTAATATTGATATGTGCTGGTTTAGTCCTATTTATCCTGTTGTTAGCTGGTTAGTAGGCAGATTTGATGATGTGGTTTCTTTATAGAGTCAATGGTCTCTGTACCTAACTGTACTTTCATGGTGACCAGTAGCAGCCTTTCTTCTCCATATTTAGCACTTCCATAAGGATCTCTTGTAAAACACGTCTGGTGGTACCACGTGTTGGGAGCAAGTCCCCCCAAATCTGGCCATAAACTGGCCCCAAAACTGGCCATTAACAAATCTCTGCCACACTGTGATATGTCCATAACGGCTCTAACACTCAAGTTGGAAGGTTGTGGGTTTATGGGAATGAGGGCAAGGAACACCTGGCTCTCCCAGGGCGGAAAACTGCTTAAAGGCATTCTTAAGCAACAAACAATAGCATGAGCGATCTCTCTTAAGGGCATGTTTCTGCTGCGTTATCTAGCCCAACCTATTGATTTAATTAGGTCCAGCCCTTCGTTTTCCATAAAGAGATATTTTTAGTTAATTTAACATCTATAGAAACAATGCTAATGACTGATTTACTCTTAATAAGTATGTGGGTAAATCTCTGTTTGGGGCTCTCAGCTCTGAAGGCTGTGAGACCCCTGATTTCCTACTTCACACTTGTATATTTCTGTGTATGTGTCTTTAATTCCTCTAGGGCTGCTGGGTTACGGTCTCCCTGACCAAGCTGGTCTTGGCAAGTGGCGTCCATCCATTCACAGGGACTCAAATCCAGGTCGAAGGGTCATCAAAGCGATGGTTGGAATGGACAACTAGCTGGAGGACACCCAAGTACTCTTAAAGCAATCCCTGTGGTGAGTAACAAGGGGAGCTCAGAAGTGTCAGGGTAACCATGGGGGAAGTTTGGGGTCTGGATCGTTCCACCTTGGAACTTTTTCACATTGATGACGAGGAGGAACAAGAGTATAACAAGGTAACAGAAGAGGTTACAGAGCATGTTTATTTGCTAGCTAAAGCTAAAGTGACAAAGGAAGGAGAGGTTCATCCCTATCCTTCTGCACTCCTTCCTTATTATTTTGAAGAAAATGACCCCCCCAGATCTTTTTTTCCAGAAGACACTGGGCAAAAAGTAGTTGCCTCAGTGACTGTTTGAGCAGCACCTCAAGCGACTGCTCTTAGTTCCATTCAGGCAGGAATTCAGCAAGCTAGACGAGAGAGGATGATTTGGAGGCTTGGCAGTTCCCTGTTAGAATACACCCCTCAGATCAACAGGGAAATATTACAGCTACATTTGAGCCTTTTCCTTTTAAATTATTCAAAGAATTAAAACAAGCAATAAGTCAGTATGGACCAGGTTCTCCTTCTGTAATGGAACTGTTAAAGAATGTTGCTGTTTCCAGATGGATGATTCCTACTGACTGGGATGCTCTTACTTGAGCTCAATCTAACTCCTGCTCAGTTCTTACAATTTAAAACTTGGTGGGCAGATGAAGCTTCCATTCAGGCTGCTTGCAATGCCCAGGCCCAACCTCAAATTAATGTAACTGCAGACCAACTTTTGGGGGTTGGCAGCTGGGCTGGTTTAGACGCACAACTGATCATGTAGGATGATGCCATAGAACAGCTTAGAGGAGTGTGCATTAGAGCTTGGGAAAAAAATCACTTCAGGTGGGGAACAATACCTTTCCTTTAGTGCTAAAAAACAGGGACCCACAGATTCATATGTTGATTTTATAGCTCGGTTACAGGAGTCTCTTAAAAAGTTGATTGCAGATTCTTCTGCTTAGGATATAGTGCTGCAGTTATTAGCTTTCGACAATGCTAATCCCGATTGCCAGGCTGCTCTGCGACCTATCAGAAGGAAAGCACATTTAGTTGATTATATCAAGGCCTGTGATGGTATCGGAGGTAATCTGCATAAAGCTACCTTGTTGGCACAGGCAATGGCAGGACTGAGAGTGGATAAAGGAAATACTCCATTTCCTGGAGCTTGTTTTAACTGTGGGAAGCATGGTCATACTAAAAAAGAATGTAGAAAAAATCAGCAAGCCAGGCTGCCAGATAGGGGAAAAAAGAAAACTATGGAACCTGAAATATGTCCAGAATGTAAAAATGGAAAACCCTGGGCTAGTCAGTGTCACTCTAAGTTTGATAAAGAAGGGAACCTGATTTTTCAGGAAATGCCTTAAGAGGCCTGTCCCGGACCCCGTTCTAAACCAGGGCATTTCCAGCTCAGGCTGTTCCCTCAGCCCTGTACAATGTCTGTCCCCTGCCACAGCCAACAATGCCACAGTAGATTTATGTTGCACAAAAGCTGTGAAACTTCTGCCTGGGAAACCCCCATAAAAGGTCCCAACAGGAGTCTGTGGACCCTTGCCAGCAGGGACAATAGGATTACTTTTAGGAGGGTCTAATGTAAGTTTAAAAGGCATACAAATACATATAGGAGTCATTGATTCAGATTACAATGGGGACATTCAAATTGTTATATCTACTTCTGTTCCCTGGAAAGCAGAGCCAGGAGAGCACATAGTACAGCTCCTGATTGTGTCTTATGTGGGAATGGGAAAAAGTGAAATTAAACAAACAGGAGGATTTGGAAGCACAAATAAACAATGCAAAGCAGCATATTGGGTACATCAAATTACTGATAAACATCCTACCCATGAAATAACTATTCAAGGAAAGGAATTTAAAGGTTTGGTAGATATAGGAGTGGACATTTCAATCATTTCTCTACAGCACTGCCTGTCCACGTGGCCAGTTCAACCCGCTCAATTTAACATAGTTAGAGTTGGTAAAGCCGCTGAAGTACATCAAAGTATATTTTGCATTGTGAAGGGCCTGATGGACAATCTGAGACTATTCAACCAATTATAACTTCTGTACCTATAAATTTATGGGGAACAGATTTATTACAACAATGGGGAGCACAGGTTCTAATTCTAGAACAATTATAGAGTCCTCAAAGTCAACATACAATGCATGAAATGGGGTATGTCCCTGGTATGGGACTAGAAAAAAATTTGCAAGATTTGAAAGAACCTCTTCAAGCAGAAAAACAAAGTTCCCACCAAAGATTAGAAAATAATTTTTGATGGCAGCCATTGTGAAGCCTCCGGAACCTATATCTTTAAAATGATTAACAGATAAGCCCATTTGGATAGAACAATGGCTGCTAAGTAAAGAAAAACTGGAGGCTTTAGAGACATTAGTTACTGAACAATTAGAAAATGGGCACATAGCTCCAACATTCTCTCCTTGGAATTCTCCAGTTTTCGTAATTAAGAAAAAAATCAGGAAAATGGAGAATGTTAACTGACTCAAGAGCCATCAATTTAGTTATACAATCTATGGGAGCATTACAGCTAGGATTGCCTTCTCCTGCTCTAATTCCAAATAATTGGCCTTTAATAGTCATAGATTTAAATGACTGTTTCTTTACTATCCCTTTAGCTGAGCAAGACTCTGAATGGTTTGCATTTACTATTCCTGCAGTAAACAACCTGCTACCTGCTAAATGTTATCAGTGGAAAGTGTTGCCACAGGGTATGTTAAACAGTCCGACTATTTGCCAGACGTATGTGGGGCAAGCAATTGAACCTACTTGTAAAAAATTTTCACAGTGTTACATTATCCACTATATGGATGATGTACTTTGTGCTGCCCCTACTCGAGAAACATTACTGCAATGTTATGATCACTTTTAAAATTCAATTTCTCGCACTGGTTTAATTATAGCTCCTGACAAAATTCAGACTACTACTCCTTATTCCTACTTGGGGACCTTAGTAGACGACACTACCATTGTGCCACAGAAAGTAACCATACATAGGGATAAATTAAAAACATTAAATGATTTTCAAAAATTACTAGGGGATATTAATTGGATACAACCTGCTGTAGGCATTCCTGCCTATGCTATGAGTAATCTGTTTTCTATCCTTAGAGGAAATCTTAGTCTCATTAGCCCTCGGCAATTAACAAAAGAGGCTGAGGCAGAGTACAACTGATTGAGAAGCAAATCCATAAAGCTCAGATAAATAGAATAGATCCAGAGAAGACTCTAGATTTGCTAATTTTTTCAACTCAGCATTCACCTACTGGTGTTATTGTCCAAGAACAGGACTTAGTAGAGTGGCGCTTTCTTCCACATACTAATTCATGGACTCTAACTCCTTATTTAGATCAAATTGTTACTATGATAGGGATTGGGAGAACTTGGATTGTTAAATTACATGGATATGATCCTGGAAAAATTATTGTCCCTCTCACGAAGGCACAAATACAGCAAGTTTTTATAAATAGTCTTACTTGGCAAACCCATTTAGCTGACATTGTGGGTATTCTCAATAATCATTTTCCTAAAACGAAACTTTCAGTGTTTGAAATTAACTAATTGGATTTGCCCTAAAAGAACTAAATTTACACCGATTGAAGGTGCTGAGAATGTTTTTACAGATGGGTCTAGTAATGGTAAAGCTTCTTATTTTGGCTCAAAAAGTAAAGTTTTCCAGACGTCCTATACTTCAGCTCAAAAAGCGGAGCGTGGAGCTGTAATTAAGGCATTGACTACTTTTGATATGCCTATTAATGTGACTTCTGATTCTTCATACGTGGTTCATTCCACACAGTTAATTGAAAATGCTCAGTTATGATTTCATACAGATGAACAACTGATGACTTTATTTACCCAACTGCAAACAGCAGTTAGGAGTAGAATGTACTCTTTTTACATCACTCTCATTAGAGCTCATACACCTCTTTCAGGACCTTGACTGAAGGGAATCAAATGACTGCTCACCTAGTTGCTACTGCAATATCTAATGCCAGACACTTTCACAGTCTAAACCATGTTAATGCCTCTGGTCTCAAATGCAGATACAACATTACCTGGAAAGAAGCTAAAGCTATTATCCAGTGATGCCCAGCTTGCCAAATGATACATTCCTCATCTTTTACAGGAGGAGTTAAGGAACCTCGAGTACTGGAACCTAACTCTATTTGGCAAATGGATGTCACACATGTTCCCTCGTTTGGGAGACTAGCTTATGTACATGTATGTGTGGCACCTTTTCTCACTTTGTCTGGGCTATAGGCCAAACAGGCGAGTCTCCTGCCTGTGTTAAACGTCATCTTTTGTGGTGTTTTGTGGTGATGGGCATTCCAGCTTCTATTAGAATAGATAATGCCCCAGGCTACACTAGCCAAACTCTAGCTACGTTTTTCTCTGTGTGGAATATTAAACACATTACTGGTATCCCATACAATTCTCAAGGACAAGCCATAGTGGAAAGAATAAATCGCTCCCTAAAACAGCAGTTGCAAAAGCAGAATGGGAGAAACAATGATGGATGCAACTGAACTTAGCATTATTAACTTTAAATTTTTTGAGCCTGCCCAAAGGCCAGATGTTATCAGCAGCTGAACAGCATCTACAGAACCCAGCTGCAAAGACAGAAGCAGAACAACTGATTTGCTGGAGAGATTCGATAATAAAAAGTCGGGAAATAGATAAAATAATAACTTGGGGTAGAGGTTATGCTTGTATTTCTCCAGGCCAAACTGAACAGCCAATTTCGATACCATCAAGACACCTGAAACTTTATCATGCACCAGATAACAAGGAAGAGACTCTGGGAGGATCCCGAGGACTCCCCGAGTTGCAGCCATTTTGAGACTGGCACTGAGGAGGACCCCAACTATCATAAGCAACACCCGTGGAACACAGCCACCTACCTGGGGACAAATCAAGAAGCTGTCTCAGATGGCGGAAGAAAACCTGAGGAAAGTGGAACAACCAGTCACAATGAATAATTTAATGGTAGCTATGATAGGGTTATCACCACTGCCGTGAGTATTCCTTTGATAAGGGCTGGTAATAATGCCTGGATGCAGTCACTCTATGACACAGTTACACATGCTTTCTGATCTCAGTATTTACCATAATAAATCTGCTCCTATAATTGAGGCATACTGCCCTCAAAAACCTATTTGTAAACAGGATTGGACCCAGTTAGAAAAAATGAGCGTATTTGTTTAGGAAGATTGCTTTGCAGAACAGGCAGAGGTGCTGCACAACGATTCCTATGAAATCATTATTAATTGGTCCCCTAAGGGGATGTTTAGCTTAAATCACACCTCTTACTCTTCATGCCACGGCCACACTATGTTCAGATGATCTGAACAAAACAGTCAGATGGTAGAAATGATAAGAAGTATGGGAAAACTTCCCATTATTTGGAACCATGATGGTATAGTGGCACCTCAAACTCAAATGATACGTCCTTCTCTAGGAGCTAAACATTAGGATTTCTTGAAACTATTAAATGCTCTTAAAAAGATCAAAATTTGGGCAAGAATAAAAAAGCATCTAGAAGGACACTTTACAAACTTGTCTTTGCATATAGCAAAATTAAAAGAATTAAAATATTTAAATTATCCCAGGCACACCTGACCTTAGTGCCAGGAACTGGAGTGGTTAAAGGAGCTGCAGACAATTTAGCAGCTAGTAACCCATTAAAATAGATAAAAACATTTGGAAGCTCTATGATGTCAATAATGACTGTGCTTTTAATCTATGTTGTTTGTCTTTGTATAGTCTGCAGAAGCGGATCCCGATTCCTGCAAGAAGTAGCTCACCATGACAAAGCTGCCCTTGCTTTTATCTCTGAAAATCAAAGAAGAGAGACATGTTGGGAGCAAGCCCCCCAAAATCTGACCATAAATTGACCCCAAAACTGGCCATAAACAAAATCTCTGCAGCACTGTGATATGTTCATAATGGCCCTAAATGCCCAAGCTCGAAGGCTGTGGGTTTATACGTATTAGAGCAAGGAACACCTGGCCCGCCCAGGGCAGAAAACCGCTTAAAGGCATCCTTAAGCCACAAACAATACCATGAGCCATCTGTCTTAAGGGCGTGTTTCTGCTGCAGGTAACTGGCCCAACCTATTAATTTAATTCGGCCCATCCCTTCATTTCCCATAAGGGATACTTTTAGTTAATTTAATATCGATTGAAACAATGCTAATGACTGGTTTGCTGTTAAGAAATATGTGGATAAATCTCTCTGTGGGGCTCTCAGCTCTGTAGGCTGTGAGACCCCTGATTTCCCACTTCACACCTCTGTATTTCTGTGTGTGTGTGTGTCTTTAATTCCTCTAGCGCTTCTGGTTTAGGGTCTCCCCGACCAAGTTGGTCTTGGCACCAAGTTTTCTTAGCATTTGCATGTCTGAAAAGAATCTTATTTCTCTTTTGCTTATGATACTTAGTTTGGCTGGATCTGAAATTCTCGGTTGGAATTTACTTTCTTTATGAATGCTGAATGTAAGCACCCAAACTCTTCTGGCTTTAGAATTTCTGCTGAAAGTTCTGTTGTTAGCCTGATGGGGTTCTTTTGGTAGGTGACCTGCCCCTTCCTTCTAGCTACTTTAAACATTTTTTATTTCAAGTTTGGAGCATCTGTTGACTATGTATCTTAGGGATGGTCACCCTGTGTAGTAACTTGCAGTTTTTCTCTGCATTTCCAAGATTTGAATGTTGGCCTCTCTAGCAAAGGTAGAGAAATTTTCATATGTGATAGCCTCAAATATGTTTTCCAAATTGCTTGCTTTCTTTCATTTTCTTTCAGGGATGTTATCGAGGCATACATTTGGTTTTGTTACATGGTTCCATATTTCTCAGAATTTTTGTTCTTTCTCCTTCATTATTTTTTCTTTATTTTTTTCTGACTGAGTTATTTTGGAGAATAAGTTTTTAAGCTCTGAGATTCTTTCCTCAGATTGGTTTATTGTGCTGTTATTACTTGCAATCGTATTATAAAATTCTTGAAGTGAGTTTTTCAGCTCTATCATTTCAGTTTGGTTCTTTCTTAAAAATGGCCATTTTATATTTTCTCTTTTATAACTTTTTATTGTATTCCTTAGATTTCTTAGATTGGGTTTCAAATTTCTCCTGAATGTTGATCATTTTTATTCCTATTTTATATTTTGAATTCTATTTTATTCCTATTTACATTTTGAATTCTATTTCTGACATTTTAGCCACTGCAGCCTTGTTGAGAACCATTGCTGGGGAACTAGTATGCTCATTTGAAGGTAAGAAGACACTGGCTATTTGTGTTGCTAGAGTTCTGTTTTTTTGTTTGTTTGTTTTTTGCACTTTTTTTGTTTGTTTGTTTTTTGTTTTTTCTCATCTGTGTGGGCCAATGTTCCTTCAATCTTTAAAGTTGCCATCCTTTGGATGAGTTCCTTTGTTTTTATCTTCTTTGATGTCTTTGGGGGTTTGATTGTGATCTAAAGGTGAGGATTAACTTTGTTTCATTTTCATTTTATAAAATGGTTTCTTGTTACTGTTCTTCATTGTTTCTAATGAGAAGTCAACTGTTAATCTTACTGGAGTTCCATCTTAAGTGATGAATCATTTTGTCTTACAGGATACAATATTTTCTCTTTTTCTTTGTCTTTCAGTATTTTGGCTATGATAATTTTAACTGTGGTCTTTTTTCATTTATTCTACATAAAGTTAATTGGGTTTGTAGATGTGCTTTTAATGAATTTGTAAGAATTTTAGCCATTATTTCTTCACATTTTTTTCTCTCCCTTTCTCCTTTCCTTTAGGCCATCTCATTACATTCCTGTTTGTGTATTTAATGGTGCACTATGCTATCTGAGGCTCTATTCATTTTTCTTTATTTCTACCCACTGATCTGATTGTGTATCCTTATTGATCTATCTTAAAGTTTGCTGATTCTTTCTTCTGTCACCTCAAATCTACTGTTGAGTTTATCTAGTAAATGTTTTTATCTTGGTTATTGTAACTTTCCACTCCATAATTTCTATGTAACTGTATGTTGACCTACTCACAACTTGACATTATATATTTATTTTCATTCAGAGAATTACACACTTTGGATAAGAAATATCACTTTTAATTTATATAATTAAAGATATGGAAAATGCTTCCTGTTAAACAAAAACTACTGGAATAATAATACAATGTATTTCTTTTACTACTTTTATTGTGTTTTTTGGTGTGTCTGTGTATGCATGTGCATGACAAATATCTAGCTGTTTTAATAATTGTTTACATAGCAATTGTAAATGTTAAAGTGTCATTAAGACTAATTTAACATTATTAGACTTTAAAAATGTTTTACATTGATGTAAATTGTTCACAAAATATATATATATATTTCTCTCTATTATTATTTAATAAGATTAAACATCTTCTTCAATGTTAATTTGTTTTAATTAAGCATAAATACTTCCATTTTAATTAAAATTCCCAAATAAAATGTTTGAATAGAAAGTTCATGTCACCCTAAATAGAATCAGGATCAAGTAACAAATAAATTTATACAAGCAATAATAACTCATAGCCATTACCACAGAATCATCTAATCACAAATTATTTTTATATATTTTAAAAACAATACACAGATATAACTATTTTGAAGATGCATGTTTTCTTGTGCTTACAAAATTTTTTGTGCAGATTTCTCAAGAGAAAGTATTGTCTGTGTATGTGTATGTCATTAGTTGTCTAGTGATTGAAAGTATTAGGTTTAAAAAGAGAAAAATTGTATTGCTTTGGTCATAGTTTGCACTCTAATCTTTAATGGCGATTCCTTCTAAATTTTTAAATTGTTTTTACTGGAACATATAAAATAGTAAACTGATATTATGGGAAAATGTTACTAGCTAGTTAGATAATTCATAGTACATTTAAAAATCACAACTACCATATATTTAATTGTTTTATTTAAATTTTCAGATATTGAATAAATGTCAGCAACTAAGATTTTTTTAAAGGATTACTTAATACATACCAAATTAACTTTCCTTTTATCTGTAAAATTTTAGCTTTTCGTATTTGTTATTTTGTAGAGTTCTTTTTTATTGAGTCTATAATGATATTTTAAGTTAAAAGAACAAAATGTTTATTACAAGCTAACTTCTTAATAAAATCACATAATTGGTACAAACTGAAGAGCAAGATTCATCCATTTCTCTTCCCTGGGTCCATGTAAGAGGCTGTGGATGGAACAGAAAAATAGACTGGCATCATTTCAGTTTTCTGTTTTTAATCCTATCAGTAATGATAGTGTAAACTTGGAAATGGCCAAGGTCCTTATAATTCTCTCAACGTAATTTGCAAAAGAAGGGAGAAGCCTTGATTTGATAATCCTTAGAGTACCTTCAATTTTCACATCAAAGATTCCTTTACAATCTATTCAGTTGTGTGTGTCTATGTGTGTGTACCCCATGTGAATGTTTGTAGGTGCGAGAGTCTACATTTCTGTGCATAAAGTATATGCAATAAAATAACAGATTGTAGTGCAAAAAAAAAAAAAAAACTTTACATGAAATTGTTTCTATTATTCCTGTTTATATGTAAGCCTTATAATAATTGTGTGGCAAAGTGGTTAAAGGGAAAGAAGAGACTATAATTTTGGAGATAGTGATATAAACTTACTGCAAATACCCTACACTAATGGTTGACACTGTATAGGTACTTTACTGTGTTGCATCACTAAATATCACAGAAACCCCAAGAGGAAAGTTGCCTGATCCACATTTTACAGATGAGCAAACTGAGTTCCAGAGACATCAAGTAACATGATGAATGATAGAGAAGAACTGAGGAAGGGAATAAAGTGTGTTGGAAAAGAGAGATATTATGAGAAAGTCAAAGAGGCGATAAGGAAATAAAAGGAAACAAGTCAGAGAAACCTGATCAAGTTTCACTTAAAATCTGATTAGTTGGAAAACTTAATTCATTGAAAGTAAAATGCTTCTGTGGTCCACAATTTTCCCAGTGCTAAAAGAAAAGCTATCAGTTGTGGCCAGTACATAATAATGGAAAGAAGACAGGACTAGGGAGAGAGAGAAAAAAAAAAAAAAAAGAGAGAGAGACACTTGTTCTGGCTCTGACTCTGTACTTATTAATAGCATTCATTATTTATTAAGTTTTAATATGCCTGGTACTGTTCCATATTCTTTATTCATTTTATATTTTTATTTATTTATTTTGATGGAGTTTTGCTCTTGTTGCCCAGGCTGGACAATGACGTGATTTTGGCTCACTACAACCTCCGCTTCCCGGGTTCAAGTGATTCTCCTGCATCAGCCTTCTGAGTATCTGGGATTACATGCATGCACGGACGGCCACATTCTGCTAATTTTTGTATTTTTAGTAGAGACGGGGTTTCACCACGTTGATCAGGCTGGTCTCAAACTCCTAACCTCAGGTGATCCATCCACCTCAGCCTCCCCAAATCCTGGGATTACAGGCATAAGCCACTGTACCCTGCCCTATTGCTAAATACTAGCTAATTGGAGCTAACTATTTCCATATTGTTAAATACTAGTTAATTTAACCCCGGGAACAACCTTTTGAGGTAGAAACAATTATCGTCTTTTCTTTACATGTAAGGAAACTAAGTATAGAGATTTTTGGTAATTTGCTCATGGTTACACTGCCAATAGAAAATGAAGCTGGGATGAGAATTCTGGCATTTTCTCACTCTAACTGCACTGTGCAATATGGCAGCAACTAGCCTCATGTATCTACTAAGCACTTAAAGCAGGGATAATCCTAATTAAGATATGCTGTAACTGTAAGCCCTGAATTTTAAAGACTTCCTATGGAAACAAAAAGTTTAACTATGGATTACGTACTGAAACAACATGTTTTATATGAGTTGAGTTAAATACAATGTATTATCAGAATTAATTACACCTGCTTACTCTTTTCATTTTGGAAAATGTGACTACTTTAATTTAAAATTTTAAAATTAAATCTGTGGCTCATATTCTATTTAGTTTGGACGATGCTGCTCTAGAACATAGCTAAAAGTGTTTTTTTAAAAAATATAATATCCTGTTTTCTGTAACAGAATAAATCTATGTTTCTGTTTTGTTTTAGTCTATTGAGTAAATTTTCATATACTCTTGGTAGAAGTGAGATACTGTACACATTTAACTAGGTAAATATAAGGCAGTTGGGCCCTATTTGAGCTAGAGCTTGCCTAAAACTGGAATGGGTTAGCAAAAATTAGTCAATTAGTTGAGATATTGACTTAGCAGCTAGATGGAGAGCAAGTCAATTTTCAAAAGGATCTCAGGGCATTCTGGAGTGGGGGTAGGAAGCAATATCTCAACTTCAGTACTGCAGACACACAAGTTAGAGAATTAGCTAGGTGTAAAACAAAGTGGTTTAGATTATGGCCAGTAGTAGAGGGAGTAATTAGTCCTGGAAATTAAATGACCTTGAGGACTAGAAATCTAGACTCACAAAAAGGACTAAGATTTTGTGTAAGAGGTTTGCTTTTGGCATAATCTGTTGCTGAAGCCAAATATCCTTTCAAGATATAGCCAACTTTGGAGACTGGGAGACAATGGATGAGAGGGTAAATATGAGTAGATAAAATTGGGATTTTGGTTCCCATTGTGGAGACCACTACAAAATATCAGCTGGGAGACAGAAGAGAAAGGCATCACTCCAGATACTAAGCATTTGTCTTACCCTTGCTCCTCAACTTCAGTATTAATGTGAGGTAAGAAGAAGCAAGGGCAGTAGTTAACAATCAAATTTGAATGCTCTCTCTGCTCTATTTTTGGATTCAGTCTTCAAGGATTCTGGTAATTTTTGCAAGGGAGCCCTCAGCAGGTATTTTAATCACCTGCTGTCTATCCTCTTGGTGAAGGAGCGATTCACCTAACCTTAGTATAATATGGCTGAAAATTAAACATCTGGCCCTAGACAGATGAGAAAACAGCCACTTATCACTCACATATACTCACAACCTAGGAAAGGAGGACACCTCATACCATGAAGAACCCCATGAGGATTACACTTGGGAACAGTATAAAAAAAAAGGCAGCTATGAGGGGGGCAGGTTTGGTAGTTACACGAGAATGAGGTATCCCCTGGTTTCTATGAGAGGATGTGATTGGTTTCAATGATTTCTTGTGTTGGTAGGGAAGTAAAACTGAGTAGGTTGAGGATTGGATGGACTGTAGTTTATCCATCTGATAAAGAAACTGGCTGTTCCCACTGGGTGGGAGTCTTATCTGTCCAGAACAGAAGAAGTCACAGTTAGGCCTTCAGGGTCCAGTGAGACTCAAAGATGTCAGAGCAGCACATGACATGTAACCTTTATAACACTACCGGAAACTTTCGGACTCTATGACTGGCCAGGTGAGTACACGAGCAATTAATTGGAAAACATCTGAGGGGACTGTATTTATAAACTTGTCTATTCTCTAAAGTACAATGCCTTTTTCTAGTTTGTTCTAGAGTACATGAAAGAGCTTCAGAAACCATAATGTGCTGAACAAATTGTATTTTTGCGAAGAAACGTGCAGAAATGTCATTTTGGATTCTTTTCTTTGGAATTGTTCAAGCTTGAAATGGCATTCCAGAATCCCATTTTAAAATAAAAATCTATTCAAATGTTGTATAAAGAATATATACTATGTAAGAATGAAAATTATTTAAATCAAATAACATATGGATATGTACCTATGAAGTTTATCTTTTTGATTTACTTAGGAGCCATTTTGTTCCCCAAACAAAAATTCACTCAAATTAATTTATATACTAGAGATAACTTTATTGAAAGGAAACAAGGCTATTTTATAAAAGTGATGAGTACAAAGTATAATGAAGTCTGATGAAGAAATGGAACTGGGAGCTGGTAAGAACTGACCTCTAATAACGTGACAGTTTAGCAAAAATGCAAAGAAAATGAGAGGGTTAAGATTTATTTCCCTAATTATTTACTCCTATGATAAGTTTCGCTATTCTTTCCTAGTAGTGAAACTTACTTATTTAATTATCTGAATTGAAAAATGCCTGTCTTAATTTTAAGTTGAAGCTTCATGAGAACAAGAATCATACATTTCATTACTGCAGCAGCTCCACTACATAGTGGCCAGGCACAGGGTAGGTGCATCAAGTGCTACTTGCTGTTTTTATTGAAGTATGCCATCTCTTGCAGGAGCTAATTTAGTAATTTTCTGTTTCATTTTATAAGAAATTACAGATATCACGTTATATTGCCAGGGAATAGGCTAAGATATTCTAAAAGAAACCAAAAACTGTAGTGGCTCAAGTAAGATCTATCTTTATTTCTCTCCAGGATGGCAGGTCTCACAGTGCAGGGAGGACATGAAATGCTCTCTTCCTGGGTGGTTCTGCCATTCTCCACCAATGAAACTGAGTGACAATACATCATAGTTTATTTTGGTAGTATATGTTGAGTTTAGGAGAGTTCTAAAAAGAAGCCAACAGGAAACTTGAGTTTCTCTGTTATTATAATCTGAATATTTGTGTTCCTCTAAAATTCATATGTTGAAACTTAATCACCAAGTTGATGATATTAGGAGCTGCTTTGTTCCTTTTGCCATGTGAGAACAAAGCAGGAAGGCAACATTTATGAAACAGAAAATGGATCCTCACCAAATATTGAATCTGTTGGCACCTTTATTTTGGATTTCCCAACCTCTAGAACTGTGAGAAATAAATTTCTGTTTATAAGCCATCCAGTCTATAGCATTTTGTTATAGCATCTTGATTAGACCAAGGAACCTGAAAAGAATGGCTCACTCTACTCCATAGCTTCACATCAAAAATGACTCATTCACTACCCATCTTATTCCAATGAATTTTAATCTTGATGAATTAATAAGAATGAAAATGAAAGTGACAGCGGCTGGGAGCTGTCTGAAGGGATGTTTTATGTCATTATGGCTCCAACACAAGTATCAGAACTATCATTAGCATTAGGTGGTAGCCCCCAGGGAGCAAATCCACTACCTGAAATGTTTCTTGCATTCTACAGAATTGTTTGAGAGTTCAGTTCAGAGTCTAGGGTCGTTTCTATGACAAAAGAGCTTAGGAACTGTATGACAAAATATCCTAAGGTGATATTTTTGTTGTTATAAACTAATGGATATATTTAATCGCTTATCTAGCATGTACACTTGGTCTAATAACATTGCCAAAATATTAATGAAATTAGGTTGCCTTTGTCTAGATTTGTTTCCACTGAAATATCATAGCTAATGTGAGAAAATATTTTTTTCCTCTGAATCATTTAAAATTAACATTTTTTTCTTTCTAATTATATTGGCTGAATTTTTCCAAATGGCTTTTATGGATTTCTATTTAATATCTCACACTTTTCTACTGTTTTTGGTTAAGCAGGCATTGTTATCCAGTTTTCTAAATGAGGTAAGGGGGTATCAGAGTTGAAATAATTCAAATATTTGTCACAACTGTAGGAGGGAAGAAAGTTGGTAAACACCTGAGTCTGCCTCTTCAGTCAGTAATGTCTCCTCTATTCTAGTAAAGTTCAATGTCTTGCTCCACAAACCCTTGCTCTCTTATTGTAACTCCAAAGAGTCCATAGCAATGGGTTGTGGGCATTTGAAAAATTTCAACTTGCTAACAAATGGCCATTTGTTGAGTCCTAAATTTATGGTAGGCACAGTGCTAAGCACATTAGATGCTTAATTAATGCTCAAGGCACCCTACATTACAGACGCCTTCATCCCATTTTACAGATAAGGATAACTGACTTTTGAAGAAGTTAAATAACTAGTCCAAAGCCATGTAGCCACTCTCAAATGAACACCAAAAAATTTTTATCCTCTCTAATACATGCCAGAAATTTGGGAAAGGAAGACCAAGAATTTATTCTACTCATCAAGAGTGAGGTTTTAAAAACGCATCATTTTTTTATATTTGAAGAAAATAAATAATGGAGAAGGAGGCAAAAGGATGCCTGAGAATCAAGGTAGCATTGTTTATCCCTTCAACTCTTCAAATGGGCTGTTAGTTCATTGAATGGCAAAGTCATGCCTGATTTATCCTTTAGTTCCAATTGGTCTGATAATTTGAGAATAGTAGAAGCTCATTACATATTTGTGGAAAGAATATTTTAGAAGCAGAATTTTGAAAAAAAAAAAATGTGCATATGTAACTGTCCTATTCAGGGATCTGGTTGTATTTTCTTGGCTCTCCATTGCTCCTGTACTCACCCTTGCCTTCATATTACAGACTTCGGCTGCTCCCTGCCTTAAGGCTTTTTCCTGCAACAAGAACAGGTATGTCCCTTGTGCAAGGCAGGATGAGAACACTGGAGAGTTATTCTTCCAGAGTAATGACAGGTAGGAGTCATTGGAAAAGTAACCCACTGTCTTACTGCTTAAGTGGGAAAAATCTGAGGAATGTTCTAGTGTTACTTCGAGGTCCTCAGTTGGACTAAGTCCCTACTGCCCCTCTGGGATACCTGCTCATTTACAGCCCTGCTTTGTCACCCTTTTCTTCTCTGTCTCAACTCTGCAGCCTACCTGTGTGTTCTGAGATCACCTCCCAAGTAAAATCCTTGCACTAAAATTCAGGGTTTGCTTCTGGGGAAACCCCCAAAAGCTATCTTCTTCAAAGTTTCAAAATAAGCCACTCAGAAGGCTATGTGTAATAGATAATAATAGCTAGCACTTATTAGTGAACATTTACTATTTGCAAGATACAAACTGTTCATGTCTCACAATTCTAATAAGGAGATAATAGTAATTATTGCTATTTTACAGATGATAATACTAAGGCACAAGCTGATTAAGCAGTGTGCTCAAAAGCCACAGTTACTGATGATCATTCTATCTCAATCAGATTGAGATTCTAACTCAATAATCCAATCAGCTTTTTGATTTTAGAAGAGGTCTTGCTCTAATTATGATTAAAAATAATTGATTTACTATCAGAATGCTTGTTGAACATACTTTGGAGACTTTAGTATATTATTTTGTCTAAGTAATGCAAATGTGTGCATTTATTATTCAGTATATGCCATCACAACATTTATAACAAAAGAAACTTGTGTGTAGGGATGCTGCCAAATATCTGGCAAACTTGGACTGTGAAGAGCTGGTTTGTGTAAATTTCGGCTTTCAATAAAGCACAACGAGGATGGTTATTATCAGAGTTGGTTCCTTCTGACTTGATACCCCATAGTATTTCAGTTATGAGTCAGGGTTTTCTTTTCTTCCCTCTACTCCTTCTGTTCTTTCTTCTCAGCTTTCCTCATTCTCTTCTTTCCACTCTATCCCTTCCCTTACTCTTCTTCCTTCTCCTCTCTTTTGCTGTTTCTATAATGGTTCCAGAGATAGGGAAACTTAGTTTCCTTCCTTCCTTCCTTCCTTCCTTCCTTCCTTCCTTCCTTCCTTCCTTTTTTTCTTCCCTCCCTCTTTCTTTTCTTTCCTTTGCATTACATTGTTAATTATTAAAATTCAACAATTAATAAGAAAAAGAAATTACAGAAAACTAGGAAAATTATTAGAGATCTATTAATCATCACTGATTCAGATTGCCAGAAGGACTGCTGTACACTTTAGATTTCATAGAACAATGTGCATGGATTGGATTTTCTCTTTTTGCCACAGTAAGTGAAAAGGAGATGCATCATTAGCTATAAGAAAATCATATAAGCACAGAAAGATAAAGCAGCCAACTGTGAACAAACACTACACATTTGAAACATTACATTTTCAGAGCCAGTGGGAGAGAGGTTTTCTAAAATGCCAGAAAGTCAAATGTGAATATAAGCCAAATAAGTGTAAAAAATGTAGGATCGGAGGTAGGAGGGGGAGTGTGAAAAGCACTCTTAAAACAGTGACTATTCCTGGAAATAAAAGTTTTAACATTTGGATGAGTATACTACTTAATAAAAATTATTACTTGAAAATAAGTAGTTATTTAAATACTATAAATAATTTCTGGGCAAAGAATTTACTAAAAAGTTAATTTATTTCTAGATTTAAAATAGTTCCACTTCAGAATTAAAATGTAACCCATCATTGAATTCAAGAATGTATCCTGGTCTTCAGTGTGAATTATTGAACTCTTGTTAAGTATATAAGCATTATTACAAGTATATGTTTCGGCCGGGCGCGGTGGCTCAAGCCTGTAATCCCAGCACTTTGGGAGGCCGAGACGGGCGGATCACGAGGTCAGGACATCGAGACCATCCTGGCTAACACGGTGAAACCCCGTCTCTACTAAAAATACAAAAACTAGCAGGGCGAGGTGGCGGGACCCTGTAGTCCCAGCTACTCGGGAGGCTGAGGCAGGAGAATGGCATAAACGCGGGAGGCGGAGCTTGCAGTGAGCTGAGATCCGGCCACTGCACTCCAGTCAGGGCGACAGAGCAAGACTCCGCCTCAAAAAAAAAAAAAAAAAAAAAAAAAAAAAAACAAGTATATGAATGAAAACCAGTATATTTTTTAATAAAATAGAATTTTGTGAGGAAATTCTTATGGCATGAAGATGTAAAATTATATAATTAAAGGTTTACGGCAACTCAAGATTAACTTGCAGCCACATGTATAGTTTAGAAGAAGGGCTATCTACTTCACTGTCTATCTCTCTATATTGCTTTTTGTAGCACTAATAAATAATCTTGTTACCAAAATCTTTCTTTCAGGTTTCTTGATATATATACACTGATATATCACTTTTTTTTTACTCCTAAGAGATACGGAGTCATCCTTGTGGCTTTTAAGCCTTCTTGGTTTAATTTCTTTAATGGAATAAAATGATTAATAATATATTTTCTAATTACTGAAAAGGGAACTCCTACCACATGACCAACTGTGTTTGGTGTCCCAGAAACCCTAATTGGGAGAGTAACTGGAAGATTACTAGTTGAGGTAGGACTTGAAAATAGGTAATAAATATTTGTAATCCACACTGAACATATACATTAAGGAACATATTGTATAATACACATCTGAAGGAAAGCAGTTTGCACTTTTTATGTAGAGATGTGCTTTATGAAGTCCACTGTGTTTTCAGTTTGCATGGTCTGATTTATCCTCATCTTTCCAGAAAAAAACTTCCTCTTAAGACACTTAGTAATTTTTTCCTGATGTTATATTTATATTATATATATGAACATACATAATTCTCTACTAGATATAATGTGCCCTTGTATATTCTACAATAAATGAGCACAGTATTCTGAAAATGTTAGATACAATGACTGTATGTTGAAATGATGAATAAGAAACAGATTTGATGAATGGGTTACATGATTCAGAGCAGGCAGAATGGGAACATAGTTTTACTTTGCCACTCTGTTTTTTTTTTTTTTTTTTTTTTTTTTTGACTTATGGCAAGTCCCCACATTTTTCTGTGCTAGAGTTCCATCATTTCCAAAATACAGGTCTGGGACTAGATACCCCAAAGGCCCCTTTTAGGGCTGACTTCCTATGAATTTATGAGATGGTGAAAGCAGAGTAATGAGAGTGCAGGGAAGAAAAGAGGTTATTATTACAAGCATTTTGATAAACAAATGTTGCCTGTCATTAGATTTCACTAGAATAAACTTCATTTTCACTGAGATAGCAAACATCACGACACAGAAAATTATTTTGACAGATTTAATGCTGTTTTTTACTTTAAGATTATTTCTGATTATAAAATTAAGATTATTTTCTGATATATATGTATATTCAATATCTTAAATATGGAGACAAAAAGAACAAAGAAGGAAATAGATTATTCATGATTTCACCACCAGATAGAATACCTGTTAATATTTTAGAGAATTCTGTCACCTTAGTATATCTCTATAACCTTTTAAAAGTCAACATCCGTGGTCTATCCATTTATGTATGTATTTATTTACCTGTCTATTTTCCTATCAATAAAGATAAATATGTTATTTATCAACATGCACAATACAATATCTCATCTATTCCTTTAAATCTATTCCAATTTTCTAATCTCAGTTAAATGACTCTGAAGACATTATTTTAATAGTCATTGGGATGGTTAAAATTATCTGTTCAGCACCTTTTAATTTCTCCTCTTTCCTTCTTTTGGTAACAGATATTTTCTTTCTTTATGATGAATTTGTTCCGAGTAGTTCAGACCCAATGCCATAAGTCTGGGCACATGACTAAGCCATGGCCAGTCAGAACACTACACTCTTGGCTGCAGTAGTTTAGGAGAAAGCAAATCAAACCGAAACAACTAGTATGGATGAATGCTCCTATGGCGTTTTGGTGAAACCACTGAAAGATAGGTACCACTATTCCCTTGGAATAAGTAGTTATAAGATTGATGTAAGTCTATTTGCCAAAGAAAAAAGTCCACACAGAAATTAACAGTGCTGAGGGATGGTATAAAGCCAGTAAGACTTTGGATGGTATCCTCTGATTCTCTGGTTCAGTCAATGCCTGAAACTACTATAACTATGAACTTCCTATTATGAGTTGATGGAGTCTCCCACCACCTCTTTTGTTCAATGAGTTAGGTTTTCATACCTTAGAAAATAAATTGTCCTGACTAGTACATTTAGATAAGTGTCGTATGAAATTTAACATATTTTTCCTGTTTATAGTATTGGATATATCCATCTTTCTTCTGTAATAGTAAAATAATGCATTTTTATAATTTAGTCTTTGTCTGTATTTCTGAAGAATGAAGTAGGACGGTACAGGGATAGTTTCCTGAAAATGAAATTTACAGAATAAAGTGTGTGTGTGTGTTTTATTCTGTCTGTTATCAAAATGCTACTCAGGGCCGGGCACAGTGGATCACACCTGTAATCCCAGCATTTTGGGAGGCCAAGGCACTGTAACAGCTTTAGCTGCTATAGTCCCAACTTTATTAAAAGACTTCAAATCTAGTTTTTGTTTTTCCTAAAGTAAAACTTGAGTATCTTTGACCTGGTGTGGTGGCTCATGCCTGTAATCCTAGTACTTTGGGAGGTCAAGGTGGGCAGATCACCTGATGTCAGAAGTTTGAGACCAGCCTGGCCAACATGGTGAAATCCCATCTCTACTAAAAATACAAAAATTAGCGAAGCCTGGTGGCGCAGGCCTGTAATCCCAGCTACTCCGGTGGCTGAGGCAGGCGAATAACTTGAACCCAGGGAGATGGAGGTTGCAGTGAGCCGCGATCACGCCACTGCACTCCAGACTGGGAGACAGAGCGAGACTCCGTCTCAAAACAAACAAACAAACAAACAAACAAACAAAAGGACCCCCCAAAAAACCAAAATGCCGTTCAGATAATTGAACAGCTTGATTGTAATCAACACTAGCCTTTGAAGTATATGATTCAGGGCTAACCGCTTGCAGCATAAAGCACCTCAAGTTTTGTTATCTATTATAACGTTAAATGAATTGGATGATGCTGAAACTTCCTTTGTTGGGCAACCCCGTGATTTTCAGGCTCGTTCTGTCATCATACAAAGCCATATAGCTGACAATCAAATATCCCTCCCTTCTCTGGCTTGTTTGGTGAGGACACAGAAGCATCAGGAATGGCTACTTTTCTCTTTCTCCACCTTGATATTTAATTTTTTTTCTCTCTCATCTTACCAAGATAATTTTCTCTCATCTAAATGTCTCTCTCTGCCTCCCTTAAGGTGAACTGGGAACAGGAAGAAGAAATTCAGAAAGAGAAGGAAAGTTTTTATAATACTGCTACTTTTGTGAATAGACCTTGAAATATCTAGGGCCACGAGTTGAAACACTCTTGAGAACTGTTGTGTTCTTTGAACTCCTCGCCAACAGGAATCCCACCACTCTTGCTTAAGTCTCCTTTAGTAACATTGACAATGACAAATACTCTCTGCTACCACTGGTTGCTTGTTCCTATCATAGTCCCTATTCCTCTGTTGAGATAGTCTCTTCTGCTAAAAATAATGTTACTGTAACATATTAGATAGTACATGATTGGTAAATAGTGGAATGATATTGATGTAACAGAAGGAGTTTCAGAAGTTCCTATGTGAGTTTGTTTTTCGGCGTATTCATATTTTCAGCCACCAGTATCAGCAGCTGAACGCAAAGTACACTAACAGAGTTAATCACAGCGAACTACTGAGGTATGCACTTGCAGATAAGATACCCAATCAATGCACGTTCTCCCTCTGGGCCTAGCTTGGCCATATGCTCTGTCTAGGAAATGCTTATTGCATTATTATCTCTATTCTATGTTCATTTTGCCCTTCTCTCCATAAGTCTCAAGCCTTCCTGTGTGCTCTACCATTGTATTCCCTTTGTCTTAAAGATAAAACCCTTCATTTACTATTGTATTTATTCATTCAGAATTTAACATGTGCTTTTACATGTTAGAATTATCCAGCTGTTTTTGAATTATATGTGTGTGTATGCGTTTGTGTGTGTGTTTATGTATGGATTTCTATTCTTTTTTGTAGTAAAAAGATTACAAACGTGCCTGGGTTTTGTCATCTCTCTCTAACCTTTTTATACCATAAGCTCAGGTAATTATTATCATTTTTTATTTATTTTTGAGATAGAGTCTCGCTACATCACCAGGCTGGAGTGCAGTGGCGCGATCTCGGATCACTGCAACCTCTGCCTCCTGGGTTCAAGCTATTCTCCCGCCTCAGCTTCACGAGTAGCTGGGATTACAGGCATGCTCCACAATGCCCAGCTAATTTTTGTATTTTTAGTAGAGACGGGGTTTCATCATGTTGGCCAGGATGGTCTCCATCGCCTGACCTTGTGATCTGCCTGCCTTGGCTCCCAAAGTGCTGGGATTACAGGCATGAGCCAGCGCACCCGCCAAGCTCAGGTTATTTTTACAGGTCATTCAGGATGACATATTTTCTTATTGCAAATGCCTGTACCTTTATCTTCTCTCTTATGAGGGCTGCTGCTCCTTCCAGGTGACCCTTTTTGACAGCAGAACCTAAGAAAAGTTAATGTTGTTTCTCTTTTCTCCCACATTTTATCCATTGGAATGGTGATGGTATTCTTTTCTTCACTTTGAGAGAAACTTTGAGAGTGTGAATAGCCACAAATTTAGAAGTTTCTTTTTAGCTTTGCTATAAACATGGCCCATAATCCTATATCTTGCCTGTGATCATCCAGGTAGGTGGCAGACATAAGTCCACTGTGTTTTCCCTTGGGGATGCATATTAAGCATCTAAGTGTTATCCTTAAGGTCTCTCTGTTTACATGGAGTCAGAAAACAGCACAACTGACACATCCCAGTTGGGGGGTTTATATCTCCCTGCACAGCTCTCTCCAGTGAATCTTCCTCAACACTACTCTTTTGTTTTGTTTTTCTCTATGATCATCTGACACTTTTATATTCTTATTGTGGCATGGAATTTAAAAGCTCTTTATGACCGACAATGTACTTTTTAACTTCTATACCACTTTTGTTATTGATTATTTTTCTTTTTTTGAGATGAAGTCTTACTCTGCTCTCCAGGCTGGAGTGCAGTGGCATGATCTTGGCTCACTGTAACCTCTGCCTCCTGGGTTCAAATGATTTTCCTGCCTCAGCCACCCTAGTAGCTGTGATTACAGGCATGTACCACCATGCCCGGCTAATGTTTGCATTTTTAGTAGAGACAGGATTTCACCATGTTGGCCAGGCTGGTCTCAAACTCCTGACCTCAGGTGATCTGCCCACCTTGGCCTCCCAAAGTTCTGGGATTACTGGAGTGAACCACCGCATCCAGCATGGATATTGCTGACTCTTATGTGTTCTGGAACTTTCATTCTAAGTTCCTGTTACATATATCTCTATGCATGCACTTATCTATAACTATTTTGAACCATATTGCAGACAAGCTGGTAAACTGGTATATTTCATTTACATCAAGAAACATGTAAAGCCTGTATTTTCTTCCATTTAGGATTGCTTGTATTTTTAAGATATGAAGTGATTCAATTTAAACAGTCAGGCTTTTAATTTATTTGAAAAAAGTGTTATTGCTCTGAAAGCAAATGGAGATACCTTAAGTGACTCCATGAGCTATGAACACTGGCTCAGTGTTGTAGCGTTGGCTATAAAAGGATGCATCACATGCTTCACAGTATATATGCTTCTTGATTACTTTGGTCAGAATAAATAAATGCTGCTAGTAACCATGGACTCTCTTTCTAAATATTTACCATGTGATTTTTCTCTCACATTTTTCTCTTTGCTGGGGCATATTTTCCTGGAACCCATGGTTTCAGCTCATCACTTTCGATTTCCAAAGGAATACATAATAAAAAGTGCCAATGATAAGAGCATATGAACCCTGGGCGGGTTCTGAATCATTCCCTTGAAATATAAATAATACCAGTATTCAGAGACACTCTTCTGATTTAAGGTTTCTTTATCCACCTGTTAAGGAATTTTTTTTTTAAAAGCATAAAATTATGAGTCTCATAGAGATATAAAAGGATCACATGTCAAAGATTTTATTTAACTCATTAATTAATGAAAAAAGCAGTGAGATATGACAAATGGTTTGTAAGATAACTCAAAGCAGTACATTTATAGTCAGATAAGAGATGCTAAAACACATTCACAAATGGATGCAAACTGGCAAAACCCTTGAATGTCTACAGGGCCATAATCAATTGCTTTCAACGACATAATTTGCAGTTTCATGAACAGGAATTATTTACATCTGTATTACTGCACTGTAAACTAATTTCTGTCTCTATAGAGTAGTAAAATAGCCTAGTCAAAGACAAAGATAAAGACAATCCTGATAAATGAACCAGCCCAGACACCCATCAAGTTTAAAAGCCTTTTGCGAATTTCTTCAGGGAAGCATATCTCAAACCCCTCTATGTACTACTTCATATATTAGGTGGAAATGCTAAATGCTCAACATCCTGCATTTACACTGTTAGTTAAAGCTTTTTGGTAAATGATCACCATCATCGAGCATTATCTGAACTGGCTATACAGCATGCTTTGCCTCTGTAGTTGAGTTCTGATTGCCTTGTTGTCTGATCCCTGATGAAAGTTAGGGCACTTGGAGACCAATGACTGTGCTTTGAATGCATTACCTAGCCTGATCCGTCGTTCACATCAGGTACTTAGTTAATGTCCAATGAGGGCATAAGTGATTTGAGAGAAAATTATTCTAAGGTCACTCTACTAACTTAAAAGATAATTTTTTCTCCTTCCCTAGAAAAATTTAGTTATTCAAAAGCAAATACTGGAAAAAAGATCTCAAGGTATATCATGTTTATGTATAAAACAAGTAAGTATTTAGCTTTTTATTTTTATACATATTTTTGCTAAGAAAATATTAGTTGGATATAATTTTATATACTTTCAGTTCTACATCACATTATTCTAAGGCTCAAAGTATTCTTTGTCCTTAATTTGAAACATTTGGCATTTATGCTCTAAGGAGCAGCTCTGGTAATGAGAGAATATGTTTTGCATACTCCTGGTCTGCATACTCCAGTAATGTTTTCAAACTAAAAATTAATTTTTAAACAGCAGGCTTCTGTGACCATGACACTGTTGTTAAAATCTCTTTTTGGCACAATATTGTGCTTTCTTTAGTCTTTGTTGATGCTTTTATTTTTTAAAAGCTACATTTTATGCTACATTGGTAACTTTTTTCCAAAATTAATATTTAATCCAAAGTATATTGGAAAATAAAATAGAAATGTATTAACATTGCATAAGCCTGAAGTTAGTAGGATCTTAAATTTTTATTTAGTAAGTTGGGACAGGGCACATTTTTTTTCTGGAAACAAATAAAAAGGATAGTAAAGAAATATCCTAAGAACAAACAGATTAGGGCATTCCGCAATATTTGAAGACAAAGGTAAGATAATAATGATAACAATAATAGTAATAAATATCCATGCATTTCCACAATCAAAATAACAAAATATGTTACAAATTAGGATTTATATTATTTTTGTACATAATTTTGTGTTTTAGAAATGTTAAGATTTTCAAGGGAGAAGAATATCAAAATTATTTCTGTGAATTACCTTGAAAATATTACTCATTGAAACTATATCTCATTTTTAGTTTCAGAATAGTAATAGTTGGCTTTTAAAAGCAGCAGTAAAAACATTTAGTTGTAGATTATGCATCCTATTAATAATAAAGTTAGTTTGCCAGAGGCATTTGCTGGTACTTGGTTTGAAACTTGACTCTCAGTTTCCAAATTGATTCATTCCCTTTTGGAAAAAAATAGAACCACCAATTTCAGTATGCTTCTTCCAGAGAAAAATTGCTGCCTAGTTCAGTTCAAGCCAGTTCATTAAGTATCTCTTGACAGTCTATTATGTATCAGACCGTTTTGAAAATATAGGAATACAAAAATGAATGACATTTTTAGACTAGTGGGAGAGATGAACACAAATATAATTTCCTGTGCAAGGAAGTAGGATGCTAAAGAATCGCTTAAAATCTCCATAAATTCAAGAAGATATTTTTGGAGAATGTGACCCCTTGGCTGAGGTGTGAACAATAAACAAGTTACAAAAAGTGAAAAGGTGTAAAAAGCTTTACAGATGTGTGTGTGTGAGTGTTTGTGTGTGTGTCTGTGTGTATGTGTGAAATGGTGAAGTGAAGTATGGCAATGAGATGTGAATGGTGAGATGGGAGTGGTGTGTTTCTAGAAGCAGCTTTGGGTCCCACCTCGTTTCTCATTTTAGGGAACTCCCACTCTACTGTGGGTATAAATATTAAAGAAGTTTTTTATTTGACGAAAGTGTGAATACTTAGGAAAGCCTCTTTATTTAGTTGGGTGTAGAGTAGACTTCTGGAATTTCCTGGTATAAGATAAAAAGAACGAGGATACATTAGTCATAGAGAAGAAGGTAGGAGGAAAGGTTTAGCAGAGGCAGTACAGAGGCAGAAGAGAATATGAGATAATGGAGGAACTGTTAGAAGTTTGCTTACAAGTTTTTGTTGGAAGAAGTTTGGTGTGCTGTGTGCCAAGAGAAACTGGCAAGACATGAGGCTGGACCTCATGGGAACATTATATACACATATACCTACACACACACACACAGACTCATATGTTTATATTTATGTATATTATAATATACTATATTATATTATACATAATATATATATCTGAAAAATATATATATTTATAAATCTGAAAATTAGCTTTTTAAGTTTACAACAACATTACTTTTACAGAATTATTTCCAAGAGAGTACAGAGAGTTCTCATATACTCTATTTCCAATTTCCCCTTTAGTATTGATAACATGTTATATTAGTACAGTGCATCTGTTATAATTAATGAGATAATATTGATACATTATTATTAACTAAAGTTCATACTTTATTCATCTACTCAATGCCCGTTTTCTGTTCCAAGATTCCATCCAGGATACAACATGACCCTTAGCAGTCATGTCTCCTCAGGCTCTCTCGGTTGTGAGAGTTTCTCAGACTTCTCTTATCTTTCATGACCTTGGCAGTTTTGAGGAGTGCTAACCAGATATTATGTGGAATGTCCCTCAATTCAAATTTGCTTTATTTTTTTTCCTCATAAATTAGAATGAGTCACTATGTTTTAGGAGGAATACCAAAAAGGCAAAATGCCCTTATCATCACTTCATATCAACAGTACGTATTACCAATTTAAGTAATCACGTTGATATTAACCTAGATCACCTAGCTTGGGCTACTGTCTTAAATTTATCACTGAAAGCTTCCTTTTTTTCTATACCATGCTCTTTGGGAAGAAGTCACTGTGCACAGTTTGGATAAGAAGTGGGAGCTGTATCCTCCTTTGTTGAAGGAAGAATACCTGCGTAAGTTAGCAGGAATTCTTCTGTATAGGATATGTGTTGATTCTTTCCTCATTTAATTATTTATGCAAATATGTATTCAATCAGTATAAATATTTGTATTTTCAAAATATTTTGAGTTATAATCCAATGTTACTTTCTTTTGGTTCTTCAAATTATTCCAGTTTCAGCCATTAAAAGGTCTTTCTTTTTTTTTTATTATACTTTAAGTTCTAGGGTACATATGCACAATGTGCAGGTTTGTTACATGTGTATACATGTGCCAGGTTGGTGTGCTGCACCCATTAACTCATCATTTACATTAGGTATGTCTCCTAATGCTATCCCTCCCCTGTCACCCCACCCCACAATAGACCCCAGTGTATGATGTTCCCCTTCCTGTGTCCAAGTGATCTCATTGTTCAGTTCCCACCTATGAGTGAGAACATATGGTGTTTGGTTTTCTGTTCTTGTGATAGTTTGCTGAGAATGATGGTTTCCAGCTGCATCCATGTCCCTACAAAGGACACAAACTCATCCTTTTTTATGGCTGCATAGTATTCCATGGTGTATGTGTGCCACATTTTCTTAATCCAGTCTGTCATTGATGGACATTTGGGTTGATTCCAAGTCTTTACTATTGTGAATAGTGCCACAATAAACATACATGTGCATGTGTCTTTATAGCAGCATGATTTATAATCCTTTGGATATATACCCAACAATGGGATGGCTGGGTCAAATGGTATTTCTAGTTCTAGATCCTTAAGGAATCGCCACACTGTTTTCCACAGTGGTGGAACTAGCTTACAGTCCCACCAACAGTGTAAAAGTGTTCCTATTTCTCCACATCCTCTCCAGCACCAGTTGTTTCCTGATTAAAAGGTCTTTCATTGGCTGCCATATCCTTTTGAAATACCACCAGCATAGTAGTTTTATTATTATTATTATCATTACTACCATTTTCTATGTTTTGGCACTGCAGTTGCTCCGGGTTCATCTTGTGCATCTTCCTGCCACTGTCCTACAATCAGCCATTTCTCCAAGAAGCCATGATTCTTTTTATTCTGGGCACTTGGTGTGCTCATTGCTACTAAGATGTGGTTGCTTCTAGGGCTTCCAGCTGACAGAAAAAGCAAATATATGCATGCAAATCAGCCTAACATATACATCTAGCTACAAATATTTCTGTATGCAACCATCTATATCTAACAGGTTGGTGCAAAAGTGAATGCAGGTTTTGCAATTGAAAGTAATAGTATGAAGCTAAACATGAGTCCTCACTGATGTCTTCCACTACATTACATTACCGCATGAACATTCTAGCTTCCTGTCCTTGCTTACCCGTTAACTCTTACCCCCAACAGTGAGAAATCTGGCTCCTAACATCCACGATTTATATATTTAGCTCAATTTCAGTATAAATGTATTGTGGTTTCAGTTGTTAAGCTATTCTCTCTGGAAAACTACTTTACCAGTTAGAGTGCAGTGCAAACATGTCCTGTGCTTCACCCATTCAACCTCCCCATGTCCCACCAGCTTGAATTCTTGGCAACCACTGAACTATTTACCATCTCTACAGATTGCCCTTTCCAGAATGTCACATAATTAGAATTATACACTTTGTGTATGATTCCAAAAATAAACCTTTTTCCAGACTGGTTTATTTCATTTAGCAATGTGTACTTAAGATTCATCTCTGTTTCATCATGGCTTGATAGCTCATTTTTTAAAGTTGCTGAATAACATTCCATTGTATGGAGGTAAGACAGGTTTGTCGATTTTGCTTATCATATTGAAGGACATTTTGGTTACTTTCATGTTTGGGAAATTATGCATAAAACTGCTGTAAACGTTTGTGTGCAGGTTTTGTGTGGGCATAAGTTTTCAAATCAGTTGGGTAAATACTAAGGAGTATGACTGCTGGATTGTAGGGTAAGACTATATGTAGCTTTGTAAGAGACTACCAAATGGGCTTTCAAAGCAGCTTTACTATTTTTTATTCCCAGCAGCAATAAGGGAGAGTTCCTATAGCTTCGTATCTTCATTGACAGTTAGTATGGTCAATTTTTAAGTTTTAGCCATTCTAATAGTTGTGTAGTGGTAACATATTCTTGTTTTAATTTGCAATCTCCTAAGAATGAACCATGTTGAACATTTCTGTATGCTTATTTGTCATTTGTATATCTTTGTTAGTGAGATATCCAGTCAGATATTTTGCTTATTTTAAAATTTAGTCTTTTTCTTATTTTTGATTTTTATAATTTCTTTGCATATTGAGGATACAAATATTTTTCAAATATGTGTTGTGAAATATCTTCTCCCAGTTTTTCTTTTTATTGTAAATAGTGTGTTTTGCACGGTGGAAGTTTTCAATTTTAATAAAGTCCATCCATTTTTCTTCATGGATCAGATGCCATACTTAAAAACTCATCAACTCTGAAAAGATATTACACATCATATGTCATCAGGGAATTACAGATAAAAATAACAACTTAATGCCACTATACACTGATTAGAATGGCCAAAATTCAAATGCTGGCAAGAATGTAGAACAACTGGAACTCTCACTCATTGCTGGTAGAAATGTAAAAGGGTACAGCCACCTTGGAAGACAGTTTAGCTGTTTCTTACAAAGCAAAATACACTCTTAACATATGATCCAGCAATTGCGTCCTTTGGTATTCACCCAAAAGAGGAGAAAGCTTGTGTCTACACAGAAACCTGCACACAGGTATTTATAGCAGCTTTATTAATAATTACTGAAACTTGAAAGCAACCAAGCTGTTCTCATGTGGGTGAATGAATAAATAAAGTGTGATGCATTCATGTAAAGGAATATTACTTCAAACTGGAAAGAAATGAGCTATTTGGCCATGAAAAGACATGGAGAAAAAATGTACAAGGAGACTTCTAAAAGTACATGGAGTAAATGGAATTAAGAGATAAAAATAAAAATATAAGCTTTATTTCTCAGCCTAAGTTTCATCAAGATCACGATACCTTTGTAAGCAATGATACCAGCCATTTAGTCCACCCCTGAAGAACTGAGGGTCATGGGAATGAAACCACATCAATGTAGTCTCTCTTACATTATTAACTGGAAAAATAAATGAGTACCTTTTAGAAATTGTTTTCAGATTATGAAACAAAACAAAGTCAGAAGGAGACAAATCAGGACCATAAAGTGGATGCTTAATGATTTCCCATCAAAACTCTTGGAAAATTGTTCTTGTTTGATGAGAGGAATGAGCAGGAGCATTGTTGTGGTAAAAGACTCTGGTGAAGGCTTTCCAGGCATTGTTCTGTTAAAACTTTGTCTGTCTCAAAGCCCCACCCTCATAATAAGCAGATATTTTGTTCTTGGACCTTGCAGAATGTCAACAACCAAACGTTTCGAGCATCCCAAAAAAACTATGGCTATGAACTTTGCTCTTGACCAATTGACTTTCGCTTTGTCTGAACAACTTCTACCTCTTGTTAGCCAATGCTTTGATTGTGATTTTTCTTCAAGATCACACTGGTAAAGCCATGTTTTATCTCTCATTACAATTCTTTGAGGTCCTGAAGAAATGTTTCAGGAGCTTGATCTGACTTGTTTGAAATTTCTACTGAACGCTCTGCTCCTGTCTGCAGCTGATTTCAGTGCAATGGTTTTGCCAGCGATCAAGTAGAAAATTTCCTCACCTTTAATTTTTCAGTTAAAATTTTGTAAGCTTAACTGATGGAGATGCCTATGGTATTGACTACTGTTTGTGCTGTAAATTGTTAATTTTCTTCAAATAGAACATGAACAAGATTAATTTTTTTGCTTGCAAATTGATGTGAATAATCTACCTCTACGATCTTCTACTTCAATATTACCCCATCACATTTTAGAATAAGTTATTCATTTGTAAACTGCTGATTTATTTGGGGCATTGTCTCAATAAACTTTTCATAATCCACTAATGATTTTATCACTATTCCACCCAGACTTCACCATAAATTTGATGTTGGTTATTGCTTCAATATTAGCAAAATTTATGTTGCGCTGACAGGGGCTCTTTTCAAACTGATGTTTTATCCCTTGTATTTCCTGAAACCAAGTCCTGCTCAACAATGTTATTACAAGTTAATACAAGTCTATTTTGGTCCAAAACATTTGATATCTGTGCAGAGTCTTTTTTTGTCATACACACGTGACATGAACTTTTTGAAGACTTCTTGTGTATTAGTAAGCAAAAGAAGTCACATACCATTTGATTCTAACCATACGGAATTCTGGGAAAGGCAAAAACCATAGATACGATAAAAAGATCGGTAGTTGCTATGCGATAAGGGGAGGGAGAGATGAATCGTCAAAGCACACAAGATTTTTATGGCAGTGAAACTATACTGTATGATATTATAAAACATATCATTATATATTTGCCAAAACTCCAAGAATGCACAATACCAATGTACAACACCAAATGTAATACTGTGAACTTTGGGTGACATTGTTAATGTAGGGTCATCAATTGCAATAAACGTTCCACTCTAGAGGGGAAAGCTGATAATGGATGATTGATTCTATACTTTTATTATATGTAGAAATATTCAAGTTATCTATTTCTCCCATGTGAATTTAGTAGCATGTTTCTTTTAAGAAACTGGTCCATTCTATTTAAGTTACCAAATTTATGGGCACACAGTTGCTCATAGTATGTTCTTATTATTCTTTTAATGTCACTGAGATATATAGTGATGATTCTTCTTTCGTTTTTGATATTAGTAATTTTGGACTTTTTCTTGGTTAGCTTTACTATAATGCTTTTAATTTTGTTGATCATTTCAAAAAGTATAATGTTTCATCAATTTTTCTCTATTGTTTTTGTGTTTTACATTTCATTGGTTTCTGTGCTATATTTTATTATTTCTTTTCTTCTTGTTACTTTAGGCTCATATTGCTGTCCTTTCTCCAGTTTCCTAAAGTACAAATGTAGGTTATAGATTTTAGATCTGCAACACTATAAATTGCCCTCCTGTATTTGTCCATTCTCATGCTGCTATTAATAAAATACCTGAGACTGAGTAATTTATAAAGGAAAGAGATTTAATTGACTCTTAGTTGCGCATTGCTGGGGAGGCTTCAGGAAATGGGCTAGTCTAATCTGAACACCCCACTGTCTACTGGCAAGGTTTCTGCCTAGTTGCACCCTCTTGCAAGGCAGTCTCAGCTGTCCTACTACAATGCTTGCCAGTAGCCACCACTATATCTCTTTCTCTAGTAGACCCTGTCTCCACATTGGGTGCTTTTTTCAGATGAAACGTGTATTAGTTTGTTTTCACACTGTTGATAAAGACATACTGGAGCCTGGGTAATTTATAAAGGAAAACGGGTTTAATAGACTTACAGTTCCATGTTGCTGGGGAAGCCTCACAATCATGGTGGAAGGCAATGAGAAGAAAGTCAAGACTTAAATGGATGGTATTAGGCAGAGAGAGAGATTGGGTAGGTAAACTCCCCCTTATTACACTGACAGATCTTGTGAGACTTATTTACTATAAGGAACCGCATGGGAAAGACCTACCCCCGTGATTCAGTTACATCCCACGGGGTCGCTCCCACAACATGTGGGGATTCAAGATGAGATTTGGGTGGGGGACATGGCCAAACCGTATTATTTCACCCCTGGCCCCTCCCAAATTTCATGTCATCACATTTCTGAACCAATCATGCCTTCCCAACAATCCCCCAGTCTTAACTAATTTTAGTATTAACTCAAAAGTCCACAGTCCAACATCTCATCTGAGACAAGGCAAGTATGAGCCTTCTTCCATACCCTTCCACGTATGAGCCTGTAAAATCAAAAGCAAATTACTTACACTCTAGGTACAATGGGGGTACAGGCATTGGGTAAATACAGCCATGTCAAAAATATGTTGGAATTCAAAATAAGATGTGGGTGGGGACACAACCAAACCGTATCAAACCTCATCCAACCAGCATCTGGCCACAGCCTTCACCTGCCTGCAGCTTTTCTCCACTCCCCCCACACCATGCATGTGTGTGTAAATCCCTGCCACCCTGCGAGTGTACCTGCAAACACCCACTACCCCATTGGTATACAAACTGTTATGGACCTCCAGCCTGCCCACTGCAGTGCTTTTGCTGGCAGTCCCTGTCAGAGTGTTGTTGCTAGTATACTGACAATACCTTGGCCTCTCCAGTACAGCAGGTGCTTGACCTCAAGGGACAAGAGAACAGAGCTGTGGGCCTCATCCCAGCACTCTAGGATAGAGCACATAACCCAGGACTGATGAGTTGAGCCTTAGCCCCTGAAAGCATCCAGAAAAAATGCCAACTGACTAAACTCAACGTATGCCACAATCAAACCCTCAAGGGTATCGAAGAAAATAAAAGCAAAAAGCTCCATCCAGAAGACAGAAAGTTCAAAGATAAAAGGGACATCAGACTACACAGAGGAGAAAAACTAGAAGTATCTAGCAATTCTAAAAGCCAGAGTGTCTTCTTACCTCAAAAGTCAGAGTGTCTTCTTACCTCAAAATAACTGTAATGGTTCCCCAGCAATAGATCCTAACCAGATGGAAGTGGCTGAAATGAAAGACATAGAATTCAGAATCTGGATGGCAAGGAAGTTCAATCAGATACAAGAGAAGGTTGAAACCCAATTCAAGGAAAGCAGTATATTGATCCAAAAGCTGAAAGACATAATAGCCATTTAAAGAAAGTACCAAACTGAACTTCTAAAGATGAAAAATTTACTATAGGAATTTCATAATGCCATTGGATTTCAGAGCATGAATTTCAGAGCATGAAGACACTTCTTCAAATCATACAGAAAGACAAAAAAGGAGAAAAAAATTAAAAATGGGCAAACCTCCAAGAAATATGGGATTGTGTCAAGAAACTAAATCTACCACCCTTTAGAATTCCTGAAGATATAAGAGAGAAAGCAAGCAACTTGGAAAACATATTTGAGGATATTGTTCACAAAAGTTTCCCTAATCTTGCTGGACAGATAGACATGCAAATTCAAGAAATTCAGAGAACCCCTGTGAAAAAATATGTAAGAAGACCATCTTCAGGACACATAGTTATCAGATTCTGCAAGGTCAACACAAAAGACAACATCCTAAAGGTAGCTAGAGAGAAGGAACCAGTTATCTACAAAAGGAAGACCACCAGGCTAATAGTAGACCTTTCAGCAGAAACCTTACAAGCCAGAAGAGACTGGGGACCTATTTTTGGCATCCTTAATGAAAAGAAATTCCAATTAAGAATTTCATATCCAGCCAGACTAATCTTCATAAGCAGAAGAAAAATAAAATCCTTTTCAGACAGGTAAACATTAAAAGAATTTGTTACCACCAGATGTGCCTAGAAAGAGATCCTTAAGGGAGTACTATATATGAAAACAAAAGGACAATACCTGCTACCACAAAACACATCTAAATTTAGTGAATTTGCCAGGTGTGGTGGCTCACACTGTAAACCCAGCACTTTGGGAGGCCAAGGTGGGTGGATCATGAGCTCAAGAGATGAAGACCGTCCTGGCCAACGTGTTGAAACCCCATGTCTACTAAAAATACAAAAAGCAAAAAAAATATTAGCTGGGCGTGGTGGCATTTGCCTGTAGTCCCAGCTACTCAGGAGGCTGAGGCAGGAGAATCTCTTGAACTTGAGAGTGAAAGGTTGCAGTGAGCTGAGATCATGCCACTGCACTCCAGCCTGGAGACAGACCGAGACTCCATCTCAAAATAAACAGACAAATAAACAAATTAAGTGCATTTATGTACTTAACTATGTATTAAGCTATAAAGCAACTATGCAATCAAATATACATAACAAATAGCTAACAATACAATGACAGGATCAAATACTCACATATCAATACTGACTTAGAATGTAAATGGACTTCACACCATACTTAAAAGGCACAGTGGCAAGATCTAATTGTTTGCTGTCTTCAAGAGACCCATCTTACATACAATCACAAGCATAGGCTTAAAGTAAAGGGATGGAGAAAGATCTGTGAAGCGGAAAGGAAACATAAAACAGCAGGTATTACTTTGCTTATTTCTGACCAATCACTGTAAATCAACAATAACTAAAAGTACAAAAAAGGGCATTACATAATGGTAAATAGTTCAATTCAATAAAAGACTTAACTATCCTAATTGTATAAGCACCCAACATAGAAGCACCCAGATTCACAAAACAACTTCTTCTTAGAGAACTGCAAAGAGAGTTAGGCAGCTACATAGTAATAGTGGAAGCCCTCAATATCCCATGGAAAGTGTTTGACAGATCACAAAAACATGAAACTAACAAAGATAGGAGCTAATCCCAACAATTTACAAAATGCATCAAATGGACATCTAGAGAATAGTCCACCTAAGAACAACAGAATATACATTCTTCTCATCTTCACATAGCACATAATCTAAGATGAACCATATACTCAGCCATAAAGCAATCCTCAATAAATTAAAAACAAACTAAATCATACCAACCAAATTCTTGGACCACAGCACAGTAAAAAAAGAAATTAATATTAAGAAAATTGCTCAAAACCACACAATCACGTGGAAATTAAAAAACTTGCTACTGAAAGACATTTGGGTGAAAAATGAAATTAAGGCAGAAATAACAAATAAATTTGTAACAAATGAAAACAAAGATATAATGTACCAGAATTTCTGGGACACTGCTACTGTTAAGAGGAAAGTTTATAGCACTGCATCAAGAACTTAGATTTCACATTAGTAATCTAACATCACACCCACAGGAACTAGAAAAAGAAAAAGAGTAAACCAACTGCAAAGCTAACAGGAGAAAAGAAATAGCCAAAATACTTAGGGATACAACCATCCAGAGAGGTGAAAGATCTCTATAATTAGAATTCCAAAATGCTGCTCAAAGAAATCAGAGATCACACACACACACACACACACAAAATTCTATGCTCGTGGATAGGAAGGATTAATATTGTTGAATTGGCCATACTGCCAAAAGCAATTTATACATTCAATGCTATTTCTATAAAACTACCAGTATCAAAAAACTGTTTTAAAATTCATATGGAACCAAAAAAAAAAAAGGTGCTCAAATAGCCAAAGCAATCCTGTACAAAAATAACAAAGGTGGAGGTACCATACTACCTGATTTTAAACTATACCACAAGGATACAGCAACCAAAATAGCATAATACTGGTAGAAAACCAGATATGCAGTCCAATGTAACAAGATAGAGGACTCAGAAATAAAGCTGCACTCCTACAACCATCTAATCTTCAGCAAAGTCAACAATAACGAGCAATGGGGAAAGGGTTCCCTATTCAATAAAAGTGCTGGAATAACTGGTGAACCTATGCAGGAGATTGAAACTGGAACACTTCCTTTCACTACCAACAAAAGTCACCTGGAGATGGATTAAAGACTTACACATTAGTCCTAAAACAATAAAAACATAGAAGAAAATCTAGGAAATGCCATTCTGGATACAGGCCTTGGCAAAGATTTCAGATGAAGTCTCCAACAGCAATTGCAACAAAAACAAAAATAGACAAGTGGAATCTGATTAAACTGAAGAGCTTCTGCACAGCAAAAGAAACTATCAACAGAGCAGACAACCTACACAATGGGAGAAAATATTCACAAACTTTATATCTGACAAAGACCTAATATCCAGAATCTATAAGGAACTTCAGTAAATCAATAAGCAAAAACCAAACAACCCCATTAAAAAATGAGCAAAAGAAATGAACACACACTTATCAAAAGAAGAAATACACACATCCAACAAGCATATGAAAAAGTGTTTATTATCACTAATTATTAGAGAAATTCAAATAAAAACCACAATGAGATACCATTTCACACCAGTCAGAATGGCTACTATGAAAAAGTCAAAAAGTTCCAGATGCTAGTGAGGTTGCAGAGAAAAGGAAAAGTTTATATACTTTTAGTAGGAATGTAAATTAGTTCAGTTACTGTGGAAAGCAGTTTGGAGGTTTCCCAAATAATTAATATGGAACTACCATTTGGCTCAGCAGTTCCATTGCTGGGTATGTACCCGAAGGAATATAAATCATTCTATCAAAAAGATCCATGCACATGTAGGTTCATCACAGCAATATTCATAGTAGCAAAGACGTGGAATCAACTTAGATGCCCATCAATAGTAGAGTGGATGAAGAAAATGTGGAATACTACGCAGTCATAAAAAATACAAAATGTTGTCCTCTGCAGCAACATGATTGAGTTAGATACCATTATTCTAGGTGAATTAATGCTGGAAAGATAACCAAATACTGTGTGTTCTTGCTTATAAGTGGGAGCTAAACATTGAGTACACACTGACACAAAGATGGAAACAGTAGACACTGGAAATTTCCTTCCTTCCTTCCTTCCTTCCTTCCTTCCTTCCTTCCTTCCTTCCTTCCTTCCTTCCTTCCTTCCTTCCT
>NC_045436.1:150378085-150410465 GCF_002776525.5 Piliocolobus tephrosceles
CCTTCCTTCCTTCCTTCCTTCCTTCCTTCCTTCCTTCCTTCCTTCCTAGTCTTGCTCTGTCACCCAGGCTGGAGTGTAGTGGTGTGATCTTGACTCACCGCAAGCTCCGCCTCACAGGTTCACACCATTCTCCTGCCTCAGCCTCCCGAGTAGCTGAGACTACAGGCGCCTGCCACCACGCCTGGCTAATTTTTTGTATTTTCAGTAGAGGCGGGGTTTCACCATGTTAACCAAAATGGTCTGGATCTCCTGACCTCGTGATCTGCCTGCCTTGGCCTCTCAAAGTGCTAGGATTACAGGCATGAGCCACCGGCCCGGCCAACACTGGTGACTTCTTAAAGAGGAAGGTGGGAATTGGGTGAGAGTCAAAAAACTACCTATTGGATATTCTGCTCACTACCTATGTGATGAAATCATTTGGAAACCAAACCCCAGCTACATGCAATTTACAAGTCTGCACGTGTACCCCTTTAACATAAAATAAAAATTGACAATGCACACACCCACACCCACACATTTGTATATATAAACTCACTTCCTGCTTGCATGGTTACTGATGGGAAGTCCAAAGTGACTCTTATCTTTATTGCTCTATAGGTAAGAGTTCAGCCTACGCTCCAGCTTCTGTCATAATTTTTCCTTTGGTTGTCTTGAATATGATATTCCTAGATGAAATTGTATTTTTATTTATTTATTTATTTATCTATTTATTTATTTATTGAGATGGAGTCTTGCTCTGTCGCCTAGGCTGGAATTTAGTGGCGTGATCTCGGTTTACCGCCTCCCGAGTTCATACTGTTCTCTCGCCTCAACCTCCTGAGTAGCTGGGACTACAGGCATCTGCCGCTACATTTGGCTAATTTTTTTGTGTTTTTAGTAGAGATGAGGTTTCATCTTGTTAGTCAGGATTGTCTCGATCTCCTGACCTCATGATCTGCCAGTCTCAGCCTCTCAAAGTGCTGGGATTACAGGCCTGAGCCACGGCACCTGGCCAAAATTGTGTTTTATTTGCATTTGTTATGCTTGGTGTTCTCTGGTCTATTCAATCTTATTTTGTGTATGTCAATAATTTTGAAAAGTTCTTGGCCAATTATTGTCTTAAACATTTTTCCTTCTGCTCTGTTCTCTATTTTTCTTCTTCCACTTTTCCAGTTATGAAAAGATCTTTTGATAATGTCTCAGAGTTCCCGGATGCTTTTGCTGTTTTGGTCTTTCTTGTTTTCTTTTTGCAATTCAGTGTGGGAAGTTTCTATTAACATCACTTTGAGATTTTTTTCTGATTGGTATTGATTATATTAAGACCATCAAAGATACTTTTTTATAAGAATGTTTTTATATCTAGCATTTATTTTTGCATCTTAGATTTTCTGTTTCTGTGGTTTCATTACACATCTGCTCTTGTATGTGGTCCATTTTTTTCCATTATATCCCTTAACACAGGAACATTAGACAATGTAAATTTCCTGTCTGATAATTCCAACGTTTGCTTCATATCTGAGTCTGGTTCTGATACTTTCTTTGTTTCTTCATATTGTGTTTTTACCTGCCTTTTAGCATGAGTCATGTTTTTTGTTGTTGTCGTCGTTGTTGTTTTAACTGAAAGACAGACATGTTTTCTGGCAAAAGGAACTGAGATACATAGGCTTAAACTTGAGAATTTACATTAAGGTGGTAAGAAGTTGGGTTGTGCTTGTTGTTTGCTGTAACAATAGGTGCTAGAGGCTTTGAATTCCTCTTGTTTTCAGGTGTCCTCTTGACTTTGGCCTTCCCTATGTGCTTCTTCTCAGTCAGAACCTGTGTCATGTAGATCTTTTAGCTGTAATCCACTGTTGTTATACTAGAGTTATGTTAGTGTGGTAGTACATTGTGCAAACAGGGGATTATTCTATAATCTCAACTCTCCAATAATTGAGACAAAGAGGTTAAAGGGAGCTGAAGTGAACGGAATAAACTTCTCACATGGTCTGGGAGAGGGTTATGGTAAGATTTTTCCTTCTGAATACTAAGCTTTTGTTATGGAGAAGGCTCTGGGTACATTTCTCAATAAATACCCTTCTTCTCCTTTAGTCAGAGCTTGGAAGTGGTCTTTATAGAATCTTTATTGTGAGTACCTGGTTACATTTCTGAACCTTCCTATGAAAATTTTGGGATCTACCTATTTTTACTCTGGTTTTAGTTTTTAAATCTCATGCTAGTCTACATGCAGCCTCTAGTAATTTTTTAAAATTACCATTTATCTTTAACATTATTTTATGGCTCCAGTGGTTTTTATTCCAGGTAATCAGGTCTCTGCTGTGATTTTCTGGATTCATTTTTGGTTACATTTCTGAACCTTCCTACGAAAGTTTTGGGATCTACCTATTATTACTCTGGTTTTAGTTTTTAAATCTCATGCTAGTCTACATGCAGCCTCTAGCAATTTTTCAAAATAACCATTTATCTTTAACATCATTTTATGGCTCCAGTGGCTTTTGTTCCAGGTAATCGGGTCTTTGCTGTGATTTTCTGGATTCATCTGTCTTTCAAATTTTTATGATGGTTGTTTGCCCTGCCAACTCAGCTCTTTTGTAAGTCCAAATAAAGTGATAATTTTCAGTTTATCTAGACTTTTAATATTGTAAGTTTCAGAATAAAAATTACTGAGGTCTTTACAAATTAGAGCTGAAACTAGAAGTCTTTATGCATATTTTAACATTTTTATTCGAATTAAATTTGATGTTGATCTTCATTTCACTAATATGGGGGAATTTTAGTTATAATCTTCATGGTGACATTTATTACTTAGAATAAGATAAAATAATCCCATATCTCACACAGTGTCAAAACATTGAGGTCTCTCAGGTACTGGTTTTTATACCTACAGAGCTTCTTGTCAAGGAGCCTATTACCCTGCACTGCCTAATGCATTTGGATGACTGCTACCCTGCTGCTTTTGTTCAACTTGGGGCACAAAAATCTTGGGAAGGTTGATAGTCCATGTACCTCAGGATTAAATTATTTCTCTTAGGTGGTATTTGATATGGTTTGGCTGTGGGTCCCTACCCAATTATCACCTCAAATTGCAATCCCCATAATCTCCCCATGTCAAGGGTGGGACGAGGTGAAGGTAATTGGATCGTGGCGGGGGGGGGGGGGTTCTCCCATACTGTTCGCATGATAGTGAGTGAGTTCTCATGATGGTTACATAAACATCTGTCATTTGCCCTGCTTGCACTCATTCTGTCTTACTGCCCTTCTCCTTTGCCTTCCAACATGATTTTAAGTTTCCTGGAGCCTCCACAGCAACATGGGAAAGTGAGTCATTTAAATGTCTTTCTTTTAAAAATTACCTAGCCTTGGGTATTTCTTCATAGCAGTGTGAAAACAGTATAATACAGTAAATTGGTATCAGGAATGGAGTATTGCTGTAAGATACCTGAGAATGTAGAAGTGACTTTGGAACAGGGTAACAGGCAGAGGTTGGAACAGTTTGGAGGACTCAGAGGAAGACAGGAAGATGTGGGAAAGTTTGGAACTTCCTAGACACTTGTTGAATGGCTTTGACCAAAATGCTGAGAGTGATACAGGCAATGAAATGCAGGCCTAGTGGTCTCAGATGGAAATGAGAAACTTGTTGGGAACTGGAGTAAAGTTCACTCTCGCTATGCTTTAGCAAAGAGACTGGTGGCTTTTTGCCCCTGCCCTAGAGATCTGTGAAACTTTGAATTTGAGAGAGATAGTTTAGCATATCTGGAGGAAGAAATTTCTAAGCAGCAAAGCGTTCAAGAGATGACAGAGCATAAGAGTTTGGAAAATTTGCAGCTTGATGATGAATAGGAAAGAAAACCTCATTTTCTGGGTAGAAATTCAAACTGGCTCCAGAAATTTGCGTAAGTAACCAGGAGCCAAATGCTAATCACCAAGACAATGGGGAAAATGTCTCCAGGGCATGTCGGAGACCTTGGCAGCAGTGCCTCCCATCACAGGCCTGGAGGCCTAGGAGGGAAACATGGTTTTGTGGTCCGGGACCAGGGCACTCGTGCTCTGTGCAGCCTCAGGACATAGTGCTCTGTATCCCAGCTGCTTCAGCTCCAGCCATGGCTAAGATGAGCCAATGTACAGGTCAGCCCATTGTTCCAGAGCGTGAAAGCCCCAAGGCTTGGTAACTTCCACATGATGTTGAGCCTGTGGGTGCTCTAACCTCTGCCTACATTTCACAGGATGTATGAAAACGCCTGAATATACAGGCAGAAGTTTGCTGCAGGGGTGGAGCCCTCATGGAGAACCTCTTCTAGGGCAGTGCAGAAGGAAAATGTGGGGTTGGAAACCCCAGAGAGAGTCCCCACTGGGGTACAGCTAGTGGAGCTGTGAAAAGAGGGCTCCTGTCCCACAAACCCCAGAATGGTAGATACACTGGTAGCTTGCACTGTGTGCCTGGATAAGTTGCAGATACTCAATGCCAGTCTGTGAAAACAGATAGAAGGGAGACTGCACCCTGCAAAACCACAGGAATGGAGCTTCCCAAGGCCATGGGAGCCCACTTATTGCATCAGCATAGCTTGGATGTGAGACATGAAGTCAAAGGAGGAGATCATTTTGGAACTTTATGGTTTAATGACTTCCCTATTGGATTTTGGACTTGCATGTGTCCTGTAGGCCCTTTGATTTGGCCAATTTCTCCCACTTGTAATGGCTGCATTTACCCAATGCCTGTACACCTATTGTGTCTGGCTAGTAAGTAATTTGCTTTTGATTTTATAGGCTCAGAGGCAGAAGGGACTCGCCTTATCTCAGATGAGACTTTGGACTATGGACATTTTAGTTAATGCTGAAATGACTTAAGACTTTGGGGGACTGTTGGGAAGGCATATTCATGTTGAAATGTGAGAAGACGTAAGATTTAGGAGGGGCCAAGGGCACACTGATATGGTTTGGCCCTGTGTCCTCACCCAAATCTCACCTCAAATTGTAAACTCCAGAATCCCCATAAGTCAAGGGTAGGACCAGGTGGAGTAATCAGATCATGGGACAGTTTTCCCCATGCTGCTCTCATGATAGTGAGTGAGTTACCATGAGATCTAATGGTTATATAAGAGTCTAGCATTTCCCCTGCATGCACTCACTCCATCCTGCCACCCTGTGAAGAAAGTGCCTGCTTCTCCTTTGCCTTCTAAGGCAAAGATTATAAGTTTCCTGAGGTCTCTCCAGCTGTGAGTCAATTAAATCTCATTCCTTCATAAATTACCCAGTCTTTAATATTTCTTCATAGCAGTGTGAGAACAGACTAATACCCTATTTGTTGTAGACTTTGTGAGAGTATAGAAAATAGGGTCTAGGACACACATAATTATTGATTACAGAATGTGTAAACCTCCATCTCTCTGTCTCATCTCTGAGTATCTCAGTCCTGCTGCTTATTCTAGCCATTCTTTTCACTTGTCTGTCCTCCCTCTTTTCTCATAGCAACCACTCTTCATTATAGTTTCAATATATTAAATGTTTAAATATCTATTCAATATATTACATATTAAGAAAATGAAAGAGACAAGGAGGAGTCATTAAGAAAACCTAACTTTCCCCTGGATTATATCTTTAAGTTCAACAGATTTAATATTTTCTCAATGTAATATGCACCACAGGTTCACTAGCTTTGTGTATCTGTATGTGAACACATATGTGAAAATACATATGTATAGAAGGCAGAAGAAAAACATGGGAATAATATTGGGAAGTACATACATTTAACAGTAGTCACTGCTTTTTGTTTACCTGTTTGTTTATTCCATTACACTGACATCTTTAACCTAGGTTTTAAAAAAGAGGATCTACAGAATATTCTTTACTCTTATATTTCAACACACTTAGACTTCTAATGACTACAAGCCCCGATATGTTGTGAGATTCAAAGTCTAATTGAATATGACATAAAGAATAAAATGTCTAAATTTCAGTGTTTTCCCCTCATTATTTCCCACACAAAATCCTAAAACCTCTACAATTGTTTAAAGAATAAATACACATTTAAATTTTTGTCTTACTGCTCTAGTATTGAAAATAGCCATAGACATTACAAAACGTATACTCAAGAGTAAAGTACAAGATCCAAAATAAACCAAAGAAATTTGTTTGGAACTTATGAAACATATAAATACTGTACTTATGGAATATAGATAAATTAGCTGCAAATAATAATTGGATAAGGGGAGTATTCATTCAAAATACCCAATAAATTGCAGCACAATGGGAACAAAGTGCTGATGCTGGGAACTGAACTCCAGCCTTCTGTTTCCATAAGCATTTCTGTTTTCACAATGGATCTCTGTTTACAAATAACTCCCACGGCAATTTTAGTTAATATATGTGTAGTGTAGGGTTGGAAAAGAACATGTTTGTGTCTGTGTATATGTACAAACATACAATTTAATAGCAAATATTTATTTGTCCATGATAACATGCTTGAAGTGTTTTCTAGTGCATAACATATATTTTGCTCATTGTATTTTTTATAGTCCTAGTAATATCACTACTATATCATTCAACATTTACATATTGGATAGATGAAATAAGAGACTTGCCCAAGGCTATATTGCAATCAACACTTCAACTTTAATTAAATACAGGATTTAAGTCCAGTGAATATGGCTCCAAAGTCTATGCTCTTAACTCATTCATTTGGTTCACCACTCTGGGCTCATTGCATTATTGTATTAATGTCTATGTGAGTAACAGCACAATATACATATCATACACTATTTGCTTCTAATCCATCAAAGTTTTTCTTTTGAAGTAGTGATTTTAGTGTAGAATAACAGAGGATTATTTTGCTTTTTTTACCAAAAATTCTATACTGTATTGTATTTTCAGTTTATTAAAACTATAAGAAACACATCAAAATAAGGTATCAATATACTAATGTTAGTTTTATCAATAGATCTTATATTAATATTATGTTATATGATATAAAGTAGATTGTTATAATAAGTAATAAATATGTATTATTATTATCTCGAGACAAAACATACAGGGACAAAGGGTTTGCTTTATAACAAAATGGATTGATTTGAGTAACACATTATCAGTGCTTCATTCACCTACACAAACTCTAGATGCCTTCTAGTAGTTACTATCAATTCACCATTCAAATTGCAGTTAAAAAGCCAAATTCCAAAATAGTCAACAATTTTTCACAATGAAAGTAATGTGAAAAGAAACCATATTTCTGAACTCTAGAATGTCAATGTGTCTTCTGGGATAAATGGTATTCTGAATATATTCACTATTAACTTTCCCTTACAGATCACAGATTGGGTTTGTTATCAGTTATATTGATGGGTTGTCCTCAGATGGTTGAAGACTGAGGCTGCAGCGATGATTGAAATCTGTAGGCGGAAGAGACAACTGTAATTCCTGGAGGTGTTAGAAGTCTGCAGTGTTTTGGAGGTCTGGTGCTGCCATTTATATTTCTCTTCCCTGGAACTCTTTCTTCATAACAGATTTGGAACTAAAAATAAAGTAAATCTACCATGCTCTGTTAGGAGTTTGATTTTTCAAAGAAATCTTGCCACCTCCTTTGAGAAAATTTCTAATGAATTTTACACCCTTTCCTCCATTTATTATTTCTACCCATCTGGCCACATTTTTATTTTAAAATGAGAACATTAAGGTCAACATTATCTTTCAATTTTACAACTAACTTGTACGTTTTCTTTCTACCAGTTCTCTAGAAACTTAGTTCTTGGAGCCAATGTTCATTAACTGTATGCTTTGATTAATTTCTTGACTTTTAATTGATATTTAGTAAAACTTTTATATTTAATCACCCAGCATATTACTCTGTGTGTGTGTGTGTGTGTGTCTGTGAGGCAGAAACAGTTGAGTTTTTCTGTTTGTAAATAAGATAAGCCAATGAGCTACAAATAAGTGCTTACATTTATTTTGCCATAGACAAGATTTTTTTTGATAAATGTATATTTTCTGGTGATATCTCACTGGAAGTACATATCAAAATACTTGCAAAGAATTTTTTAAATATATAATCTTTGTTAATCTTTTGTATGATTTATATTGCAGAAGACTCTAAAGGTGAGATGATAAAAGCTTTTTCAGAAAGAGGGTAGACCTTTATTAAACCTGTACCATAGAATCTATTTCATTATGTGCAAATATAATTTAATTTAAAATAACCACATTTTTAGAGATTAATTATTATAATATATGTCTAATATGTAGTTTTAACATATTCGAAATCCACAGTTTCAGACCTGGGTACCCAAATGTTCTGCAGTTGGCAATTAATACTAATAAGCAGAGCAATTAGATGAAAAAGTACACTAATAAAATATACCCAGCTTTGGGTTTTAAATGGAGAAATTCTAGACTAATTTGGGAATTTTGAAAGTTAATAGTATTTTTTAAATTCTAGAATAATATCTTTTGAAATAAGAGAAAGAACCCTTTATAGCAGTTCCATAAGCATCTACATTTGGGCTTTGGACATATTTTCTAGGCAAAATATTTTTTGAGACAGAAAATTATTTTGTCCTTAAGGGGAAAATCACAGAATCTTAAGTTGAAAAGGGTCTGGGAAGTCACCTGTCAACTGACAACCAAGGTAGACAATACCTTTGTTCCCTGCCTGATGGGTTACGTGGTGGTCACCTAGTTGCTCTCTGGACACATCTATGAAGAGTGTTTTGACCTCTTTTTTTTTTTGAGACGGAGTCTTTCACTCAGGCTGGAATGAAGTAATATGATCACGCACCACAACTTCTGCCTCCCAGTTCAAGGAATTCTCCTGCCTCAGCCTCCTGAGTAGCTGTTATTACAGGCATGTATCACCACACCCGGATAATTTTTGTATTTTTAGTAGAGATGGGATTTCACCATGTTGCCAGGCTGGTCTCAAACTCCTGCCCTCAAGTGATCTGCTGGCCTCGGCCTCCTACCATGCTAAGATTACAGGTATGAGTCATCGAGCCTGACCTTGACCTTTTTTAAGAGTGATTCTAATTGTTACAGAGTTGAAAGTTGGCTCTCAGTAATGTCATTAGACAAAAATTTCCCCACTGAGTTATATTCTTCCTTCTGAATATAACTCAGAATAAGTCTCATTTCTTGTTGATTTAAGGTCCTTTATTTGAGGATAGCTAAACTGTTCACATTATCTTTTCTTTTCTCCTTTAAACATAGCTTAGTCATTCAGATGAAAGAATACCGAAGATACTTTTAGTTACTACTCTTTGGAGTCCTGGTTCTCTAACTTGACTCCTTGTTAAGGCTCATCTCTTTCTCATTTCCTCTTCTCCCTCAATTCTGTTAGTTACTATGTCTGATTCAGTAGGTTCCTTTTGTTCTGAAATCAGGTATATTTGAATTTCATTGTTTGGGATCAATGAACTTCATAGCAGGAAAATTATCATCATCATAATCACATCAACATATATGGGTAAAAACATTATAGATGTTTTGCATTCAACTATTCAATGTATTGATTTTCTCTTTTAAAAATTTAGTTTTGTTTTTCCATTATAAATCCAGAGAAATAATGTATTTCTCCAAATGTTTTGACAGTCTCTTGACACAGCACAGCACTGCTACTCTTGGGAGTAAGGCTACCACTATTTAATAAACACAATCATGGCCTCTTAGAAAGAGTCATGAGAAAAGTAGTGGAGGATTAGATTTTAACAAGTAGTCAGAGAAGGTGAATTTTATGGTTGAGATATATGATTGTTAACGCAAAGTAATATATTGGATTTTAGTAGTCAAAACATGAATATGTTTGTGTTTTAGATGCTTTCCTTAACTAGAAAGCACATCACTGTCTAAGTTGAATGCTATTTAAGGTATTCAGCAGTAAAATTCATTAAATAATTCATTCTGGCAATGTACACTAACTTATAAGAGCAATAGTTTCAGTATTTATGATTATTGCCAGATCGTCTCATCTTCAGAAATATCACCTGCTGGCTTATACCTAAAGAAAGATGCTTCTAATTCCTACTCATCAACAATTTTAATATAGTGACCTTTTTAGTATTTACTAAGATATACAGGAAATAGTTAAGCCTGTCTGGTAGGCACCTTCAACCCTGAATGTCTGACTGAGTTCAGCTGGGTTCCACTAGGAGGATTCAAAGTAGGATACGAAAGACAAAAAAAACAAAATGAAGATTTAGTTAGAAATAACACGATCATAACATTTAGGTACTGCTGAGTATGGATGATGCTTTTATCTGTTTTACTCTTTATTTTCCAAAGAAATGACAGCTGCGACGCCTAACAGTGAATATTTTACCTATCCAGAAGGAGTTATAATCAGTTTTGTCATTATAAATCTGTTCTTGTTTGTTTTCTTTTAACAAGTTCAGTCATACTCTAGTGCAACAAGAATAATTTACCATGAAAGTATAGTTATCAATACACTCAACTTTCCACTCTAATTTTAATGTCAGATGCAAATGATATGGCAAATAGATATTTATTGGGATCATGTCTCTTTTATTCTCTCAGTGGCCAAATAACTATATGAATATATTTTATGTTTTTTGTTAAATGCTGTATAATTGCCCCAAAGAGGTAGTATCTTTTTAAACTTGATTTTTCCCCTTTGTGTATGTGTGTGTATATGCAAGATTTCTGTATTATTCTTGTAACTTCTCTGAAAGTTTGAAACTGATTAACATAAAAATTTAAAATAAACAACGTATTCAGATGTGTACCAAAAATATACACAAAATCTCAGAATATCTGTTAAATCCTCCTACATTTAATAATTTCACAAACAATTTAACTCTTCCAAACAAACATATTTGGGAGTAGTTTTTGTGTATCATGGCCTTTTTTTCTGTAACATTTCAGTTAGTATTTCCTAGGAACATGGATATTCTCTTACAAAACGACTGTACAGTTATCTAGTATAAAAAATTAACACCAGTACTTAATTCTATGAGTCGTATTCTGATTTTTGTCCTAGTAATACCTCTAATACCTTTGTACTATCAAGAATAAGGTCCAAGACCACATATTAAATTTAGATATCATGTCTGTTTAGTCTCTTTCAATCTGGAAAAGTTCCTTAGTTTTTCTTTGCCTTTCATGACATTGCCATTTTTTAATAATCCATGCCATTATTTTATAGAATGCTTCTTAATTTGGGTGTGTCTGATATTTCCTCATGATTTGATTCAGGTTATGCATTTCTGGCTGAAAAATAACAAAAGTGATGAGTCCTTCTTAGGTTATCAGATCTGGTGGGAAAACAATCTACTAGTAGGTTTTATTTTTATTGTTTTCTGTTTTAGTTCACTATTTTTTTCCTCTCGAAACCCAGTGGAATTTTAAAGAGTAAAACAAGGGGTGAGGGAGCTGGGGTTGGATTTTTTAGTGGTACATTGTAGAAAGGATTCCCACTGGAAAAGGTATTTACAGCTTAGATCTTGATTAGGGAATCATTTTTCTATTTTTTAAAATATTTATTTATTTATTTATTTATTTATTTATTTATTTATTTATTTATTTTCGAGACGGAGTCTCTCTCTGTCGCCCAGGCTGGAGTGCAGTGGCACAATCTCGGCTCACTGCAAGCTCCGCCTCCCGGGTTCATGCCATTCTCCTGCCTCAGCCTCCCTAGTAGCTGGGACTACAGGCGCCTGCCACCTCGCCCAGCTAATTTTTTTGTATGTTTAGTAGAGACGGGGTTTTGCCGTGTTAACCAGGATAGTCTCAATCTCCTGACCTCGTGATCCGCCCGCCTCGGTCTCCCAAAGTGCTGGGATTACAGGCATGAGCCATGGCGCCTGGCCAGGGAACCATTTTTCTATAGAGAACATCAAAGCACATCCACCAACCCAACTATGCCTTTTATTTCTTATAGTGTAGGTACAACAGTGATGAAATGATACAAAGATCTCCAACAATGAGACAGCTGCCCAGTGTACTCAGAGCTAAGACAGACCAGAGGACAGGTCCATGCAGTGTCCAGGGTGAGGCTGTCAGAAAGCAGCACAATTTCTAAAGGGGCAAGAAACTAGCAGTTGCCATGTTTGTTAGAGATAAATATACTGATGTTTAGAACCCTAGTGGTGAACAGCAAGCTACTGAAAAGTGAGATCTGGATTTACCTTGTATGTATTATCTGTAGTGTGTTGTCTAGAGACTGGTTGTTTTGACTTGTGGTTTTTCTAGCCTCTGGCATCTGAAAATGAACAGGAGCAGGATAGATTTGACCTGGAACTCTAACTCTAACTCAATACTAACTCCAGCTCTAACACTAGTTCTAACTTTAGCTCTGGCTCAAACTCTAATTCACTCTAACTCAAATCTCCTCTTAATTTGGGCTCTTTTTACTCTTGTGTTTAAAAGATTGCAAGTCAATCCATTGTTCTTGATTTATCTTTCTCCACAAGTTCTAGTTGATCTGTAAGAATTTTTTTCCCTAAATTATATCAACTTGACTCCTTCACGCTTCTTGGTCTCTTTTGCTGGATTTTACCACTTCACTACTTCCAAGTGACACACCATAGGCTAGCCTTTATGTTATGCATGGAAAATTGAATTTGTTAATTCCTTAATGAGACGATAGTTAGAAATATATTATCAGAAAACATACTGATCATCATCTATAGTTTGTAGTAAACAGGTCTATAGTATGTCAATTCTTTATTTTATCTTCACAAAGTCTCTAGATAAAAGATGTAATGAAATTAAACAAATACCTAAAATACAATCAATCCTCCAGTGCTTATAATATGCACCATAAAGTGAACAGACCCCCTTTGGATAATATCTTAATTTCTGTTGAGTTGTGACACGTGTCACAGCTAATTATGGGTGACACTAAAACAACTCATTTCTCTGCTTCAAGTGCTTAAAATACTGGAGAGAAATAAAAATTACTAAACACATATAAGACCAAAATAAGCAACATTATATTTCTATACCTTATGTTTGTCAAGCCTTATTGGGTTGAGATATCACACTTTACTATTGCTATTAATATTTGTCCTACTTGATATCATACTATTAAAATATACTTTAAAATAAGACACAGAAACAGAATAATAAAAATGTAAAAGATTTAACAAAAATGCAAAATTATAACTTGAAACCTACTTCTGAAGTAAGTTGACAACACTTATCATAGTTATGTATGATTAAACTAAGTGTTGCAATATAGATTGTAGGGCACAGGCAATACATAATGTTTGGCTGACTTGGACAACAGTGAACCTGTAGCTCATATGATGATCTGTTGTATAATTTAAGAACTTGGGAAGTAGAGAACATCCCTTTAAGATGCAATGAGAAAAAGTACTTATTTTTGCTTTTAATATCTTCAATATTTTCATGTCAATGACTGTGAAGGGAACAGAATAAGAGGATGGCAACACCAGTAATGGTGATCACCATTTTTTGCTCTGATGATCATATATTAGACAGGTATAAGAAAAACTGGTGTTCTCACTTTGTTACTCCCTGAGTAACCTTGATTAAGGCATATAAAAACACCAAAAAATCTTAGAGTTTCCTCATCTGCAACATAAGGAAGTTGAACCAGAAACACAATCTCTGAAATAATACAATTCAGGGAAGTACTTTGCAAAAGTAATGGCACTTGCTGTCTGTCTCAGCTTTTCCTGTTGAGAAACTGACAATAATGGAGTGAAAGTGTAGGAGTAATTTTCCTAAAGTAGGATCATCAATTGGATCACTTGATTTCTTTTTAATTTGCCATTTCATCAGAAATTTCACCATGTACTTCCCCTAGGGGAAAAAATTGCAAATCTGGCAAACTAAAACCTGAAAATGGAGCAATTGCTCCTAAAAGACACTTTCTATGTAATCCTACAATTATGAGCCAATTTTCTTCTTTCCATCTATTATATTCTGTAAGTCTAATGTATTTTAAAAAGTTCACTGTCTGAGAACGTTGTGATATTTATATAAGCTCTGAGTTATTTTATGCCATTTGAGGAAGGTAATTAATGCACATCAAGTAAGTAGTAATAGTGGCAAGACTTAGGCCCATTTCTAATTGTTGCATCAGAGGCTCATTTTGGTTACTTCTGAAGCCATACTTTTCATTTTGGACTATTCAATCAAGGGAAAATTAGTTGTACATACTGTGCACTCACTTTATCTTCTGCAGGTTGGACCTATGATGAGAACTTCAAGTGTTACTGAGGTGAGAAATGTGGCCCCCCAGGAGAGGGCAAGGGGAACCATATATAGAAATTAAAAATAGGTAAGTGATTAAGAAATGAACCTGGGTGACTTTGAATGAGAACCATTGAAATAATAATTTTATTCTTTGTTCCTGTTTCTTAGTATTGTTCCACTTGCACCACAGCTTCTCTGCCACTCTTTTACCTGCTTTCCCAAAGGCAACTTGGCATGTAGATTGCATTTGTCAAAACAGTAAATATTATACTTTTGAAAATCACTATATCATGATTATTGTATCAGTTTCCCAGGGTGGCTGTATCAATGCAACACACAGAATTATTTAAACAGCAGAAATTGTTATTTTCCCATAATACTGGGGCTAGAAGGCCAAGATTAAGGTGTTAGCAGGCCCTTGCTCCCTCTGATGGGGCTAGGGAAAGATCTGTCCTGGGCCTCTGCTCTAGTTTTTGCTGGTTTGTGATCAATCTTTGGCATTCCTTGTTTTCCTCCATTACCCTGATCTCTGCCTTCATCTTCACCTGAACTTCTCCCAGTAGGCTTGTCTTCTTCTAAGGACACTAATCATATTGGATTAGAAGCCCATCTTACAACAGTGTGACCTCATCCTCATTTAATGACTTGTATTTGCAACAATCCTATGTCCTAATAAGCTCACATTCTGAGTTATTGGGGTTTAGGATTCCAACGTATGCATTTTAGGGGAGATATAATTCCACTCATAACTCTTATAGAAAATGATCACAAATTTGGTCACCTGCTTTGCTGTGACTCTTCTACAAGATGAAGTCACACTTCATATTGCTGACAGTGCTTTCACCTTTGCTATTCAAGTTTTCCTGTTTTGCCTCTTTTGCTGTTATTATCAATTCCCAGTAACTAGTGCACTTGATGACACATGGCATGACTGTGAAATTGAAGTGGAATAGTTAATACTACTGAAACATAGCTTTCTTCCTATTTTGTCTATTTTCCTTCTATTTCAAAGACCACAGAGATTTGTCCCTGTCCTATTCATCCTTTGCCTTTACTCCATCAGTCTTATTTCCATTCAGGTAAACGAAAAGTCAATATTATTGCTCAGATCAGCATCTGTATATGAAAGTCTTGGCAAATTTTTAAAAGCCTGTGAGATGATTAGAACTTTATGACATAATTTCCATTTCCCTTCAAATGTATAAATCAGGACAAAATATTCCCTATGATGTGAATACTTCCATGACCACATTGATCATAAGAAATAGACTTAGATTACTTTAAAGTACTTTAAATATGTAACAGATTTTTCTAACCTTGTGATTTAAAGCAGGAAATTTCGTCGATTATTAGTTCTTAATGGATTCTTGTTGTCAATTGTTCATTTGGTGTGAAATAACATATAAATAATTGCAGCCCTTATTTAGTGGTGAGGACCCATGTTTTATATGACATTTGAATTTGAGATCAATATACTATTGATGCTTTACAATGTAATGGCTTGTGGAGATCCTAAACTGGAAGGTTAAATGTAAAATCTACCGACTATGACAATGAACTGAAGTCACTACTTATTAAGGTCTTCAAAGAAATACAAAGACATTCACTCTCTTAAAAAGAAAAAAAGCAAACCTAAATAGTATGTTTTACAATTGCATAATTTTAAATGCTCAAGGCAATATGGGAGATATTTTTGAATTAAAAGAGACTGCTCTGTTTGTTTTCCAAATAACTGTGCTACCTTTAGCCAGTCAGGGGTGATTTCAAGTAATCTTATCTTGGCAGCAAGCCAATGAGCCCCTGCACACTTTGGTGTTAGACACAGGGCACTAGTGCATGCTTGGTCTGTCAGATCACTCATGAGACCAACACTGCTTAGTGCAATTTTTAAATTTCTACTGCAGCTTTTATCCCAGATACATAGAAATGGTAAGGATTTCAAAGACAGTACTAAAAAGTGAATGCTGTTTGTTGGTGATGCAATTAGAGAGAAGACATAAGAAATTTAGGAATTATCTCTAATTCCTGATCATTACTTCATGTTTCATTTATATGCTGACCACTTAATAAGGATTTTTTATTGTTAAAAGATAGATGCCATAAATCTTTCCTCATTAATACCTCAGAGACCCTATACCAATGTAAATGAACAAATCCAAACCAAACCAAGAAGGACAAAAACACTGAACTGAACGTTTGTAAAATTCCAACGGAAGTTTATAATCTAAGAATTTGCTTTAAACCATAATCCATTTTTGATTTTGGAGCTCATACTCAATTTGTCTGACATTTATTCATAATTAGTATCTTTTTATTTATCTCACATATATTTCATTATATTTTCAATTCCATAAAAGATACAAAGTTTTGACATATCTTTGTATAAATCTTGGTTTTCTCATCTTTACAATGGAAAGCACTGTCTCTTATACAGTATGGGATTTTTCTGAATATCAAATGAACACCTACTAAATACCTAACCATTTTCTGGGCACTGTTAAAACCAGTTAAGAACAATAGTTCTAGTGCATTACTATATAAATAATAATCATTTAGAATTACAAAAAAGATTCATTTCAGCCGCTTGAGGAAACCAAAAGCTGAGAAGCAATGGAGATTCACTTGTCATTTCTTCTTCCTGTTTTTTCTAGTTTACTAAAACTGGTGCTCAGAATTGTTCCTTTATTCCTCAAAGCAGTGTTGTTTTGAATGCTTTTAGTTCTTTACTCAAAATTTATAATCTGTATTATATTAAAATGTAGATTGAAAGATTAAAAAATAACTATAGAGTTAAGAGTCTCAATTCTGGATCTGTCTTTTGCTTACTGTCATTCACATTGAATATGCTTTTCTACCATACAGGATTACCAACAAAATCCGAAACATTAAATTTGGAAGATACTTTAAAAATCCTGTACTTTCACAATTGCATTGAAAAGGTGGCAACTATAGCCAAGAGAGAGTATATGACTTTCAAGAGGTTACCTTTTTAGGAATAGCAGTCCTATCTGGAAACCACATTTCTTCCAGGTCCAGGCCCATTTCTTTTCTTCCCATTTTTTTTTGGCAGTAGTTTTGTAATTTTAATATAATTAAGGGAAGTTTAAAAGCTCTACCAAGAACACCTAAATATTATCACATTACTTCAGGAAAATTATAGATTTTTAATTGATGTTTTTCTTATTAACAACAATAGCAACAAATCATTGTCCTCTTAGCAATGTTAGAAAAGAGTAAAGAAATAGTGAGAGGTCCTCATCCTTTAAAATGTAGAGGGAGTAAATGCATATGAACAAATAATAATGATTGGAGGATATAAATGCTATGTAATAAACGCACTTGCAAAGTATTTTAGGGGGAATGAAATTAACACATGAAACAATAATGGAAAACATAAGGCCAACCTGTAAACTTCTGAATAAATGATTTGGGGCTTAGTCAATCCTTACTATGGGTTATATTAGTTGGAAATATGTTAAGGAGAAGGTGAGACAGTGCAGGGGCTTGCAAAATTTTAATTGCTACTCATGATAAATAAATTTTTTATTGTAGTTCAAACATACATATGTATATGTCATACATGTATCTTAAAGAAGATTCATGAACAAGTCTTATTCTTATTAATTATGGTACACTCTGATCTATTCCTTTCCATTCCAGTGTCTGGTTGTGAACCAGGATTGACTTTACAATCTGTAGTCTGAAATACACTGAACTAGTGTGTATCAAACATCTGTTATATATCAGTCTTTTGGATAGGCATTGCATACATGCCACCTCGCTGAATTTTCCCTGGATTTGGTAAGGCAGGTGTTGTTACATCTTTTTAGAAATGAGTAAGTTGAGTTGCATTCTGAGAACATCTTGTTATGCAAAGCTGACACATCTGAATGGCGCAGTTTCTGCCCTGGTGAATGGCATGAAGGTTCAAAGAAGTTTGACAAAGGGCAAGGTATAAGAAATGTGGAGAAAGCCTGGCCATATTGCCTGCACCCAGGCCCATCAGGCTTCATACAGACCTGTTGGTTTTTGTGGTAGCCTATCCTACACTTTCCAATTCTATAAACTTCTTGTTTTTCTCCCTAATAAACCATTGTTCTTCTTACTCATAATATGGGGCATCTCTGCTCTCCACTCTAGTGATGCCACAATTCCAGTATCTGCAACATTTGCTTATAATTAACCTCAAGCTAACTGTACCTTCCACCACACATAGCCTTCAAGAAAAGGTCAGGCATGTGTGCCTTAGGAGCTAAGTTGACCTGAGTTCAGATTCTTGACCTAGTATTTTTTATTGTGGTGGTCTTGGCCATGTCATTCAATCTTTCTGAAAATTAATTTATTTACTTATAAATGTGCCAACCTTATTAAATATTCTGCAAAAAATGAAAATAGAACACAAACTGGTTGGCACACAGTAAACACTCACAGCATTACTCTTCCTGGGACTAGGCTCAAAAGAAGCTCTCTTGTCCATGGACAGCACTGAACGAGCCTGGCGGCCTCCAGAAGAATCTCAGCATCCTCATGGTGAGGAAGTTTCTCAGACAGACACTGTCTTTTTCCTTTGTGTCCATTTGTTCCTGGGACACATCTGTGATAATTGAAAATAGTCCTAATTCTCAATTTTGCTGACAAAATGCCACCCAATTGTAAATTTCATGGAAAGTGAAACCATATCAACCTTTACCTTTTCATGTCATGAGGTAGGTAGTACAACTCAAGCATTAGAATAAAACAAACAATACTTCGAATTACTTTCTCTCTGAATTTCTGAATGCCTGAAACTCTCAAAACAAGACTCCCGAATTAATAATAACTAACATTTGTTGAGGACTCACTCTAGTCCAGGCAAGCCCATTATGTTTCTGACCACAACTCTGTTAGACAAGTTCTATCATTATTCCCATTTCACAGACAAAGGAATTAAAGGTGGTAAACAACTTGCCTTTGGTCACATACCTAAGACCTGTTCAAGCTTAGTTTTTATCTTACACAACCTAACTTTAGACACTATGCCTTTAATCATGAAATGGCACCACTTCCTTTGTGGATTACAAAAAATCATTGTCTTTAGAGAGATCATGGGAAAATAATGAGTATATCAGAAGGAAGTATATAACACAGTAGAACTCAATGCAATTATGTTTTTAGTTTAACTGGGACTCACAAATATAGAGTAGAACTGAGATACCAGGACAGAGGAGAAGTACATTGTAGTGGAATATGCTTCCACTTTAAAGAGGGCATACGTTTTAACATTATCTTTCCTCTTGTTCGTGACTAAGTCAAAGAAGACTAGATCAGCAGAAACAACCACCACTGAGTGGCAACTCATCCTTCAGAGGCTCTAGTGAAAGAAATTGATTGTGTCTCTTCTAACTAGTTAGAAAAATAAATTTTAAAAGGGTGGATACATGACGAGTGAGTACATGAAGAAGTACAGAAGAGTAATTACATGAAGAAGGCTTAGACAGAAACTCTAAAACTCAGAAAGCAACTCACAAAGAGGCAGTTAGAAAGTGATTTTCTAATTTACCATTTACATATTTTAATTGTTGACAGTCAGCTAATAAGGCTAATAAGCCTTTTTCCGTAGTAGCCAAATGTACATTTTGAAAAGTAGCTATTAATGACAGCAGTCATTCATTGCATGCTCACTAAAGATTGGGTAGTTGTTAAGCACTGCCTGAGAGTTCCTCCACTGATTTCTCATAACCATCTACTGGGATATGTATTATTATTCCTATTGAAAACATGAGGAGGCTAAGGCTTATTGAGGTAGATCAACTTTCCTAATGAAAATGTTATAGTTACATATGAAGTTAAGATTTTAATATACAGGCGGAGCCATATGAAACTGTCAATATTTGACTTATTTTCATTTACAGAAAAAAACTCAAACACCATTTTATATAATTCTACCCTACCAACATTATTGTAAAGTTCATGATCATAATCACTTGGTTATACTGCTTTATTTAAGGGAAAAACAATGGGATTTTAGAGTCGATGGAGAGAGACTCAAATTCATTTTGATTTCTCTGAGCGTTTCATTTTTCTGTCTTCCATTTCACTCGAAAAATTTGACCATGATACCAACAAGATTATGAAAACTACTGGAAAGTGTAATTATAGAAGTGGTCTTTATTTCTGTAGTATCTGTAGTGGCTTTTCACAAGATGCCCACTGAGTAGAATGTAACACATTTCCGATACTATTCTACAATTTTGTCTAATTCTTTGTTCTAAAAAGGTTGTTAAAGTTATTTTTTAAAATTCCTTGCTTTGTTTCCAGCTTCCATAATGAAGTACTTTAATTTAAAAAACTAAATGTAAAAGGTCATTAATAAAACCTTAAAAAGTCAGAAAGTCCTTGAAAAATCTGTTTGTGACTCATAATTACAGTAATTACAGTTACTGTGACTTTTTAGAGTGATCAATATTAAAAATATTTATATATATAAATATACCTATAAACACACACAAATTCAACTTTAACTTCTGATGTGACAAAAGTAACGACCTTGCTTTTTTGCTTTTACAACAGCAAAAAGTAGTTAGCTTTTAAACTTTAAGTTTTGACCAGCATCCCGTAAAGCTCTATTTTAGAAACTGTTCCCATCTACACAATTTACATTGGATACAATTTGTGCATAAAAATAAATTTTTAAGAAGGAACAAAAGGAATGTTTAATTCTTTAAAACAGACTGATTGAAGTAGGGGTTTAAACAGCTCATCTTTGCTCACAAAACACAAGGACAAAGTAGATAGAGCTGTAGAAAATATAATTTTATGTTGCTGGAAAAATGAATTATTCCACTAGGTGGCAATGTTGATTCATCTACTCATGTTTGAACAGAAATTTTTATGGTCTTGAAAGCAGCAGGAGTCTGAGTTTTTCCTTTTTTATAAAAAAAAATCTAATGAAAATTCCTGCATAGGAAAGAGCTGATTTGGGCAATTCTGAACTTGAAAAATGGGTGCTTCTTGCCATTAGAAACCTTATAAATAAGCCTGCACCAAATAGGTTAGTTCTTTTGGCACACAAACAAGCAGGTTGATGACATATGTAACTTCCATCTGGATTCAATAGGTTTAGAAGCAGACTGTTTTTATCTCATCTATCTTTCACTGTTTGGAAATTCTTTTAAATAGGAGCTGTGTCATTGAAATACCTTTCCTCCCTGTTATCTGCTTTCTTTGGTAATCAGAGACTCTGGCATACCCAAGGAATCTCAATTTCGAATGACATTTTAGTCTGTGTTGAGAGAGGCAATCCAGCATAAGCCCTGAGTGTCCCTGCATATTCTTGCTTTGTATTCCAAGAATTCACAGCCTGGACCATCTGAGCCTTCTCTCAACCTTGTTTTGTTTGCAACCCTTAACCTGGAGGGATGAGGTATTGTCTCTATCGGGCAAAGAGTAGGTTTACTTTCAGTTACCATGAAAGTGGCGGTGACACCAAGCTCAGCATTCTACCCATACAATGAAAGCACCTGTCATGGATTCTTGATGTCACAACCTTGGGACATGGGGGACATAGGGAATTTATGCAAACAAGCATAAAGATCTGGCTACTGCTTTTGCAATGAGCAATAAAGCCTTTTGTTGCTCATTTAGTTTTTTTTTTTTTTTTCTCTGACAGCATCCATGAAACAGTGAATCCCAGATCTTACACAGTTTCTGACAGTCTATCTTGTTGTTCTCCATCTATTTAGAGCAGAATAGATTTTGGTTCAGAATAGACTGAAGTAGTCATCTAGTAGAGTTGAGCTTTCTAATCTGATATAGAAAGACTTTCTACAAGTTCTCTGAATAATAAGTTGTTCTTTCTTAGGTTTAACCACTCCAGTGACAGGGAATGTAATATAAGTAGCTTATTGCAATGTAGAATGACTTTATTAAAAATGTGTTCTTCATTCTGAACCTAATTCTGTTGCTGCATATCTTTCTCCGTGTAGAATTAGTTCTGCCTTCCAAAACTACCTAGATATGAGAACACTTCAGTCTTCTTTCTTTTCCAGGCTAAATAGCTAAGTAGACTCTCTTATTTCATTCATTTCTTGTATGCATTGGTTCTGAATTTTCTTTATATTGTGGCTTTTCCTCATTTATTATGTACCAGTGCATTAGTTTTTTCTTAAGATACAGTCCTCAAATAGACTAAAAATACATCACATTTTAGAAATGATCTGATTCTTCTTCACTCCAAGTGCCTCTCCCCATACCTTTTCTCATGAACAAATTAGCAAAGTCAATGACTTATGCTACCTCATTGCTGTGTCATGGGTATCAAGCACAATGCCTAGTGTATTCTCATAAACATTTCTTGAAAGAATTAATGAATGAATGAGCTGCACAGATTGGACTATTATCACTGCCACCTTTCCGAATATTAGGCTTCTATTAATGTGACATGACTTTTGTATTTATGAAGTTTCATTACTCTATTGAATTATAGTGAGGAGCTAGGCAGGGAAAGGAAACAAACTCACACCCTGCTTCTGCTACTTACTAGAGGTGGGACACAGGGCAAATTATATTTTATTCTGCTTTAATCTCCTCATTTGTAAAACAAAAAACAAAGAGTATCTACCTATATGATTTTTGTGAAGATGATATGAAGATAAATCATGTGAAATGGGTTGACATTGTGTATGACATGGGATAGGTACTATGTAATGGTTGACTATACTGTTTTAAGTTTCTGTGGGAACAAACACTACCTTCTATCATCTAAGTGCAGTCGAAACAAAGTAAAGAATAGCATGTGTACGTACAATGGAAAAGCAGAGTTAGGGAAGGCTTCACAGAGGAGTTGCCACTTGAGAAGGTGTAGAAGAGAACACAAACAATTTCTATGCTGAGATAGCTGAATGAGCATGGATTAGAACTGGTAAACTTTTTAAATTCTCCACCATCGTTATCTCCAACATAATATATGACATGTATACTGTCAAAACGAGGCACATATTTTATGCTGTACATGCAAACTGTCAAAATAAGGAATAATATTTTAAAATAAATAATGAAAATATCATCACTTATAGACAGCACTGATAGAAGGAAAACAATCATTTATGGTTCATAGTTATTATATAAACTACCATTCATGTAAACCTTTACAGTTTATAAAACCACTCTACCTACATAATGTCATTTGATTCTTAAAAAACAAAACTAACAAAAACAAAGGAGTTAATCAATACTGCCCTGTAAGGTAAGCTTCAGTCCTTTTCTCCTTTATGAGAAACAATAATATTCCTATTAGCCAGATAGATAAAAGGTGCAGTAAAAATCAGTCTTCATTTACAACAATAAAATACCAATGTACAATGTACCAGACTTCCACATGTAGAAGCCCAAGAAAGATTAATGTAAATAACTAAGAACAATTGAATAACTACAGAAACCATTCTGAGTTTGTTTGGAATAGATAAAAAGAATAGAAGTCAACACTAGAAATGACATTTTTTTTCCCCCTTAAGCGAATTGAAACTTTAATGCGATGCCAATAACAACATGAGCAGTGTCTGTGTTTCTATGTCTGTTTTAGTTCCATACCATTAAAATATGGTAATTTTTTTCTGGAATAAATCAGTCAGATATTTATTGAGAACCTATTATGTGCCAAATACTGTCCTAGACACTGGAAAATAGCTATGAACAAGGCCTCGCCCTTGTTCTCAAGGAACTTACATTCAACAGTACAAGACAAAAAAGCAAACAGGTTAGCAAGAAATGGATTATTATCAGATAATGATAAAAGCTATCTAGAAGATAAAACAGTGTAATATGGAATAGGGTACTGAAAGTGACATGCTTTATTAAAGGTGGTTGGTGAAAATTTTCTAAGGAAGTGATATTTCATTTGAGACATGAATGATAAAAAGGAGGAAGAAATTTAGAGATCACAAAAATACTAAATGTAAATACTAAAATACAAACACTAAAAATAGAAATAAGCTTGAAGTGTTCAAGAAATCAAAACTTTTAAGTATAAATTTAGTGATTATAAATAAAGGTAGAACAGAGGCAGATGATGTTAAAGATATAGCTAGATTTTTAAGACATTATATACAAAGTAAAGAAAGTGTTTTTTTAAATAATAAGTTGGGGAGGTGATGAATATGCTAATTAGCTTGATTTAATCTACCTATACATAGATCAAATGACACATAGTACCCTATAAGTATTAAAAAATATTTTTCAATTAAAAATAAATTAATAAATAAAATAATAGTGTTCTTTCTTTACTATTATTTATAGTATTTTTACTTATTACTTCTGAAACTCAGTTTATTTGTTACTTACATAATAAGTAAGTAACACAATTGTAGCTTACATAATAAGTAAGTTATTTACCTAAAACTTTTAAAATAAAATTTGGATGTCATGTGATTTGGTTCACTCTGACTTCTGTATGAAGAATAAAGTTTGGGATGTGGTGGCTGGTGATTATGAGGGCTGTTAGAGCATTACAAGTTGATCGTTTTATATCAGGAGAAAGGAGAAGATGGTTGGCATCCAGGAGTGAAATTTGGGTTATATTACAGAAGAAGAGCGACTCACCTTCCATGTGGGAAGGTTAGGGATGTGACAAAAAAGGAAGAATCAAGAAAGCTGCAGACTTTTATTCTATATAATTGCAGAGATAGTGGCACCATTTCCTAGGGAAGTCTTTGGACAATGAATTTGGAAGGAAAAATGTAGGGTGATGTTTTAGCCATGTTACATTAAAAGTGTTCAATATGTAACTAAGTAGAAATGGCATATTGGCAGCTGGATATACCAGCGTTGATGATATTATGAATAATAGAAACAGATGAGTTTTCTCAAGGAAAGAATATAAATATAGGATAAAAAAAAAAAAAAAAAAGCTTGTATCAAGTTCTGGACTTGGTATTATATTTATTCAAGAGGTAAAACCAGTAAAGATCAAGGTAGAGCCTAAGAAGGAAGATACTGCCAATTTGTTTGAGGTATCCCAGAAACCTAGTTACATGTTCAACCTGGTCAAATGCTGCTCGAAATTTATATACAATGAGGAGAAGAACTAAACATGAACTCTGATCTATATTATGATCAAAGTTACTCATGGTTGAGTCTAAATTTACAACGAAATGTCCTAACAAGTAAACTGAGTTTCATAATAAGGAATTGTTTTGGATCTCAACTTACCTTCAATATTGATTCCCAAGCACTTTGTAATCATCAGCTTTTCCAGTAAAGCTTTATTGTTATTTATTTTAGGATGAACAAGAGCTTGGATTGATTAATTCTCATCTCTTAGGTGCCTTGGATTTAAAATGTGTTGTTATTACATCATAAAGAATAAATAAACCAAGTACATTTTTAATTCAGATGAAAACAGATCCTCACCAAGTTATTTGTGCCTTAGTACATATCATCATCTACCTTTTTTTTTTTCTTTCTGTCCCACTCTTTTCCTATTTTTCCTTTCTGTTAAGGTTTTTTGGTAACTGCTTTAAAAAAAAAAAAATCCTTCTAGTTTACATTTTCTGAAAGCAAATTGAGAAAGCCAAATACACACACATACACATGCACACAAACACAACTTTTAAACAGCTATAATGTATTTTTAAAAAAGACAAGTCATACCACACACACACACAATTGCCCTAGAAGAAGCCTTTTGATTAAAATGAAAACATTTTTAACTGCATCTTCAGGGTCAAAAAATAGAAATAGGCCGGGCACGGTGGCTCAAGCCTGTAATCCCAGCACTTTGGGAGGCCGAGACGGGTGGATCACGAGGTCAGGAGATCGAGACCATCCTGGCTAACACGGTGAAACCCCGTCTCTACTAAAAAATACAAAAAACTAGCCGGGCGAGGTGGCGGGCGCCTGTAGTCCCAGCTACTCGGGAGGCTGAGGCAGGAGAATGGCATAAACCCGGGAGGCGGAGCTTGCAGTGAGCTGAGATCCGGCCACTGCACTCCAGCCTGGGCGACAGAGCGCGAATCCGTCTCAAGGAAAAAAAAAAAAAAAAAAAAAAATAGAAATAATACTTTTGTGAGAGAAAAGTTGAGTACAAGAGGCTACTTCAGAGAAAAATCGTCACTTTTCTTTTTCTTCATCATCTAGATGGGGAATATAAATTCTTTAGTTCATTTGTCCTTCTTAGTCCAGTTAACGTTGTTGATAGAGTGAAATCTCCAAGAAAATCACAGTCTAAATGAATATGAAAGTTTAGAAACTAATGAACAACTTTGAATATGCTGGGATAAAAATTGTTCACATCTGATAGCCTGAGTTTCTATGCTCTCCAGGGTATTTTGAAGTTCTCGTTAACATAAAGTTCTTCTCTTTGGCTTCTAATACACTTGTTTTCTACTTTTCTTTCCATGGCTTTAAAAAACAACATATCCTTTTTCTGTTATCTTTCTCTCCGCTTTCCTGTGAAAGTAAGTGAGATCACACTTCTCCCACCCATGTTATTTTCATCTTAATTCCCAAACTAAATTTTTTGGTAATGTCTAGACAGAAAAAAAATGTCACACTCTAGCAATAAACCACAGGAGAGTGATTTGTAAATTTCTCTGAGGCTCTAGTCTTAGCCTCCTCTCCTATGATATAAAAATAGGTGTAATATCTGCTTATCTTCTTCAAGGTTTGGAAAAGAATGGAACGTGATCAGTTTCATATATGGGGGAGGTATGAATGTTAGTTATGTACATTTTTCTTAGTATCCCAGTTTTATGTAAAAAACATTTGAAGTGAAGTACATGTTGACTTCATCACATTAATTTCTCTAATAACATTTGTCATTTTATTTATTGGTTTCATATGTTCAGGATATACTTTAATGAAAAATCAAAAAAGTCACATTAAATATTTCCAACTCTCTAGTCAGTGATGTCAAACTTTAATATGAGCGACGATTTTCTGAGATACCTGCTAAACGTAGGTTCTTAGGTCCAGCTTGCAAAACTTCTTTATGGAGTAATTCCAGATAGAATCAAGGTACATGCATTTTTAACAAGGTCCCCAGGTGATCTCTAGGCCATCTAGAAACCCCACTTTGACCAAATGCTGCTCGAATCCTGGTCTATGGAACTCTGCCAGTGTTGTTTTAGTTCGTGTGTTTTGGAATCAGTGGGGCCAGAGTTCGAAACCCTGCTTCATCACCTTCTATCTGAATGACTCATGCAGATTGCTGAACTTCTCTGAGTCTTTGTGTCTGTATTAGTTTGCTAGGGGTGCCATAACAAACTTCCACAAATTGAGTGGACTTAAAACAAGAGAATTGTACTTTTTCCCTGTTTTGGAGGCTAGAAGTCTGAAATCAATGTATCAGAAGGAGCGTGTTCCCTCTAAAGGCTCTCTGGAAAATTCCTTTCTTGACATTTTTAGCTTCTAGTGACTCTGGGCAGTCCTTGGTGTTCCTTGGCTTGTAGCTGCATCACTCCAGTCTCTGCCTCTGTCTTCTCATGGCTTTCTTCTCTCTGTCTGTCTCCTCTTTTTCCATGTATGTGTGCCCTTTCCTCTTCCGATATGTACATCAGTCATTAGATTTAGCGTCCATCCTCATCTAGTGTAATTTCATTTTAATTACATCTGCAAATACCTTATTTCCAAAATGGTTACATTGTAAGGGTCTGATTGGATAATAATATTGGGGGACACTATTCAATACACTACAGGGTCCCTGCATTAAGAAGAATCATTATGATAGCATTTTGAAGCATCTAGTTAGTACCTGGTAGTAGATACTCAGTACATAAAAGCTTTTCTTTCTTTATGAGTATTGCTTAACCATTGGGTCTCAAATACAAGTCGGCAGGCCAGGAATAACTGCCTGAGATTCTCTATGGGAGCTTTTGAAAATTATAGATTCTAGCTGTTTCTTGTGGATTACCGCTTTTCAATAAACCTGGGGTGAGACCCAAGAAGCTGTATTTTTTAAAGCTTAGCCAGGTTATTCTGATATAACGCTAGGCTCAGGAACTTTTTTTTTTTTTTTTTTTTTTTTTGAGTCTGAGTATCTCACTCTATTGCTCAGACTGGAATGGAACAATTTATTTGACTAAGAATTTATTTCATTCATAAAGCTGGAACTCAAAGGTATCTCATTTGTAAAAAGTTTGCATAAAATTCAAAATATGTACTTCTTATAACCTACATTTGTCTACAAAATAATGGTGATAAAGTTCAACCAAAATTTCAAAGAGATGCAAAGGCCATACACAGTTGTAGTACTTGGGAATAGAATCTTACCATTCTGATTCCAGTTTCAAATTTCAAGGAAAGTCTTTCTTTTCTTGATTATGGGCTTAAATAAAACTAAATATGAGCAGAAGAAAATTATAATAAGAGTCAAATATTATGAGTCTCACTTTCTCAAATTATTGTTTTCTTCTGCAAGTTCTGGCTATTTTTCATTGAGGTAATGAAGCCTCATATATTTATTTCTTCCACCTGCCTTCTACTGAAGTCATTTTTACTAATGTTAAATGTCTTCTTTAGAGTCTCAGTAGTTTAAAATTTGCTTGTCTCTGGGAAGTCTCCATTTGCTTTCTGAAAAATCTCACACAAATTCTTACTAAATATTACTGAGCACAGTGGTTTCCTCACAGCCTAGCGGGCCTACTGGCATCAGAAATCGTTAGCATCCCAGGCAGTGAAACTCATAGTGACAGTGAAATTACTGAGAATGCAGTGCGGCTTGATGATTGTAACACTCATCCACTCCTGGGGTACCCTGTTCTGTTGTCATCATCAGTTGTCACACCTAGTTTGAAAGGAATATAAATAATTATGTCAAAATAAAAAATTAGTCTTATGTACGAATTCATATTTTAAACTACATAGAACTTTAAAAAGAATATTCAGCTCTCTTTTCCATCATCCTTGTGTATTAGCTTGGCAACTGGATCTCATGCTTTAGAACAAAATGTGGATATCTGCTCTTTCAGCCAAATAATACACATTTCATGTGAAGACTTGACTAGATTTTTTTTATGCTGAATTCAGGGAGATAAGCTAACTTTCCCTGAGTTGCCAAGGGCAACTTGATTGCACGTGAAATTAGAAGCAACTCTGAGAAAATAATGTCTAGACTCATTCTTATATTTCTTTTGAGGGAAATATTTGCCTAATATCTGTTATCTCCTGCTGTCAAAACACTGATGAATACTGCCTATCCCTGGAATCGTGAATCTGAACTCTATGAAGGAGTGAGCAAAACAGAAGTGATAATATTTCCATGTAGCAAGAAACTTCATTTCATCATAGAATTGTCAAGCAGTACTAATACATTTGACTTCTTATTTTATTTGTATTTAAAATTGTTGAAGTATGTTCAGGTTATGTCTGCACTTATTTCTTGAGAAATGTCACTATGTTGAAGATTTTCTTCTCTGCCACTCTCTCCTATTTTTGTTTCATATTCAACTCCTCAAGTTGAGAGTTACAACTGTGACGCTTTTTCTTAATAGCAGGTAATTTATGTCATTTATTTCTTCTCTATACTTAACTATCGTTCTGCTCAGAATGTGAATATTGACATACATAAATGTGGCTTTGACATACGCTGTGGAAGTCAAAGAGGAATACAAATGTCAGAGGTGGAGACTGCTGAGCCACTGGAGCAGCCCCTTTTTTGTGCTGTCATATCTTTGTGGTTTTCAAGTCTCAACTTTTGATATGGAGGTCTAAAGTAACCTACACTCAGAGTGAGTTAGAAACTAGCCATGACTCATTAAAACAAAACTCATGAAGGATTAATGTGTAAACCACACACTGAGGGGGTACTTTCTCGTGATAAGTAGCTGACAAGAAGATCCTAGTACTTGTACCAACATCTCAGGGCAGAATTCAAATCCACCTGGTGGAAAGTCTATCAATAAATCAATTTATACTCTGGAAGTTGATAGGTAAGCTTGGATTAGAGCAAGGGAGCAGATCAGAGGCAGAAGACACACCTAGTACTATCTAGGATGTTCTTGCTGACCCTGTGAGTATGTTCAGGACAGTACCCTTCACTGCCACTTGGGTAGAGTTGGGGACACGCTGACTGTTGTTCTTTTTTTTTTTGGCTTCTTTTTGAAATTATCTTGGCTTTGGACTTCAGACAGGCCAACGATGTGATTTTTTTCTTGGATGCCACAGTATATAATAGAGTTTGACTTTATATGTCATAACTAGATTTTTATGTTTCACTAGACATATGTTTATATGTCATGCCTAGATATTTATACATCTGGACTAGATTTCCAGACCTTATCTTCCTGTATTGAGTCTTTGAGCCATTGTATTTTTTTTTTTTTTTTTGTATTGTACTTTAATTTCTGTGGTACATGTACACATGTGAGGACATTTCACTTGCTTTAAGTGATGTTCAATCTAGAACTTTACAGGCAGCTGCCTGAAGGAACTCACTATGGATCAGAATAACTGAACATGGGGTACCAGCACTGTTCCTCTGGATGCCATTTAGTTTTGGAGTTTTCCAGAATTGTTTCACCTGAAATTGCATGATCCTTTTCTTTCACGTCTTTCAGCAAAGCTGAGAAAGTCTGGCACTTCCAAACAGGTTTAACTAAATACCATCTAGTAATATGAAGAAATTAAAGAGTGAGGCCATTAGAAATCTAAACAATATATGAATGAAAAGAGGTTTGCACTCCCAGACTTATTAGTTTTATCTTTTGAGGCATGGAATCTCAAGAAAGAGTCAGGTCATGCTGATGTCTCTTGCTTTCTCACTTTTGGCCACTGCCATTTTAACCTGTAGCATGGAGGGGCACCATCTTAGCTACACTTGGAGAGTACAGAAAAGTGAGATTAACCCTTCTATTGTTATCTAAAGCTTGCCCCCGACTCTTAATTTTCTAGTATGAATGGCAACCCCTTCTTCAGATGATGGCTAATTGAAATGAACTCACCCTTGAAGACAATCTTCATATTATAGATATATAACTGTATAGAGCATAATACATAGACTGTACCGTAGTCCTTGCTGATAGTTGATTTTGCTTTCCATGGTTTCAGTTACCTGTGGTCAACTGTGGTGCAAAAATATTAAATGAAAAAATTCCTCAGTGAATAACTCATATATTTTAAATTGTTTGCCTTTCTGAGTAGTGTAATGTCATCTGGTGCCTGTTCCAGGTTGTGAATAAACTTTTGTCTGGTGCACTCACACGGTGTACACTAACCTGCCCCTGAGTCACTTAGTAGCCTTCTGTTATCAGATCAACTCTTGGGTATGCAGTGCTGGTGTTCAAGTCACCTTTATTTCACTTCATAATGGCTTCAAAGAGCAAGAGTGGTGATGGTGGCAATTCCGATATGCCAAAGAGAATCTATAAAGTGCTTATTTCAAGTGAAAGGTGAATATTCTCAACTTACTAAGAAAAGAAAAAAAAAGTATGCTGAGGTTGCTAATAACTAGAGCAAGAACAAAAGTAACTGTGAAATTATGAACAGTATATTGGTTCTATTTTATTATTGGTTATGGTTTTTAATCTCTTACTGTACCTAATTTGTAAATTAAACTTTATCATAGGTACATGTGCAGAGGAAAAATCATAGTGAGTATAGGGTTCTGCACTATTCATTGTTTCAAGGATTCACTGTGGAGAGGGGGGATCTTGGAATAAGGGGGAGTACTATAGATATGTAGTCCACAGATTAATAGAGTAGTTTTGACATTCATGTGGAAAGAATTCTACCAAAGTTTTCTTCATAGAGTGTCTTTATGGAGTTAGAGAAACAGTGCCAGCCTAGTTAACCAGAAATACTTCAAGATATAAAACTCATCAACATGTTGTGTAAGACACAAGCATGAAATACTAGTAAATGTAACAAAATTATTCAAAATGCAGAACTGAGCTATTATAAATGTAAGCCAAATGCAAATAGAGAAAAATGAGGAGGAAAGCTCCAAACCAGAACAAGAAGCATGACCTGAAGTTTGGGCTGCCTATATGTATCTCTGCTTTCCAGCTTTGTTTATTTCTGTTTAATAGTGTTCAACAATTTAAAATATGAGTTGACTAAGATAAAAGTTTGATAGAAGGAAAGGAAAAAAGAATGAATGAACAAAGAAATAAGTGTAGGTGCATATGTATATATATACACACACACATATGTAAACACATATATATATAACTTAGTATTTAATGTACTTTTTGAGTGCTTACTAATACTGTAAACTATGTTTTATTAAGCTGAAAACTTAATCTTACTTTTTTTTTTTTTTTTTTTTTTT
>NC_045436.1:150410565-150492569 GCF_002776525.5 Piliocolobus tephrosceles
TTACTTTTTTTTTTTTTTTTTTTTTTTGAGACGGAGTCTGGCTCTGTCGCCCAGGCTGGAGTGCAGTGGCGCGATCTTGGCTCACTGCAAGCTCTGCCTCCCGGGTTTACCCATTCTCCTGCCTCAGCCTCCTGAGTGGCTGGGACTACAGGCGCCCGCCATCTCTCCCAACTAATTTTTTGTATTTCTTAGTAGAGACGGGGTTTCACCATGTTAGCCAGTATGGTCTCGATCTCCTGACCTCGTGATCCACCCGTCTCGGCCTCCCAAAGTGCTGGGATTACAGGCTTGAGCCACCGCGCCCGGCCTTAGTTTTTTCTTAATAAGATCTCCATACTATCATTCAGTTTTTTTCAATCTTAAAAAATAACATATGAGAAGCATGATTTATAACTTATGCAATTAATACATATTTAATTGTTTCAGGCAGTTCAAACTGTGAAACACTCAACCTTTATAAGAAATCACTTAGGGCTCACATTCTAGCCCAGAAAATATTTTCCAAAAGAGTGAAAAAAAAAAAAAAATGAATCACTTTGGACCTTTCAGTGAAAAATTCAGAATTAGGAACAAGAAATAGAAAGACTGAAAATCTCTGAATATTGCAGGGCTCAGCTCTGATTTTATTTCTGACCTTGTGAAAGTTTCCTCTTATCTTTTAGCTCTTTGCTCTTCAAAATGAAGCTTTTTTCCAGGATTGTTTCAAAGAGGAGATATGTAATGTCCTGCCTCAAATAGTTTTTAGAGTGAAGCAAAATACGAATTATTAAATAAATAACATCTGATGTTTACAGTCTGGAGTAAAAAGTATTATGGTTCAAAACAAACAAACAAACACAAAAACCCCACCACCTTTCTTTCTCTTTCTAATCCCTGAATGAATTTTTCTCTTCTGTGATTCCATTCTCCTTCTGACCCTAAGGATTTCAAGGAGATTTATATTGGAATGAAAACTTCATAATTATCTGCTCATAATAAGGCTGGATCAGGGTGAGCATGTGAGAAACACTACAGAAAAATATTAATAAATCTTTTCTATGCTTTTTTTGCCTCTCTTTTATGGACCCAATTAAAATGTTACTTGAATTGCATTGGAACAGTTGTTTTTACTTTCGATGACTGAGCATTTTAGGCTTTACAAGTAGGCACCAAGAAATAGATTGATTATTCTTCCCACTCTTGAAACTACGAATATGTTGAGACTTTTCACAATTAAAAAAACTCAAATGAAATGTCTATATTGGGCACAATTTTATCTTACAGATAACACTAAGGAAGATGCAGCAAAATTTATTAAATTACCCTCTAACTATGCCATTTGTTTTAGAAAGTCAGCCATGTATGTTTTATTTTACATATATATGTATGTGTATATATATCCTTTCTTATCATAGATTCTACTTGTATTAGAGTCTCTGACTTTTTCACTATAAATTAGAAAGCATGTAAAACATTTTGTTCATTTTAACCTGGTCTTGTTCAATACGGACTTCTAGGATGTTTATTAGTTAAGTTATTTTACAGGTTTTCTTGTTTATCTTTTCTCTGGGATACATCTTCATAACATTTTGCTTAAATTTATCGCAGGAATTTCCAGCTTTATTTTCTGAATACTTTAGGAGGATCAGTAATGTCAGTAATTCTATGTGTCCTGAATTTGTTTTTTGTATTCTAATCAGGGAAGCTCATAACTGTTTTCAGAATTTTTTTTTTACTCTGACTTATTAAATGTGTTTTTCTTAATTAATTTATAGAAAATAATATGTTTTTTTTTTTAAATGAAATGTTAAATAGAAACCTCTTCTTTAATAGTCTATAATTACCCTTTGGAATCAGTTACTATATACCTTCTTTTTTGTTATAGGCACCCAGGTTATTTCTTCTCTGTTATATCCCAGATAACTGCTAGCACTTTGAGTAAAGCTTAAAAAGGTACCACATCTTTAATTAGTGATCTCTTATTAAGTTAGCTTTCTCCTTCAAGAAAGGCACTAATTAAAGAAGAGAATGAACTTTCTTATTTTGGTGAATTTCACATGTAATTTTCAACTAAACTGTATTCATGGATAACATGGTATGGCTGTTTCAAGCTCTCAAATATTCACGTATTATAAAAGGGTAAAATCTGCTGCCTTCATTTTCAGGCTTCTCAGTGCTATAAGGCAACCAGCCTTTTGTCTCCATGTGTGAGTTGTATGTTGACCCTTAAACCCTTATTAAATCAATAACTACTCTAAGTTTCTTTATTAAAAATAATCACCTAGAAAACCTTTTCTTATGAACATTTTAACATACCAAAAAATAAAACAGAAAAGTGACTCTCCATATAAAATGATAATCTAGCTACAACAACTATTAAAATTTTGACAGTCTTGTTTCATTGACCACACTCTTCTCACTTTCTTTGTTTCCTTAAGCCAAAGTATTTTTTTTTAAATCCCACATACCATGTAATTGCCGCCAGAAGTTCTTCATCCTGCATCTTACTGACGAGAGTCTTTTAAGACAAACTCATATTATATTATTACACAGGGTTGAAACTAATTCTTTAATTCAATTAATAATCATCCACATTTATATTGACCTCAAAGCTGTTATTTTTAAAGTTAATTTGCTAAGATCAGAATCCAAATAAGGTACATATATTTCTTTTTTTTATGTCATTGTTTTGTTGAATATATCAAGCCATTTTTCTTTGTAGCATAACTTAAAGCTGGCTTATTGCTTCTAGTGATGTCATTTATCTTATTCTTCTGTCACCATGTCACTTCAAAACTGGTACTTAGATCTAGATGTTTGATTAGATTTAGATTAAATTATTGGGGGAAACAAATATTTTTCCTATAATATCGTATCAAAAGTTACATAATATAATAATGTCTGACTTTCAGGGATGTCTCAGCTGATGAGTTCTAACAATGCTAAATGATCCTTTTTCATAAAATTCCTCGTCAAATTCTATTCAGTGGTTTTATTGGATCATTATTGTCAAACTCCATTATTTCATTAGGTGGTACAAGATGATAATTTTACACTTCTATTGAGTCTTTTGCATTTATTAGCTGAAGTGCGTCTTTAAAAAAGAATGTTTACACCTCATCTATTTTCTCATCTTGAAATAGAGTTTGTTCAGGCAAGGTAGTATAAATAATTGGTTTGTTCCCTTTATTGCTAAGTTTTCAAAATAATGAGTTCATACCTTAGGAACTTTCAATGGAGACCCATATGTCTGTATGTATGTGTGTAAGGGGACCCATTTTGAATCTATGGGTTTCGTACTTGTTTGAATTCAGCATTATTTTAACATTTCTTGCAAGGCAGATCTGCTGTTAATAAATTATCTTAGTTTTTGTCTGAAAAAGCCTTTTATCCTTCAGTTTTGAAGATAATTTTGCTGGATATAGAATTATAAGTTATATTTGTGTATGTGTGTATGTTTCTTAAACACTTTAAATATTCTTCTTTACTTTCTTCTTACCTGCATAATTTCCTCTGTAGATAAGATGTTGTTTCTCCTTTTTTTATTAAGAATTTTTCTTTGTCTTTGTTTGTCTGCAGATTGATAATGCTATTATTAGGCATAGTTTTGTTGGCATTTGCTGACTTGGTATTCTCTGAGTTTCTTGGATCTGTGATTTCATGTCTGTCATTATTTTTGGAAAGTTCTCCACCATGATTACTTCAAATATTTCTTCTACTTTTTTCTCTATGTCTTCTCCCCTGAAACTCTGACTATATGTATATTATACTTCATGAAATTGTTCTACAGTTTTTGGATGCTCTGATCTTTTTTTAAACTCTCTTTCCTTTTTGCATTTCAACATAACCTCAAACTCATGAATTTTTTTCTTCATGCTCTACTGATGGCAGTGTGAGGCATTCTTCATTTCTGTTACAATTTTAAAATTTTTTAGCATTTCCTATTGAGACTTTCAAAGATTTGCTGCCTCTGTGCTTACATTACTAGTCTGTTCTTGTACATTGTCTACTTTTTTTGTTAGAACTCTTCATATACAAATCATAGGTATTCTAAATGCCATGTCTGATAATTCTAATATCTGTGTCATATCTGAGTTTGATTCTGATGCTTGCTTTATCCCTTCATATTATATTTTTACTTGCCTTTTGTGGTGCTTCATGATCTTTTTATTGAAAGCTAGACATGTACTGGGTAAAAGAAACTGAGCTAAATAGATTTTTAGTATGAGGATTTATGTTAACCTCATGCTAAAGATCTGGGTGGGGAATTGGCTGTTTAATGCTTTCTGTGACTACAGGTGCCAGAGCTTTCAAATCTCTCTTGTGTTCTAGCATATACCACTCATCTTATCTTTGGGTTACATACTCTTTCCAAGAGAGAACCGGTGCCTTGCAGCTCTTATAGCTGTAATAAACTCTTACGATGGTGCCCTGTTGCTGTGGTGGCAAGATGCTAGGAAGGGGAAAGGCTCTGTATTTTATGATTAAGTCTCAGTCTTTTCATAGACATGTGTCTCTGGGCTGTGACCTTCATAACTGTTTTGTTAGCAGAAATACTTATTTTTCACTCCAGCTCTTTTCTCACTTCTCTGGCTGCAGCATTTCCAATCAATTTTTCTTGAAGCCTTGACACCTACTAATTATGCCCTCCCCCCACCCCTTATATATAGCCTTCCTGGAGGCTAAAAGGGACCAGAGTGTGAGGAAGGATTTTCTCCCAGTTGGAATGAAGCTGTGGTAGTCTTTTTCTCTGTAAAGTAGGTTTTTGTTATGGAGAAGGCTTTGAGAATATTTCACAATAATTCCACTTTTCCCCACACAGGAACCAGCAGGGGACCTGTCTCGGATCTTTACCCTAAAGTCCTGATGCAGTTCTTGGAGATTTTGTCCATGAAAGTGTGAGGACCTTCCTATGACTGTGGTTCACTGAGATTTTTTATTCTCACACTAGTCCACATTCAGCTTCTAGGAATTTGTCAGAATTATCATTTAAATTTTCCTGTCAGTTCATGGCTCCTGAGGATGTTTTATAAATAAAAAGATCTTGGTTATGGACTCTCTGGATTCATCTGTCTCTAGACATTGGTAGCAGTTTGCTCTGTAACCACAGTTCTCTGATAAGTCCAATAAAAGTTATTAATTTTCAGTTGGTACCAATTTTTCTAGTTTTAAGAATAGGGGTGATGAATTCCAAGCTTTTTGGATATCAGAGCTTAAACCATAAGTCAAATTCGGTATTCTTGTTGAAGCTTTAAATTCTTTCATAGCAGACTGATGAAAGTTACAACAAATTGGTTTGTATATGATTTAGATGGATATGACCTCATTTGTATTTGATTGATTACTTTCTTTCTGGCCTAAGATATTGCAGGATCATTTTGTTTACTTTCTTTGCCAAGTCTGGGATGAGCCCTTTTTTTTGAAGCCATGAAAATAATCATTAGAAAAAAACAAACAAATAAATATAATATCCCTTTGATAATATTCATATTTATTTGAAACTATATGTTTGTAAAGCATAAGCTATTGATGATTATGAAGCATAGTTAATAATTCTTCCGTAATTCTAGACTTTTGCATTTATGGCATGCCATTTCTATAGAAAGGACAAGAAAAACACAATAAAAAGTAATAAATAAATTATTCAGAATCCTAGAATTTGCTAGGCACCACTGTAGAAGAGAAAATATAGAGCAGAATAAGAGGGATCTGAAATGTGCACATGTGCATGATGAGTTTTGATTTTACAAAGGCTGGTCAGAATAAGTCCTATTGGGTGACAAATGAGTCAAACTTAAAATGAGTAAGAGGGCTAGCCATTACCTAATGAGAGACAGTGTTCCAGGATCATTTCATGATACATATCCAACCAACTACTACCTGTCCAATTGAACAATAATGATAACAACACTTCTTCACCACTAAATTTAGGCATCAATGAGGCATCCCATGGGAGATATCCCGTCATCTCTTAGACTAAGATATGAGGGTCCTAAGAAGTTGAGAAATTTTGGCTATGGAGAATTTGCTGTTTTCAGCTTCAAACAGAAAGAAACACTCAAGAAAAATAATTGTTATATAAAAATATTTATCTAATTTTTAAACAACATTTTACAAACTTTCCAAATAATCATTTTTGCTGGATGTGTCCACAGTGAATTGATAGTAATACCATGCCTTGGAACATCAGTTTCTGCCATTTCCTTCTCAGTCTCATTAATTAAAGAAAATTTTTTTTGTTAAATAAAATTTTATGTGCATAAAAACAACTACGGAAAAGAACTAATTGTCACCTTCAATGCAAGAAAATAGTTATGACTTAATTATTAAACTGAAAACAAAGTTGCTACATGTAAGAGTTTTCATTTTGTAAGACAGGATAAGTAAAATAAGTCAAGAGTAAACAAAATAAGGTATGTTGGCATAACCTTGGAGAAAATGAGATCCTGAGACACCAGCAGGATATGATAACCTAAAGGAATGCAATGAATCAAAAAGAAATTGCAGAGCTGGAAACAATAAGACAAAAACATCAAGACTACATCATGCTTGACAGTTTTTTGTAATGCATTTTCCCATTTGGACATTTTAACTTGTTTTTGAAGTTGCATATATTAACCAGTAATGTTTGAAATTGGAATTTTGATGATTCCAATCATAATACTTCTTCATACATAAAAGTCAAAAGACTTTAATATGCATGACCTTATTAACTAGCCATATTTCTAAGGTTTAGAGTGTGAAGAGCTTATTATCATAACAAGAATCAGAGAGGCTAAAAGGCTCATTCTCAGTCATAATAGATCTAAAATTAGAAACCATATCTTACCGTCTCTGGTCTAGGGAGCTCTTTTTTCAAATCATTCTTACATAATATTAATGTTTACCAGAAAGTCAGCCTAGATCACTGGCACTTTTAAAACAAATTACTTTGGTTTAGGAAGTTATGGGGTGATAATGTGGAGAGACAGACAGACTGGCTGAAATAAGAAGCTTAATATAGAACATCTTATTATTAAATTAAGTAATCTTCTTATGGGTTTCTTAAAAAGAACAAAAGCAACAACAGAACGGCAACTTTTCTGAGGACTGGGATGTGATTTCCAAAGGATGAGATAAAAAGAGATACTCCAAAAAATCCTACTTATGTGGCAGTTAAAAATGGTCACATTTTTTTCTGAGATTCCTTCAGTGAGAAATGGAGTCTATTGCCTTCTTTAGAAAACAAAACAAAACAACAGTTGTATCTATCTAGGTATCTATTTCTATATTTATTTTTGTAGAGATGGTGTCTAGTTATGTTGCCTAGGCTGGTCTTGAACTCCCAGCCTCAGTGATTCTCCCCCGCAGCCACCCAAAGCATGGGTATTACAGGTGTGAACCACCCTGCCCAGCCAGTCCCTTCCACTGAATTTGAGTAAGCTCTGTGAGGGACTGACCATTACAAAGTATGAGATATAATGCTAGGCCATTTTCTGTACCCAGTTTTTAGGAAACTGGAAGCCATCACACAAATTGTTCAACTACTTTGCTGAAAGACATGTACAGAGTCTCTGAGACAATATGGAGAGAAAGAGAGGTGCCCAAGTGAGCCCAGCTTTCCAGCCAACCCAGCAGTATTGTGCTCTCCAGACTCAGCCAGGCAACAGCCGAATTCCACTGAATGACCCTGGTCATGCCAACTAAAATATGATAAAGGGGAACAGAAGAATTGCCCAGCCATGCCCTGCCCAAATCCTGGCTTATCAGTCAATGAAATGCAATGCAATGGTGGTTGTTGTATTCACTGCGTTTTGGAGTGGGGTTGTTATACAGCAATAAATAAGTGGAACACGCCATTCTGCTGCGTGGATCTCTTACTGGGCTATAGTATTCACTCTGATATTTTTAAGTAAGCTGTGCTTGAAATCTAAAAAGGGAAAATCTTTTCCCTAAGAGATGAACATAATGTTCTTAGCTAAGTATTCCTCATTCCACGATATAATCCTCTTTCATCTTTACACAGCTATTGACTCAGAGCTTTAAATTTTACTTCTATGAGCTGAGTTCCTCTGCCCTTTATTACCATATGTATCCTGGGCCTCCTACCAATTCCCTGCAGCCTGCACTCAGAGTAAAAGATACATAATCAGAATCTGTACACCTCATTTTTATTGTTAATCTCTGTGGTTTTCTTTTACTGGAAAATTATGCCTGTAAATTTTCTCTACAGATGATCAGAACAAGAAGAGATCATTGTGATGCGCTGAAGCTAATTGTTTTTAATTTTACTTTGCTAATCATTCTCCACCACAAGATGGAAACAACCTATTCAACCAGTTCAAATGCCTGTTTGCATTAAGAACGTGAATTCTGCGCAAAGGCAGTACCCCAGGAGGCCACTCTTAAAAGGTATACATATGACTGGAAGATTAGAAATGACTGAAGTTCTAGCTCAAGAGTAGCAAATAGTCTTCGTCTTGCATGCAAATTTCTGTTTATTGTCAATAGTCATATGCTGTGTCTGTTTTGAAGAATTCTGATACTGGACTCAAAGGCAATGAATTCTGGGGTCAATTGTTGATATCTTCTGTGGGTTCAAAAGGAAGAGTTTGCTGTTATAGATAAAGAGTCTTTACATAGGTAAAAGAGGTGCCAACAGGAACACGGATAAGAAATAAAGAAGCAAAGTACAGTGGTGAATTTGGTTTTGCCTAGACCACAGCTTCAGTACTGAGTTCTTTGTTCTATGCCACCGCAAAGCATGGATCCCTTCGAGTCAGCAAAAAGTATAATTCTAACTATACATATTGCTGAGAGGTGGTGTTTTCTGCAGCTTCTTTCACAGCATTCACTGTTAAGGTGAGTAGATTTCTCATAATAGCAAAAACTTTGTGTTTATCTTTTTAAGTACATTTTTTAATACCTCATATACATTTCACCACAACATTGTGATCAGGCCAGGCAGGAAATGGTTATTCTTTTACCACCAAAAAGAAATTAAACACAGAGAAGGGAAGCATCTCACCCAATATGATACATCAGGGTAAGAACTTCAATTTCTTGATGATAGATTACTATGCTTTTTTTTTTTCCGACAAAATCTTCAGTCTTGATGTTCTGTCAGGACACTCAAAATATTGTATTAGTTGATGCTTCGCTCTAAAGTATGTATTATGTTTTTGCAGTGAAACAGAAGATTTAAAATGAAATATTCATCTTTTATGAATATTTTCTAACATGTTTGATGTGACAAAATCAGAAGTGAAAAAACTTTAAAAGGACAAAATCTGTTAAATCTTCAAAGATTTCAAAGTAAATTGCTATAAACAACTAACAACACAAAACGGAAACCACGATGTTCATAAAAATGTAGATATATATATATAGGAAACCTGACTTCTCTTCCACTGAAATCTGATCAATAGTTGAAAAACACTTCTTGAAAAATTAATGTTACAACTGTCAACGTGAAACACAATTCACTTTTATCAAGAAAATCTGAATGTCAGCTTCCAAATCACATAAGTTTAAATATAAAATTAAGTGGATATTTCCCAACAGAAATGATATCCCAAAGGCAATATTTCTGAATACAAGTATATTTTTCCCTGTCCTGGTGTCACTTTATTCTAAGCTTGTGGGTCCCTATAGTTGAGCCTTGATTAATTGTCCTAATTCCAAACCTTAGTCAATGATGAATAAGAAAATAATATTGATTATCCTTCAAGATTCAGAAGATTCAGAATTCAGTATTATTCTTTCTTTCTAAGTTTTATCTCTTGCTGCCTATCTCTGACAGTTGTTAGAAGTCTTCTTTGTTTTCTGGATTCTTACCTTGCTATGACCAAGTATTTTTTCTCCCAGGTATTAGGACCCCACTCCTGAGTACAAGTCTGATGGCTAGTGAATTCTTACTTTATGATGAGAACTGCCACGATAAGGACTATGCGGCAGCTTGACTCAAATTCTATCTGTTTTAGATACATCCATTACATATTTTGCCTGCTTGATTGAGTAGCTATGACTTACTAGAAATACCCACAATGCCAACAAATTTTGGAGACAGTGTTCTGAATGGTCACACAGACCTCAGCCTGTATCTTCTTCCCAGCCATTTTAACATGAGCAAATGTGTTTTTTGCCTAGAGTCATTCTTCTCCTACTTTGTGTTTTATTTCCCCAGTAAATAAGCATGCTGTGTTGGTTATGAGATAATGACAATTACTGTTAATAACTATTAATTAAACCTTCTTTACATGTAGTAGAATCATAAACTTTCAGTGAAGAATTGCCTCAATGGTCATTTAGTAGATTCCCTTTGTGACATAATTTTAATAATAAAATGTTCGAGTATGCAATTAGAACAAGGTAAATGTGTACTATTGCTTAAAATGAAAAGCTTATTTTTACCTGTTTAGTTTTTAATGTGTTTAGCACTTTTCCTTTTTTTTTACATATGTAACTTAAGGTAAATTAAGCAAAATGAGAGTTTTAGACAAATGAGAGACTTTTAATTTTTGTCTTAGGGGATTTATAACATTTCATTAGTTTCAGTGTTAGTAACAGAAAAATACAGTTTTAAAATTAAAGTTTTCTTTGGAAAATTAATTTATCTTCAGTGTTGCTTTCACATACTACTCATTTGTGAAGAAATTTATAGAAGTTCCTTTTAGACATTATTGTCAACTTTTATTGAGCATGTACATGCAGTGCACAGTAAAAATAGAAAGTTAATACCTGATTGTAACACAAGACACCTCTCTTCAAAAAGATTATAGATGAATGCCTGCATTTGAAACTCAACCTTTTGATGCTTGATTTCGATTAGAAAATACAGAGGAAAAGGTATACAACAAGGTTACATTAGGTAATTAGTGCTCTAATAATTCTAGCAAGGCAATATCTTGGTATGATTCTGTTGCTATGATAAAATACCTGAAACCTGGTAATTTATAAAGAAAATAATTTAGTTGGTTCATGGTTCTAGGACGGGGAAGTCCAAGGCATAGTGGCAGCTTCTGGGAAGGGCTTTCATACTGTGTCATGGCAGAAAAGTGGAAGTAAGAGTGAACACGTGTGAAGGAGGAAAAACATGGGTGGTGACTTTGACTTATAACCCTCCCTTGTGGTAACTAATTCAGTTCTGCGGGAGTGAGAACTCACTCACTCCCAGGAGAATTAGCACAGTCTCTAAAGAGGGACATTAATCCACCTTAATGACCTAATCACATCTTAAAGGCCCTGCTTCCCAACACTGCCACACTAGGGACCAAATTTCCAATTCATGAATTTTCTGAGATACACTCAACTCTCAAACTGTAGCCGGTAGTAAGTGCTTTACAGAGTTGTTACATAAAATTAAGTGAATCAGTGGGGGAGAAAGGTGACAGAATTTCTAGCAAAGAAATGAACAAGGAGCAAAGGTACACTGAGGTGACCTTAGATGAAAGACATTCAGGGCACATTTGAGGAACAAAATGTAGAGCTTGCTTAGCTGCAATAGGAAATTGGAAAAATGAGAGAAGGGAACGAAAAAAGGACAAGAAGTTCTACAAAAAAAAGAGCAGACTCCAGATTTACATCTATCATTTTTGTATTCTATTCTACTATGATTAGATGATATGGACCTATGGATACAGGATACAGGTCCATATCATCTAATCATAGTAGAACAGAATAGGAAGAAGATGCTTGGAAAACTGACTTGTCTGGATATATGCAGTTAATTTTGGAAGAGTTAGGTCACAGGAGTAGAGGTTTAAGGCAATTCTTCAATTTGGGAATTAGGATAAGCAAGAGGGAGAATCCTCAGCTTCCAGATTATGCATTATGAGACAACTCCAGTACCAAATGTAGATTAAGGTGTTATTCAGACTAACTGGGACTCAGTAAGAGGGCAAAGAGGAGAGACCCTCTTGGACAGGATCATCCTGAAGGATAAAAGCAGGACAAAGGTAAGAACTGTAATGTATTAATGCAGGTGTCTAGAGATTACACAGAGGCCTTGTATCCTGGTAACATAGGAGATAGAAAAATATATCAGAAATTAGTGGCCAAGGCTACATCTTTATACTATACGTCTGAGTGTCTGATATAATTCTATGCTCTGCCAGTTTAGGAACAAATCCCTGTGTGATTGTTTTAGTAGGTGACTTAACATATGCTCTTTTCATTGGAGCAGTTATCTCCTATTTTTTTCAGGGCATAAGGAGATTACCACTGTAGCACTCTGATTTTAGTTATTCAAAAAAGAGGCAACCATATTTTTATAAGATGAAGATGAAATAAAAAATATAAAATCTCTTTTAATTGTTTCACACAGCTAGATGCTTGCCATAAATTAGATCCAAGGGTGACCCAAGATTCCAGATAATTGCCATCTCTTCTTTTTCATTTTCGATGTGATTTCAAGTATCTTATAATCAATTTTCAAACTGACAGCTTTTTAGGTTTACATCAGATCTCTCTAGAGCCAACACATCAGATCATTTGGTGCTTTGCTGCTTGATTTATTGAAAGAAAATACACAAATATTATTCCTCCAATTTCTACTTGATTCTTTTTGCATAGGTGCTGGTTTAGGAACTTCTTTTTAACTAGTTCTATTGTGCATCTCCACCCCTCATACGTATAAGATTTCCATGTTCAAATTGGATAAAATGTCAAAACACTGCCTACGTTTATTCTGTTCATCAAGCAAGCATTCCCCACATGCCTGAGATAAGTAATCAACTCAGGGGTTAACTCCAATTTATTTACAATTTAATGAAATTTTCAAGCAACAATTGTGATTTTTTTCATTGCAGCAATGGTATACATAATTTATATCTTGTTTCTAAGCCTAACAAATGTGTTTTCTAGAGATAAGAGGTCTATTTCCACTATACGTTTGTTCTCTGCATAGCCAAACCTTTTGAAAAGGTTTATAAACATTACGTATGATACATTTGTTAATCATTTTTCCATTTTAATTGTGGATTTAGGCTCAATTTTGCATGCTGAAATTTCTGTCTTTGTTTTGTAACTTTAGTAACTTAACATGATCAGATTTGACTTCCAATAATTTATTAACCTAATGCCAAATTATTCTTCCTCCTCACAAACACACGTGTATTAACACCAAGTATTGACAGTTAAAAATAAGTTAAATGCAAAGTCTTATTGTCAACAGGAAATTTTTAAAAGAACAGTTTGAACTTGATTTCATGTCTTTTTAGAATCTTGCCCCTGAGAATGCCATATTTTTGATTTAGGTCCTTTTATCTACTTATTAGTAAACTTCAGAAACAAAGTTAATAAAAAAAAAACTTTCTTGAAATTCAGTAGAGGCTGACAGTGGAGAGGTTGTGCCGATTTAAGCAAAATTTCCCATGAGATGCTGAAATCCAATAACAATGAAGATCTCATATTTGCTTTTATCACATTTTAGATTTCATATAAAATGACTCTTGGAAAATAAAAATATCAGAATTACTGGCTCATAATTTTTCAATGTTTATCTAGTATTTTAATAGATGTATGTGTTGTGCAATTGTTTATTTCATAGACCAAGAAGACAAGGCCTAACTATTAATATTTATTACAGTAATTAAAAGAGTTACCGCCTACTGAACACTTTCTATACAGTAGGCATTTTGACAAGTGCTTCTATGCATTATCATATAAATCTTCATGAAAACTCTATAGAGGACAAGCACTTATTATTTCTGCTTTTATAGATGAGGGAGTTGGGGCTTAGAGGAATTAAGTGACTCATGACTGGTTGCATGTATCAGTAAGTGCTGGGATTTGAACACTGTATTAGTTTGTTTTCATGCTGCTGATAAAGACATACCTGAGACGGGGCAATTTACAAAAGAAAAAAATTTATTGCGCTTACAGTTCTATGTGGCTGGGGAGACCTCACAATCATGTTGGAAGGTGAAAGGCACATCGCACATGGTGGCAGACGAGAGAAGAGAGCTTGTGCAGGCAAACTCCCCTTTTTAAAACCATCAGATCTCATGATATTTATTCACTATCATGAGAACAGCACAGGAAAGACTTGTCCCCATGATTCAAATACCTCCTACTAGGTCACTGCCACAACATGTGGGAATTCAAGATGAGATTTGTGTGGGGAAACAGCCAAAATGTATTATTCTACCTGTGGCCCCTCCAAAATCTTATGTCCTCATATTTCAAAACCAATCATGCCTTCCCAGCAACCCCCCAAAGTCTTAACTCATTTCAGCATTAGCTCAAAAGTCCACAGTCTGAAGTCTCATCTGAGACAAGGCAAGTCCCTTCTGCCTATGAACCTATAAGATCAAAAGCAAGTTGGTTACTACCTAGACACAATGGGTGCAGAGGCATTGGGTAAATACAGCCATTCCAAATGGGAGAAATTGGCCAAAACAAAGGGGCTACAGGCCCCATGCAAGTCCAAAATCCAGTGGGGCAGTAACATCTTAATGCTTCAAAATGGTCTCCTTTGACTCCATGTCTCACATCCAGGGCACGCTGATGCAACAGGTGGGCTCCCATGGCCTTAGGCACCTCCACCCCTGTGACTTTGCAGGGTATAGCCCCCTCCTGGCTGCTTTCATGTGCTGGCATTGAATGTCTTTGGTTTTTCCAGGGACATGGTGCCAGTTGTCTGTGCATCTACCACTGGAAGACAGTGGTCCTCTTCTCAAAGTTCCACTAGATGGTGTCACAGAAGGCACTCTGTTTGGGGACTCTGATGCCACATTTCCCTTCTGCACTGCCCTAGCAGAGGTTCTCCATGAGGGCCTTGACCCTACAGGAAACTTCTGCCTGGGCATCTAGGTGTTTCCATACATCCTCTGAAATCTAGGCAGAGGTTCCCAAACCTCAATTCTTGACTACTGTGCATCTGCAGGCTGAAACCACATGTGAAGTTTCCCAGGCTTGGAGCTTTCACCCTCTGAAACAATAGCCTAAGCTGTACCTGGGCCCCTTTTTGTCACAGTTGGAGTGGCTGGAATGTAGGGCACCAAGTTCTTAGACAGCGCAAGGCATAGGGACGTTGGATCCACCCTAGGAAACCATTTTTTTCTCTTAAATTTCTGGGCCTGTGATGGAAGCAGCTGCTGCAAAGGTCTCTGACACACCCTGGAGACATTTACCCCATTGTCTTGGTGATTAACATTAGGCTCCTTGTTACTTATGCAAATTTCTGCAGCCAGCTTGAATTTCTGCTCAGAAAATGCGATTTTATTTTCTATTGCATTGTCAGGTTGCAAATTTTCCAAAATTTTATGCCACATTTTCCTCTTAAAACTGCATACTTTTAACAGCCTCCAAGTCACCTCTTTAATGTTTTGCTGCTTAGAAATTTCTTCCACCAGACACCCTAAATCATCCCTCTTAAGTTTAGTTCCACAAATCTCTACAGCAAGGGCAAAATGCCACCAGTTTCTTTGCAAAACCATAACAAGAGTCACATTTGCTCCAGTTCCCAACAAGTTCCTCACCTCTATCTTAGACCACCTCAGCCTGGATTTCATTGTCCATATCATTATCAACATTCTGGCTAAAGTCATTCGACAAGTCTCTAGGGCGTTCCAAACTTTCCCGCATTTTCTCCTGTCTTGTTCTGAGCCCTCCAATCTGTTCCAGTCTCTGCCTGTTGCCCAGTTCCATAGTCACTTCCACATTTTCGAGTATCTTTTCATCAGTGCCCCACTCTACTGGTACCAATTTACTCTATTTGTTTTCACACTGCTGATGAAGACATGCCCAAGACTGGGCAATTTACACAAGAAAGAGGTTTATTGGACTTACACTTCCAAGGCCTCACAGCCTTGGTAGAAGGTGAAAGGCACGTCTCACATGGCAAGAGAAGAGATCTTGTGCAAGCAAACTTCCCTTTTTAAAACCACCAGATCTTGTGAGACTTACTCACTATTACCAGAACAACACGGGAAAGACTTGCCCCTATGATTCAATTGCATCCCACTGGGTTCCTCCCACAACACATGGGAATTCAAGAAGATGAGATTTGGGCAAGGACACAGCCAAACCATATCAAACACTAATCCAGATCTATTTTCATAACACTTTTCTTAACTAGTACCAAGTGCCTCATTTAGAAATTGCCTTGCTGATTAATGTAAAATTAACTAGGTGAGAGAGTATAATGGAAACTTACGGAAAGTTAACTAATATCATGTTTCCCTTACCTATTCTTTTTCCATATCCTCCAGAAATCAACTTGTATATTTTCTTTTTTTTGTATTGCAGAAAAAATTTCAGACTCTGATTTTTTATTCAGTTTTATCTTGCATTCTATGCTTCAGTGTTATTTTATCCTCACAACAATTCAATAGATGTTATAACTTTTATTTTATACAAAACTATGTGAAGACTCAAACTGGTTAACTGAGTTGACAAAGATCATATAAGATGTCACAGAACTAGGATTTGAACCTAAGTATGTGTACTCTATATAGTGATTTTTCCCATACAATATTATGATGATTAATTTTATGTGTCAACTTAAAGTATGCTTTTTATGACATTGATGTTTAAATTGGTAAACTTAAAGTTTATTGCCCTCCATTATGAAGTGGGTCTCATCCAATCAGCTGAATACCTGAAAAGAACAACAACAACAACAACAACAACAAAACAGCCTCTTTGTGTAAATTCTCTGGCAAAATATCTTTGGACTTATCGGTAACATTCAGTCTCCTGGGTCTCCACTTCCTAACCTACATGGCAATTTGGGACTTGTCAGCCTCCATAATAATGTGAGACAATGTCTTACAATAAATCTTATTCTACACACATACACACACATACTCTCAGTCTATTGATTTCATTTTTCTGGAAGCCTGACCCATATAGAGATAGTTTTGGCAGATATAATTAATAGTAGAAAACTTGAGCAACAGGCAGTAAGTAAATCATACACCAAGCACTCACTGTTGACCCCATCTGGTACTTCTATTCAGGGGTCTACTTACCTGTCCTAAATGTGATCTTCAGATTTAAAATAGAATTTAATAATAATAAATATTTAGAAAAGTAGTACCTGCAGAGTATTATTTTTCAATTACAAATGCTAATAAAAATTAGCATATATAAGCAACATCCTTCATGTAAATTCTAAAAACCATTATACAGGAAAGTGAGGAATTACGTAGTGCAGATTTTTTTTTTAAAGTTTGAATAAAGTACTTGGTAACTGAATGTAAAAAATTCTGCAATGCTCAGGTCTTCATCTCATTCCCTCAAATCTTACCCATAATGCCTTGTCCATTACTGTCAAAAATTCAAGGAAGTTTCTCAGAGATTATTATTAAACATTGTTTTATATTTATTGGAAATATTACCAAAATAATCAATATAAACATAAAAAAGAGTAATGTACATGCTTTCTTAATGGCTAAAAATGGAGTGTTTGTTTTTAGCATGGGGAAAATCAGGAACTTCATGCATCTGGCTTTTGTTAAGACAGTCTTGTAAGTTATAAAAGAGACAGTACATCTGTTGAATTTAGGATTAAAAAACAAATAAGGTAAAGAAATTAAACTTGAGTACAGTAAATACATAATATAATTTTAGGATGATTGGACAGCACAAACTGGAGGCAGGCTGGGTGCGGTGGCTCACGCCTATAATCCTAGCACTTTGGGAGGCTGAGGCAGGTGGATTGCCTGATCTCAGGAGTTTGAGACCAGCCTGGGCAACACTGTGAAATCCTGTCTCTACTAAAATACAAAAGAAGTTAGCCGGGCATGGTGACATGCACCTGTAGTCCCAGCTACTCGGGAAACTGAAGCAGGAGAATTACTTGAACCCAGGAGGTGGAGGTTGCAGTGAGGTGAGACAGTGCCACTGCACTCCAGCCTGGGTGACAGAGCAAGACTCTGTCTCTACAAGAAACAAAAACAAAAACAAAAAACGGAAACATAAAAACTGGAGGCAAATCTATTGAACAGAGCAGATACAGAGTGAATTTACTAAAAATAATAGGAGGAGCCTAATAAATGAATTAGTTAATTTTTATTTGCAATAAAATCTAGAATATTAACATTAAAAAAGAAAAAAACATTAAGATCAGAAAAGAAAGTATTCTTCTGAAAACAATTATGACAAATATTTAAATGGAGGCAAGAGGAAAACTGCTACTCTACTTGTAGCACTTTGATACCCAAATGTGTAGGTTTTCCACACCAATCAATTTAAAAATTCTCTGTGGACACCAACTAGGTGTCCTACAATTTAATTTGATTCTGACACTAACTACCCAGAGTTAGCACAGACCCTGCAAGTTAAGGGCTCAGTTTCAAAAACTGTCCTCAACTTCAGACACCAATCACAAGTATTTGGATCCTCATGTGTTCTGTGAAAGGGCCATAGCATGCAAAGGGACCCCAAATGCCAAAGGAGCTGATAAACCAAAGAAGAAGGAAGACAGATCCAGTTTGTCGGTAAACAGTGTTTTACTGGGAAACTTACAGACAACAGTATCGTCTTGGGCAGCTACAAGGCAGATAAATCTCTCCACTGTTACTCTGCAGACCCATATGGTATACTCCACATACCACAGGGAAGCAGTAAATTTGCTCCAGCGAGACAATTAAAGGTCACCCACCAAAAAACCCTAGAATTCTATGTGCATCATAACCTATAATATGTGTGATAACATCAAGCATGCTTTGTTCTTACCCTAGGGAGAGTAAATGAAGTAGAAATCTGAAGGTATTCATGAAACTGAGCTAATCAGAAGTTAACATGGTGGATTAGCATTCAAGATGGAGCAAGATGTAGTCACTTTTGTCTCTACACTTCACCCCTCTAATCTGGGTCTTACAATCTCAGGCACCTAGCTCTTCTGCAACTGTCCCTATACCTCCTGAAAGGAGTGTTGCTGTAATCATTTCAATAACACGTACCCACTGCATCAATTTGGCTTCTACTTGTAAGCAGGGGCAAAGCAACAATGTAAACAATAACAGGCGATGATACTCATGCCAAGTATAAGACTCTAAGAATTAATAATGTCTTTTTCCACCATGTTCCCCAGGATCAAACAAAGAGACCTGTTGTAGGGCAGAGCAGTAACAGAAGCAGAAGGCTATGGGAGAAAATACCAGCGTTTAGTAGGCACTTGGTGGGGCAATTCTTCTCCATCAGACAAGATGAATGTAGTGTCATCTCTGTTAGTTGTGACAGAGGCAGCCTGATTATGGGCTGGGGGCACACACCAAACAATTTACCTGAGGGGTGAAGGTGCCAGTGATATTTTTAACGTGACAGGGGCTGCAGAGAGTCATATCAAATGACTGATCAGAATGCCTTTTAAAAGGAGCTATGTTTCAGTGTACTGGTATGTGGAGCGTTTTGGCCCAGACTCAAACAGGATCAATGGAGACCACTTTAGTTGGCCGGAGAATTCTTTACTCTCTGACAAGAAATACCCTATCCAACCCGGGAGGTGTTACCAGTCTAATCTCCATTCAAGTATCCCCTCCCTTGCCTCAAAGTCTTGAGACATCCCAAATAATTGATAATATTTGCTATTGACCTATTATCACTTCAGGTAGAAATGCATCTGGTTGGTCCTTCTTTACCACTGTGGTTAAGAGGCCCTCCTCTGTGGTGGTCCCATGTTGTTGGTGTGGTGCCAGCCCTATATTCACCTCAACTGAGTTGGGGTTTCTAATGGCTTGAGGCAAAACCTTTGGCCACCCATGCAAGGTATGCAAACAATGCAATTCCCACTAGGATTATATACCCAATCAGCTAGTTCAGAGGATTGCCAGGGAGCCAGTGTTCTAATTTTTGCTAGGGAATCTGCCTCCATGTTACCAGGGGATGAATCTAGCCAATGTGCTAAAACATGATACAAAATTAGGCTCACCACATATTCTTGTAGCCTTCCCAAATGATTTTTTCACATGGCAGCTCCCCTTAAGGGTTTCTTAAATACATGTTAGTCATCTCTGGCCCTTTGGGCAAGCCATGTTGCAAGACCCTTAAATACTGCCATAGTGCCTGTGCAGAGAACTATAGGCCACAGCTCTTGGGTACAAACCAACCATGCATCTCAGAGTTCTGCCCATTGACTGCATTGCTGCATTCCCATCTCAAACCAGAGGGTATCTGTCTGCGATTGTACAGCTACTGCCCCCCATACACAAGGGGCACATAGGCTCTACCCATCTGAGTAACAAGAGTTTTCAGGAATCGGGGCTGGACCATGTCTTTGTGTACCATTGGAGGCTTCTCCTGTAGGGGCTCTACAATAAGGGCAGCGCTGGTCTGCTTTTCCATTGCAATTCATCTCCAAAGAGACTCGTGGAGAGGGTACTATGTTGTTGCAGGTGTTCATGCCACTTTTGTAAAGTGGAGCCTTGGGCAATGGTTGAGGCACGCCTGAAAACAAAGTTCCCTTCTATTCAGCTCTTGATAGGGAGACAGTCTTCACTGTTACCAGCAAAGGAGCAGTTATGGATTCAACTTTCTGATAAACTTTCTATAAGTCCTTGTATATCCACAGGACGTGTTGTTCAATAGAGAAATAGTGGGTTTCAGCACCCTTCCATAGTTGTGGCCAGAATCCTAGGGGAACTGTTTTCCCATGCTAGACTTGTCTGAGTGCTCAACTAATCTCATCACGGCTTATGGTCATATCCCAAGAGATTGGTAATCTAGGGAGTGAGGAACCCAAGACTTGTGCCTGAGCCACTAATATCTCAGCCTTCTCAAATGCTTCCTCTTGTTTTTTATCACAGCACCAACTAGGTCCTTTATTTACTAGTCAGTATAGGGGATGCAAATATTTAGCTAAATGCGAAATAAAAGCTTGCCAATATCCCAAAATACCCAGAAAACTTGGTAACCATTTAACTGTTTTAAGTATGGAAGAAATTGTACTTTGTCAATGAGTGTGTGTAGGATAAGGCATATCTTACCTAATCAAGTAACCCCTGGGAACTTTATGGCTGGCCCTGGGCCCTGGATCTTTGGCAGGCTGATGGCCCATCCTCTAAATTGGAGAAGGATGCACAAGGCATTAAACTGTTGCCTGTTGCCATAGCAATGATGAGTTTTCAGAAGTTAGCATAATATCATCAATGTAATGCCTGTGAGTCAGTGTGTAAAGGGATGCTACGGGAGGCACTGGCCAAATCTAACGCAGCATGGTAAGTTCCTGCATTTTGTATTATTTGCTTTATCACTTGAGTTATATTAGACCCAGCTGCATGTATCTTTGGAACCTCCTTATTTAGTTCATGTATCTACTGTTATGCTTCAGGTGTCATCTGGCTTTCTTACTGGCCATCCAGGACTCAAAGGGGCTTTGGGCTGGCTGGATAATATTAACTTTTGCCAGCTCCTGTATGGTGGCTGTGATTTATTCTGTCCCACCAGGGAGATGGTACTGTTTCACAGTAATAATATGCCATAGAATAGGAAGAGGTACAGGTGAACATATTGCTTCCCTCTTAAAATAGGCATTAATGCTGGAATCCACAGGCGAAATTCTCCCACAGATGTTTGTAGCATGCACTGTAACAGGACGTCCATACCCAAGATGTTTTCTGGAATAGGTGAGATGAAGACAGTATAATAAGTTGGGAGCCTCCATCTGATACCAAGGAGGAGGGGAGTTTGTTTCATTTCGATTGCTTGGCACTGATAGCCTGCTGCCTGTTTGCTGTGTCTCTCTGGATTGCCATGAATAAAGGTGAATTCCTAAAGCCACTGTATCTATGAAAGAGAAGTTCTCTGCTTGTTATTTGGATTTCAATAGATTGTGAGCTCCACATGAGGTCTCTGTAAACCCCCTATTGCCCTGGCATGCATGGAGGCAACCTTGGCACCTCCCTAGTACCTAGACTGGGTAGCAGTCTACCCCTGGAACTCAGAAATTGAAGTCATTCTACATGGAATTTCTTCTTTTCCTTCTCCCTCCTCTAATGAGGCTCTGGGAAAAGGCCTAAACTATTAATTGAAAGTCAGGGCATTCCAAAGACCCACTTGTATGACATTTGGTTGCCTGTGTAGGTGTATGTTTTATCTACTCCAGCTAAGATGAAATCATATCACATTTGTTTCCTAGTAATCCTAATTGGGTCTTTTTCACCTCCTTTTTTCAGTCTAGCACACTTTCTTTCTTTTTCTCTTTTTATCCCTTTTCCCTTAGTAACCTTTTCTCTTCCCTTTTAGTTTCTCCAAAATCAGAAATGGCCTTCCAGAGCTCATACATAAATTTCCCCACCAGGGGGCCATGCCACTCCCAGATGGGCACTCTGTCTCATTTGTTGAGTTTTACTTCCTGCTAGGGAGATGCCATCCCCGCTGGTGTCCCATAGTCACAGCATTCATGTAACTAAGCTTTCTCTCAGCAGCTGTTTAAAAGTTTTTGCTATGCCCAATAATCCTGCCCAGGGCTGCATGTGTTGGGCTTTTGGCTTCTGGCGCATGAGCATTTTTGCTCTCAAAAGGAGAGGATAATTATCTCCCACCTCTGAGTTAACCTCTGTGTCATCATGTAACTCACTAATTGGTTCCCAAGAATTTCAGATCTTTGCATCTCACTCTGGTTTGGCAAGGGCAGCCTGCACTTCTGACTGGCACAGCTTTCTCCCTCCCAGCCATACAAAGCAGCAAGCTAAGGTTTCCAATGGTGCCTCCTGAGTTTAAAGCTTATCTGCCAACCCAGGCACCAACAGATGTGGAAGTTCTCATAGCTCTTTCTAAGTGTAATTCTTTCTACAGCTTTCCTACACTCCCCTCAGCCACTACCTGTGCTTCTGTGGCCACTTGCACAGCCCCTAACAGTGGCAAACACACTGTTGTGGATGTTTTGTGATCTTTCTTACCACAGAGGGACATATGGCTTTTTACTAACAAGATTTCTAAACCCTCTGGCATTTTCAAGACATCCCCGTACTCATGCAGCAGTCCACAGGCATCTAGCAAACAGACAATACTGCCCTATATAGTTAACCGTGCCTCACCCCCACCCCTCAGGATATCCCCTGCAGATGGTTCCTTCCTCTTACCCAAACTTTGGTTTCCTCACCCCTCCTTGCTGATTCACCACTTGTTCTGTGAAAGGGCCCTATAAGCAAAGCAACCCTCTAGTACCAAAAGGGCTGAGAATCCAAAGAAGGAGGCACACATATCCGGTTTTGTGGTATAGGGTGTTGTTTTGGGGATCCTACAGACAGAAGCATGGCTGCAAAGCAGGTTGATCTCTGCATTGTTACTCCCCAGATGCAAGGCTTGTATCCCATAAGGAAAGGGGATAAGTACTCTAGCAAGACAATTTAAGGCAACCCTCCAGAACAGGCAAGAATGCTGTGTGCGTCATAGCGTGTAATGAGTACGATGACACCGATTTTCTTTGTTCTTACAAATAAAGTAGAAGCAAGGAGACGTTTATGGGACTGGGGATATTCAGATGTCAATATGCTGGACTGGCATCTAAGATGGAGTCACTTTTGTCTCTATGACAGCTTACCCACCCTTCCTTCTGACTGGTCTACAAATTTGGGGTTCCCATGACCTACTTTTTACTCACAGTATTTTATTATTTGTTGTAACAAGTCACAGAACTGAGAGAAACATTTTACTTATGTTATCAGTTTATTACAAAGGATATTATGAGGTGTAAAATTATGAAGTGTAAAAATGAACAGCAAGATTAATTGGTACATAGAGAAAAGTCTGAATGTGTTTTGAGTGCAGGAACTTCTGTACAGTGGAGATGCAGAGTGCCATCCTCTTGATATGTCAATGTGTTCACCAATCTGGAGCTTTCCCAACCCATCACTTTGAGAGATTCTGTGGAGATTTCATTACATAGACATGACTGATTAAATCATTAGCCATTGGTGATTAGCTAAGTCTCCAGTGCCTCTGCCCTCTTTGGAGAGAGGTGTGTGGGACTGAAAGTGTCAGCATTGCTTTGGTTTTTCCTTCAAGCAACATCCATCTTGAAGCTGTCTAGAGATCCCAGCAAATAGTCATTCATTAGAATCCAAAAGACATTCTTATCTTTTCAAAGATGCCAAGGGGCTTAGAAGGTCTTTTGTCAGGAACAGGGGACAAAGATCAAATATTGTTAACAAAAATGCTCTTATCACCCCTATCACTCAGTAAATTACCAAAGTTTTAGGAGCTCTGTGTCAGGAACCAGAGGCAAATATCAAATATACATCACATTATGTCACAAGAGATTATAATCATTTGATTGAATTTTGTGGAAAAAAAGTTTCCATGCGGAGACTAAGATTTGAGGGAGTTTGGTGAAGGATTAAGAAGTACCAACATAGTGGTGCTTAGAATTAAACAACAACAACAAAAAATCATCAAACAAACACTAAAAAAAGTTTCCAGATCTGAAGAAAGATTTCAGACATCAGATCAAATGAGGTCACAGAGTACCAAGCAAATTTGGTGAAAATAGACACCCCATATATCCAGCAGAAAAGACAGGTTTTCTTCAAAGGATATAATTAGGTTGGTGTTAGATATTTTTTTCTCCTGATCACTAAGGGTCAGAAATCAATAGGTCAACATCAGCAGTTTTAAAAAGAAAAAAAGATTAAGGCCTAAGAACTCTATCCCCAGAGAAGCCATCATTTATTTGCAAGGGCAGGAGAAAGATATTTGCTGACATTCAAGGACATGAAAATTATACCTCCTAAGAGTTCACACTAAAATAATTTGAAGATATATCTAGCTAATGAGAACAGGCAACAAAATAAATTTCTCAAGAAGGGAGGTTGATGATGTAGATTTGAAAAATGTGATGAGCACCAAAACCAGAAAAAAGGAATATAGAAACAATTATTGAAAATACAATTAAAACATAGTGAGAAGTTTGTAAATAGATCTCTACAAGAGGAGATTTGAAGGGAAATATTATAATTAATTCATAACAAGATTATTTAAATAAAAATAGAGTAAAATGACTTTTCAATAAATAGTAGAAGTCAATACTTTATTAATTACTTGATAATTTTTAAAATATGAAGCATTAATGTTTAATAAATAATTTTTAAATAATAAATGCACATTAGCATCATCTGGGCAAGTTATTAAATATATGTGTCCTTAAGCTTCATCTCAGAGTTTTGGTAAAATAATTTAGATTTGGGGTCTAGGAATCAAAACACTTACAAAGCTCAGCACAGTTTTTTTGTCTTTTGTCTGTTTTTAAATGCAGCTGTCAGGTAAACATTTATATACAGCTTAGCACAGCTCCCATTTGTTCTGGAAAATAACCAATCAAATATCTCAAAGGAATGAGGATCCTCCCTCTACTATGTAACTGATTTTTTTTTTCTTATCTTTTCCTTGGACAATTGATAGGGGTGTGGGAAATAAAATTGTGACTGTTGTGTATGAGTTAAAAAGTTCCCAGAAGGTAACAAATCACAATAGGGGCAAGAACATATAGTGTCTCCAAAGATTCCATAAAAATGATGTCATTCTTTTCTGCTCCCTATTTAAAATTTGAGTGAATATTGACTGTCCTTTAAGGTCTCATATGAGTTCAACAAACAAAAATGTACAGATGGACATCACTGTTGACCTCATATGAAACGAGGTAAGACATTTGTGATTTGTGGTCACAATGGTTAATGTTTCCTATCCCAGGGAAAATAATACAGGAGTCAGAACACCTTCCTCCTTTGAGGCTGCCATCTGGTTGTGATTTGAGAGATTGGCCATAGGTTATGGGTAGACAATTCTGGTTCTGCCCAAGATCAAATAAACACTGGTATTTACATGAATGCTGCTCAGGGAATAAAGATTAGCAGTACATTAGTCAACTAGACAAAGCTACTACAAAAAATAGACCTAAGAATCTGTGAAGATGCAAAACTCCAGAATGTTACGTAGGTAAATTACATATGTCATGGAGGTTTCATGTATAGATTATTTCATAACCCAGGTATTAAACCTAGTACCTATTGGATATTTTTCCTGATCCTCTTCCTCCTACCACCCTTCACCCTCCAATAGGCCCTAGTGTGTGTTGTTTTCCTCTATATGTCCATGTGTTCTCATCATTTAGCTCCCACTTATAAGTGAGAACACACAGGACTTGGTTTCCTGTTCTTTTGTTAATTTGCTAAGGATATTGGCCTCCAGTTACATCCATGTTCCTGTAAAGGACATGATCTTATTTATGTTTATGGCTACATAGTATTCCATGGTGTATATGTTCCACATTTTTTAAGCCAGTCTATTGATGATGGACATTTCGGTTGATTTCATGTCTCTGCTATTTTGAATAGTGCTGCAATGAACATACGTGTGTCTGTGTGTTTATAAAATAACAATTTATGTTTCTTTGGGCATATACCCAGTAAGGGGATTGCTGGGTCAAATGGTGTTTAGGTCTTTGAGGAATCACCTCACTGTCTTTCAAAATGGTTGAACTAATTCACACTTCCACCAATAGTGTATAGGCACTCCTTTTTCTCCACAACCTTGCCAGCATCTGTTGTTTCTTGACTTTTTAGTAATAGTCATTCTGACTGGTGTGGAATGGTATCTCATTGTGGTTTTGATTTGCATTTATCTGATGATCAGTGATGTTGAGCTTTTTTCCATATACTTGTTGACCACATGTATGTCTTGTTTTGAGATGTGTCTGTTCATGTCCTCTGCCTGCTTTTTAATGGTTTTTTTTCTTGTAGATTTGTTTAAGTTCCTTATAGATGCTGAATATTAGACTTTATCAGATGCATAGAGTGCAAAAATTTTCTCCCATTCTGTAGGTTGTCTATTTACTCTGTAGATAGTTTCTTTTGCCGTGAAGAAGCTCTTGAATTTAATTAGATCTCATTTGTCAATATTTGCTTTCATTCAATTGATTTTGGCCTCTTCATCATAAAATCTTTGTCCGTGCATATGTCCTGAATGGTATTGCCCAGGTTGTATTCCAGGGTTTTCATAGTTTCAGGTTTTACATTTAAGTCTTTAATCCATCTTGAGTGAAATTTTGAATATGGAATAAGGAAGGTGTCCAGTTTTAATATTTTGCATATGACTAGCCAGTTATCCCAGCACCATTTTTAAATAGGTAATCCTTTTCCCATTGCTTGTTTTTGTCATGTTTGTCAAAGATCAGATAGTTTTAGGTGTGCAGTCTTATTTCTAGTTCTCTATTCAGTTCCATTGCTCTATGTGTCTGTTCTTGAACAAGTACCATGCTGTTTTGGTTACTGTAGCCCTGTAGTATAGTTTGAAATCAGGTAGCATGATGCCTCCAGCTTTATTCTTTTTGTTCAGGATTTCTTTTCGCTATTCAGGCTCTTTTTTTGCTCCCTATGAAGTTTAAGATAGCTTTTTCTAATTTCGTGGAGAATGTCAATGGTAGTTTAGTGGGAATAACATTGAAATTCTAAGTTGCTATGAGCAGTATGGTCATTTACACAATATTGATTCTTCCTGTCTATAAGCATGAAATATTTTTCCATTTGTTTGTGTCATCTCTGATTTCTCTGAGTAGTGGTTTGTAGTTCTTGTTGTACCGATCTTTCATTTACTTTGTTAGCTGTATTCATAGATATTTTTTTCTTTTTTGGCAATTATGAATGGGAGTTTGTTTGTGATTTGGCTCTTAACTTGACTGTTGTTGGCGTATAGGAATGCTAGTAATTTTTGCATATTGATTTTATATCCTGAGACTTTGCTGAAGGTGCCTATCAGCTTAAGAAGCTTTTGAGCTGAGGTTATGGGGTTTTTTAGATATAGGATATGCCATCTGTGAACAGGGATAGTTTGATTTCCTCTCTTCCTGTTTAAATGTCCTTTACTTTTTATCTTGCCTGATTACTCTGGCCAGAACTTCCAATACTATTTTGAATAGGAGTTGTGAGAGAGGGCATCCTGATCTTGTGCCAGTTTCAAGGGAAATGCTTTCAGCTTTTGCCTATTCAGTAAAATGTTGGCTGTGGGTTTGTCATATATGGCTCTTATTACTTTGAGTTATGTTCCTTCAATACGTAGTTTATTGAGAGTTTTTAACATGAAGGGATGTTGAATTTATTGAAAGTCATTTCTGCATCTATTGAGATAATCAGTTGGTTTTTGTCATCAGTTCTATTTATGTGATGAATCACATTTATTGATTTGTGTATGCTGAGTCAACCTTGCATCTCGGGGATGAAACTTACTTGATTGTGGTGGATAAACTTTTTGATGTGCTGCTGGATTAGGTTTGTCAGTATTTTGGTGAGGATTTTTGCATTGATATTCATCAAGGGTATTGGCATAAAGTTTTCTTTTTGTCTTGTATCTCTGCCAGGTTTTGGTATCAGGATGATGCTGGCCTCATAGAATGAGTTAAGGAGGAGTCTCTCCTCCTAAATTTTTTGCAGTGGTTTCAGTATGAATGGTACAAGCTCTTCTTTGTACATCTTGAAGAATTCAGGTGTGTATATGTCTGGTCCTAGTTTTTTGTTTGTTTGTTTGTTTGTTCTTTTGGTTGGTAAGCTTTTTATTACTGCTTTAATTTCAGAACTGGTTATTGGTGTGTTCAGGGATTCAATTTCTTTCTGGTTCAGTCTTGGGAGGGTCTATGTGTCTAGGAATTTACCCAATTCTTCTAGATTTTCTAGTTTATATGCACAGAGTTGTATATAATATTCTCTGATAATTGTTTGTATTTCTGTGGGGTCAGCGGTATCATCCCCCTTATCATTTCTGATGATGTTTTATTTGAATCTCCTTTTCTCTTTATTACTTTAGCTAATGGTCTTTTTATTTTATTTTATTTTATTTTTTCAAAATTGAACTTCTGGGTTTTAGATGGTTTTTCATGTCTGCATCTCCTTCAGTTCTGTTCTGATTTTGGTCACTTCTTGTCTTCTGCTAGCTGTGCAATTTGTTTGCTCTTGATTCTCTAGTCCATGTTCGGTTGTTAATTTGAGATATTTCTAGTTTTCTCATGTGGACATTTAGTGCTATAAACTTTCCTCTTAACATTGCCTTAGCTGTGTTCCAGAGATTCTGGTATGTTGTATCTTTGATCTCATTAGTTTCAAAGAACTTATTGATTTCTGCCTTAAATTAATTACTTACCCAAAAGTTATTCAGGAGCAGGTTACTCAATTTCTGTGTAATTGTAGTTTTCAGTGAATTTCTTAGCAGACTTGATTTCAAATTTGATTGTACTGTGGATCAAGAGACTGCTTTATTTTTAGTTTTTTTTGCATTTGCTGAGGAGTGTTTTATTTCTGATTATGTGATCAATTTTAGAGTAAATGCCATGTAGCGATGAGAAGAATGTATATTCTGTTGATTTTGAATGGAGACATAACTCTAGATCTTATTTTTCCCACAAACAGCAATCTAATGAGGGTGCTATTTGTCATTGGTTGCCACTCTTTCACTTGGTGATCCAGACACTAGAATACTTTCTGTCTTATCACTCTGCCATCCTTGAAAGTCCCTCATCATTGCCATCCAACTGGCAGAAGGGGGAACAAATCAGTACTAAAAATGAGAAAACAATTAGAAGTAAGGAAGGTTCTAAAACATGATTTTTGGCTGGATAGCCAACAGTAGATAGCTGTTTCTAACATGAGATATGAAAGACCTAACCAGGTCTTTTTCAACATCTTTAAATCTTCATTTTATTACACTGAGAAAAGTCCAAATTGACACTAGCTCTATGAAGAATGCCACCTCAATAAATGTAGACTAAAAACTTATGAAATTATTAGAAAAATGAAAGGATGAATCCTTTAATTGAAAAAACAAAGGACCCAAATGCACAAACAAGACAATAAATATTTTTAAAAAAAGTTTCACTAAAATCACAATATGTAATTCGCTATTTCTCCCCTTCTCCCCAAACTGGCAAAGCACTTAACTCAGCAATTTTCTTTGTCAATAAAATTTTGCTATCCCTTCCACCTTTTGTTGTTGGACTTTTAAGAAAGTAAACTTTCTCTTTTTTGATTTATGAAAAATAACTTGGAAATATGTATGTTTAACCTTAAAACAATGTGTAGTCTTTGATTCAGTAAATTCACTTGCAGCCACACACCCTAAGGAAATCAACAGAGATATGGATCATGATTTATGAATAAGGACATTCATTTCAGCATTATTTATAATAATGAAAAATTGGTGGAAAACTTTAGCTATAGTGGAATAACTAAATAAATTACAGTATAGGCATATGGTGAGCAATCACTCGGTTACTCCATAATATATTTCAAAAAAGTTATACACATAAAAAAGTGGCCACAATATAATGTTAATTTTAAATAGGTAAGCTACAAAACTATATATATATATATATATAACTATATATGTATATATATAACTATATATACAAAACTATATATAGTTATATATATATAATTATATGTAGTTATAGTTATATATAGTGTAGAGTTATACTATAACTATAGTTATAGTATATAGTATATAGTTATGTATATATAATTATATATAGTTTTATATATAGTTAAGTATCATTTTGGTGAATAGAACAATGAAAACAAAACAATGCAAATTAATATATAGAAAAAAATGAAAAAAATTACGTTACAATGTTAATAGCAATTACAATTGTATTTGCAATGAATTGCAAGTTAATTACAATTATTTTCTAGATTTTAATATAATAAGTGACAAATCATTTCTTTTGTATGCTTCCCAGAATTTCCCTAGCTAATATGGATTATTTTACCATTTTAAATATCCTGTGAAAGAATAAAATATAACATTTTATAGAGCCATAAATTTGAACGACTTTAGATGTTATATATTCAAAACTTTCATCAAATGCAATAATGCCCTTCATACTAAATTAAACGATTACTGACTCATGTTAATCATCATAAGTTATTTCTTTTAAGTTAGATAATCACTTCTGTATGTAAGCGAGTAGTCAGGAAACCAGTAGCCAGAATCAGGGCACTAGCAATTCACTTTTTAAAAATTTATTTTAGTCTATTCTTTTTCATTAGTTAAGTCCTTTCAAATGATTGTATTTTTTTTCTCACCAAAGAAATATTCAAATACAAATTGAATATAATGAATAATTTACAATGAATATTTTCATTAGCAGATTGGATGCTTGCAGACAGAATTTAAGATATGTTTTCTTCTCCTCTCCTTCTCTCTTTTTACTAAATGAAAACTGTCGAAAACTGCAGTGCCTATATAATAGGAACACCTCTTTCTTAGTTTTGGAGATGTTGGCTTTTTTAAAAAGCCATTTTCTATATAGAATTTCAGAAGATGCTTTTAGATAACTCTATTCTATTTGTTTTGAAAAGGTGCCTCTGAAGTAATCTATTATAAAGTATGTAGTTTTCCAAAAGCCATAGCTAGTTGCCTAGCAACACACTTGGTTATGTCATATAATGAAAGCAATATGATAAAATGTTGTTTTTCAGGTATTAATTTTTAAACACATTTCTAACTAAAAGACTATATTTTATGATGAAAATTTTTGAGAAATGGGTCTTGTAAAAACAAAATAAAAGAGAGTCAATACCACACTAATTGACAGGCTTTTTCTTAATGAAACAGTATTAAAATTCAAACCCAACTGTAAGGATTTGAGCACTCCTTACCAGGCCCCCAGGCACTACCTTGTGCTCCCTGAAGCACTCACTGCATTAAGAGCCACAGTAAGAGGATAAAATTGCACATCTGTGAAGGGGACTTAATGCGCTATGACATTCACAAAACACACAGGGTGCCTAAAATGTATCAGAAAACATCTAACTTTGTAAAAGTTCTTTATTGTTTTAAATGTCAAAACTGTTAGAGCAGGAACATTTTAAAAGCTAAATTTAAATCCTAGAATAAAAATCTGAAGAATAAACTCTTGGATTTTTTTTGTCTTGATTTTTAAAAAATTCATTGCTATTTTTCTTTCCATTTCTAAGTGTTACTTGAAAAAGTCCACACCTCCTAATTTTTTGTCTTTACTCTTTCCCATAAACCTGGACTTCCTCCTTCTACTATCTTTGTGTGTGCTTGTGTGTGTGTATGTTTGTGTGCGTGTGTGTAGTTGTGTATGGTGGTGGTCATAGGGCATGGTGGGAAAGTTCATAAAATATGGGAGAATCTCTCAAATAAAAATACATTTAGGCCGGGAGCGGTGGCTCATACTCGTAATCCCAGCACTTTGGGAGGCCAAGGCAGGTGGATCACCTGAGGTCAGAATTTCGAGACCAGCCTAGCCAACATGGGGAAATACCATCTCTATAAAAAATACAAAAAAATAGCCAGGTGTGGTGGGCACCTGTAATCCCAGCTACTTGGGAGGCTGAGGCACGAGAATCACTTAAACCTGGGAGGCAGAGGTTGCAGTTAGCTGAGATCACGCCACTGCACTCCAACCTGGTTGACAAATCGAGCCTCCTTCTCAAAGAAACAAAAATAACATCAAGAAAAATGTAATCAGTAGTTGAAGATATAGTTCTTCCAGACAAGTTTGTTTTTGAGGGCTTAGAATTTAAACCTAGGCTACTGGTTTGAACCTGTCCTTTTATCAGATTTCTATTCCTTTGACACTTAATAGTTATTGGCAAGCTGCTGCCCATTATACTGTCATGTTCCAAGATGTTGTTATTATTAGCAAGGGGTGGAAATGACAAGCAAGGCAAATTCCTGGCCATCAGTCATTTTAATGCTTTATTCACTGGCAATCTAGCCTTTAGTTTGATGTTACTGTTGCCACCAGGAGAGTTAATTTCTATTAAAGGCTCTACCCTCTCTTTCTGTCATACAAAGAGTTGGTCATAAAAGTCCTGGAGCACAGATAATGCTATGCATTCTGCAAAGAATTTCATCACCAGAGGACTTCATGTTTTAACCCCTTAATCTAAGTGGGCCACAGAAGTGATGCTTTCCACTGGCATGAGGGTGAAAGTGGGGTGTACCATTTGCAATTTGACACAGTAAAAATTCTTGTCTTATGCATTAACATTGTAGATTGAATATTGAGGATGGTGGAATCCAAGATACAGGTGGCCTGGATCCCTGAGGCTGAGTGACCACTGAGTAGCAAGTCACCAGGAAAATGCCCAGCCAGAAACATCCATGTTTTGTTTTGTATGAAAAATAACTTTTATTGTGTCAAGTCATTTATATTTGGAGAATTTTTTTTGTGATAGCCATAGGAGTTACTAATGCTGGCTAACATAGGCCCATTCACTTTGTGTTTACATAACTAGATTAAGTCTGATGTTTAGACCTGTATACTATTATCTGCAGCAGCGTAAATCCTGTATATTCCCAAATATCTATTCTACGGGTTTATCTCTCACTCTTCCATAGCATCTCATCTAAAAATCTTTCCCAAATTATCATTTTATTATATAAATTTCTAATTTCTTTCCCAAGGAAAAGTAGACTATTGATATTCATTTTCATATTTGTATGGAATTTTTCTAAGAATTCAGCATTAAGGTACATACAGACTCCCAGGTAGGTGTGAAGGCATGACAAGGAAAGCACTGATCACATGAAGAGGCAATATTTAGGGAGATTTGGGAGCATAAGAAGTCAGGTATCATTGTTATATCTTCCATGCTCCTCTATGTGACAAAATAGTGCATTTTGGAAATGTTATTTGTACACCTTGCTGTTGTTACTAGTTTTCTTTCCCTTTTATTACCTTCCCCAATCCACCCTTCTTGACCATTTTTGGATAGTGCCTATTTTGGCAAGGAAGAAATGCATAGATTTTTAAAAAAGAATGAGACTATAAAGAGTTGGGAGAAACAGAAGACTTCAGTCAAAGACATTATATTTTGGGGTAAACATGATAAAAGTGATGACTTAGATCAAGACTTCTTGTCTCTGAGATTTGTAAAGGTTTCTAATCTGGGAATCAGGAAAGATCTAGAGGAAAAAAGAATTTTGTAAATCCCACAGGGTCTTTGATATAAGATCAGAGGAGAGCTGGGTCCCCAAGAATATGGCTTTGCAATATACTTAGAAAGTCCTAACTTTAGATAGCCTTAAGAAATTCTGAGAAAAGTACAAATGCAGCATAATAGTGATCATGCACAGGAAGACAGCCGCATAGGATGTTCTGCACGTGGCAAATAAACTCTTATTTGTTTAAGAACAGCAGAGAAATGGGAGTAGGAAATGTTTCTCTACAGCACGTTAGAATTTTTACTAAAACTGCAAAATGCTACCTGTTTACCAGATGGATTGAAGAGCTGCAAGACCTAAAAAGCTGAAAATTATAGAACACTAAGAGCTGGCCAAACAGGAAGATTTAACCCTTAGTTGATGCCTGACAGGTTACATTGAGTAAATGTAATGAATTCAATTGATCATTCAATTTCAACTCCACCACATAGCTTGTTATTATACAAAGACCCAGGATTTTGAAATCAGTTTCAATAACGAGGATGTAGAACACAAAAAGAAATAAGATTATTTTCTACAGAACAGTGAGTGGAGCTTTATATTCCAAGTTAATTCAGAAATGAAAATTAAATTATACTTACCATCCACTTGAGTTTCTTACATAGAATTATAACAGCTGTACTAAAGTATGCTTACATAGATCCATTTTCTCAAACCTTACTTCCTGGCTTATGTTGGTGCTTCAGGGATGCTTAAGGTTTGTTCTGATCTCTCTGTTTTCAGTAGTTTTCAGCAGAGTAGTTTGTTAGGCATTTTGAGTCTATCCATCATTTACCTACATCCTCCCAGATGAATTATAATGCATTAACTGTTTACTCTAAACCTTCATACTAACTGTGGTCTCATAACTCATCCTGTCTCACTAATTGATGTCAAAAGTAGCTCTTTGGTGACTGTGAAGCTCCATGAAGACAATTATGTTATGTGGAGCTCGTGGGAGCTCAAGAGTTTCACAAATCCGGGAGAGAGATATTTATAGCAAAATCATCAAGGGAGTTGTTTCGGAATTTTTCCCCACCCCCAAAATCTGATATAATATTTAAATGTAGTCAGAGAAAGACAGCAGTTTGAATAAATTTTGACAAAAATTCCCTTGACAAAGTCAATACTCCTCACTTATGGTTGTTGATACTGTTCCTGATGCTTTCATAATGTGTTTGGGAGGATCGTTAATCCACTCAGTGGATATCTATTTTGTTTATCCTCTGTGAAAGATGCTGTTCTTAGGGCTAGAAATATAAAAAGGAAGACAGTATACAAAGTCCTTCTGTCATGAGGCTTATAAATTAGTGTTGAGAGAACAAAAATGAAAGAAGTAAAAGTTGGGAAACAATAATGTTTATAAAGACAAAGAAAGAATGAAGAGAAATCAAGTGGTATATGGTTTTCTTTATAGGACGGTCAAGAAAAACATCTTTGAGGCGCTGGCTCTTTCTTGATATTTATAGGAAATTGGAGCCCAAGCCACATAAATATACTGGGAAAGGCATTCTAGGAGAAGAAAAAAAACAGTAAGTGTAAAACCCAGACATGGTAGTGTACCCATGCCTGCTGGAGGAAGGGCAATAACACCAGAGAAACTAGAGCTAAATTATGGTGGGGGAAACAGGTGATTAAATCATAGTGGTTATGAAATCCAGATCATATAAAGCTTTTAAGGAATTAAGCTTCTACTATGAGTGTGGTGGGAAGCTGCTGAAGTGTTTTAAGCAAGGAAAGACCGTAATCTGATTTATGTCTTGACAATATTACTCATGGCTTAAAGAAGATGAGGGCAGAATTTTGGAAAACAGTTAGGAAGCTACTTCAACAAACCAGGAAATAGATGCTGCTGCCTTGGGCTGAAACAGGAGCAGTGGAAATGGTGGAAAATATTCTGTTTCTGCATTTATTTTAAGGTAGAGCTAACAAGATTTGGTGATATAATGAAGAAATTGGGTGAGACCAAAAGGATTTTGCCTAGACAACAAGGTACATGAAGTTGTCATTTCCTGGAATGGGTAAGACTGAAGGAGGAGTAGGTTGTAGCAAAGGTTGAATTATATTTTGTATACGCTAAATTTGAGATTAATAGTGTTGAATATTATGTATTAAAGAGAAAATTTTGAACAGGCAATGAGTTAAAATTCATTAGATAGTTCTTAGTTGGAGATGAAAATTTGGGCATTTCTAAGCATCAAATTGGTAATTAAAGTCATGGGACAATATATGATCACCTAAGAATCTTAACTAGTGTAGATAGTGTAGATGGGAAGATATCTAAAGACAGATTTCTGGGACACTCTAATATTTAGACATAGGAGTAATAAAGATACAGAATAGAAAAGTAAGGAACAGAAGACGGTGATATAAAGAAAAACCAATAAAAGCATATGGTATCCAAGAAATCAAGTGACAAAAAAAAAAAAAAAAAAAGCATTTTAAGAATGTTGCAGTGAGGAAATATAGATGATAGATTAAGGCAGAAGTAGATTAAAAATTGACAAATAGATTTAGCCAATGTGGAAATCATTGATAACCTTTATAATAACAACTCTAGGAGTTGGAGATAAGACTTTAGCAGATTCAAGAAAGAAGGAGAAGAATGGAATTAGAAGTGTTTCACTTTAAAATACAACAGAAGATCGAAAAGGTATGTGAAGGAAAATTAAAGAGAAAAGAGGTAAATTTTTAAGATATAAATAATTTGTATATATTTTATAAATACATATTAATATATCAAGTTACAATATATATTTAATAAAATAATACCTATAATATGTATACACAAGATTGATTAGGTTGAAGGTTGAAAGTAAAATCCATGATCCATGAGTGACCTTGAAGAGAATTGGTGTCTGAACGGATTGGTGAGTTAGCCTAGGTAAGAGAATAAGAGTTCTACCAACGAGGGAAGGCAATGAAAAACCTGAGCACAGATACAATGAGGATGACAGATTTGATGGTGGGAGGTTGCAATAGCTTTCTATTGGCATCTTTATTTTCTCAGCAAAATAAACCAAGATTATCAGGTGAAATTGTGGTGGGAGGAATGTTGAAAGTTGAAAATAGCGCAGGTATGAAGCAGTCAGCTAATAAGAGTGGATGTACCTCCTGGAATTATACAGTAACATTTTGGGCTAGCACTGAGACTGAGATTTCACCATGTAAAGAGAGGCCAGGTAACGCGAGGTAGCTTAGTGTTCCCTTTCTTTAATTGTTTATTTTTTTAATTTTCTGGAGACATGCTCAGTTGTTTAGTTCCCAGGAGTAAGCAGAAAGATGGACTGAACTAGACATATCAGTATGACTGAGGCAGAGGTGGGAAGCGTGTGGAGGCATATATTGGCTAAGATAGTCTAAATTGCTCTAAGTAGACTCTTAACATAATGGTTCAACCAAAAAAATAATTTATTTCTCACACATATATCAGGTTGGTAAGTGTCTCTTTCCCTTTAGATGATTCAGCGGCCTTGACTTATTTATTTATTTATTTATTTATTTATGCTTCTAATGAGGTCAAGGGGAAGAAAAGAAAAGAAAAAACAATTAAAAAATCATTTCAGTGGTAGGACACATTACATTCCTTCACATTCTACTGGGGAGAGCTAATCATACGACCACACTTACTTCCAGTATACCTAAGGAAAGTAATTCCTGGGTGGATACTTGCTTTTCAGCTACACATTTGTTGCTATAGATGGGTATAATAAATTTCGAAGACTTCTAGTTGTCTCTGCATACTGATTATAATGATGGGTATGGAACTGAAAAAGGTATGGGGAAAAGTGGGACTATAAGGGGTTATTGAGCACAGTTAAATGGATTGGAAAACTGGATGGTAATGAAAAAAATGTTGGAATTGGGCTCCTAGAGGTATTGGCCCCCAAAATATGATGTGTTAGTCAGCAAGTAGGATATTTTCAAAGATAAAGTAATAGTCAAAGCCAATTAACCAGCTGACTTCTGTGTTACTCTGTTCTCACATTGCTATAAAGAAATACCTGAGACTGGGTAATTTATATGGAAAAGAGGTTTAATTGACTCATGGTTCTGCAGGATATACAGGAAGCATGACACTGGTATCTGCTTGGGATTTTAGGAAGCCTCAGGAAACTTACAATCATGGCAGGAGGTGAAAGGGCAACAGGGGTGTCACATGGCCAGAGAAGGAGCAAGAGAGAGAGGGGGAAGGTACAACACACTTTTAAACAACCAGATCTCATGGGAACTCACTTGCTACCACGAGGACAGTACTGAGAGGGATGGTGTAAAACATTTATGAGAAATCCACTCCCACCATGCAATTTCCTCCCACCAGTCCCACCTGCAACACTGGGAATTACATTTTATTATGAAATTTAGGTGGGGACACAGATCCAAACTGTATCAACTTCCAATCTGTATGACTCCCAAAGCTATTGTTGACTAATCCTAGGGGAACTCAGCATCAGAACAGATAACCATTTCTGGTCTTAATTCTTGAACTAATAATATGAGTTCTGGGAACAAATTTCTTATCTTCTCTGAATTGTAATTTTCTTTTATAAAATGAAAATCTTGAAAGTGATCCCAGTTGATTGTTGGAAATTAAGTGAGAGTGTACATATGCCATGAACTATAAAATTGTTACTGTTTATTTTTTCCTGTTTCTAGTGGAATTTCAGGACACAAATAGCTCCTATGGTTTAAAAATCTTGAAAGCTCTAGAGTGGAATAAGGGTTGCTTCTGAATTTTTATGCATCTTCTCTGACTTATTGAAGAATATGCAATGTTTTTTCCAAAAGCTAAGCCAAAATATTAGCATAGTAAATGGAGAATATAGGAAGAGGTAAGATAGGATTATATTTCTCCAATGCAAAACTCTGTCCACTTTCTTAGAAAGAGTAATTCATTTATGAGGTTTGGATTTTCTTCTTAGGTATAACATGCCAATATTAAGTTCAAATGAAGGTTAAAATATTTTTTTATAATAAAACATATTTCCTCCATTTGTCATAAAATAAAACTAGCAAAGTTTTTATAGAGAATTGATATTTTCCAACTTCATGATACATAGGAAAATGTATGCACCTAAATTTGAGCCATTTTAAGAAGTAGAAGAACCAAATATGTACTTGTGTTCTTTCCACTTAAAGAAAAATAAATAATGGTATTTGAAATTCCTGCTTCTCTTTCTTCTCCATTGTATGAGGAATTCTGTGTATTCTGTACATCTTTGACAATAAAAACAAACTAATCAACTAACAAACCTAGAGAAGATTGAAGATTGAGAGACTATCAGAATTTCCATTGTCAAAGAGGAGAGAATTTAGAGCAGAATATACTAATATTTATAGAGAAGAAGTAAAGGGAGAAAGAGAGTTAAGAGGCTATCAGAATTCTACTGGATTTTGATAAGAGATTTTAAAGTATTTCTAGAAGAGGGAAGATACACATATTGAGGATATGTAAGCGTTTGTGGCTTGCATATGAAGGTAGTGCTATGATGATAGAAAGTAAAAGAGGTGGTAGAGGTGGAGATTGCAAATGGTGTGCACATGTGATACCTTAGAGAGAACTGGCTTAGAGGTCCATGATTTGGGGTCTGATTTGATGAGGGGAAAAGGGCACATGCTCTTTCTTCTGTCTGAAATACCCTCACTATTCAACCTTTTCTCCCTCTTTGCCTTTTTTTTTTTCACTCTTTTATGTATTTCCCAATCTTCAGATCTATATTTAGTCATCACTTCCTCAGGTCAGCCTTACCAGGTGCTATGGTCTTAAATGTTGTCACATAATCCCATAGATTGCCTCTTCCAGACTAGCTATTATCCTTATTATTTTATTAAAATATATCTCTCTCGCTAGACTGTGAGCTACCTGAGAGCAGGAACTGTTTTTGTTTTGCTCAGTGCATTACACAGTACTTGTATACAGTGTATAGTCAATAAAAATGCATTCAAGAAATTAATGATAAGAAATTTTCAAAGACATCTTGGTGTCTTTGGTAAGGTATGGGTGTCATTTGCTAGGACAGAGCAGGAAAAGACCAGGAGGTGAGATAAAGACTTTAAGTTCACTTTTTCTCGTGATGAGTTTGAGACGCCTATGGCCCATGCAAGTGGCAATGTTCAGAGTCAGTTCTCAGGTGTTGTGGAGGGTGTGTTTTAAATTCCAAAATAGATACTGTGTAAAATCTTCAGTTTGAGCAGAATCTAGGAAAAGAAAGACTAAAAAAGAGTGAGCAGAGAGAAAGGTAGGAGGAAAGTTAGAAAAGAACATTTTCACAGAGGCAAGGCTGACAAGAGGGCAGAAAAATTAACTGACATTCCCTCACTCATAAATGGAGCTGAAGCTTAGGCTGTTTAGATGCTGCAGATTCTTAACATCCTGTCTGTACTTAGCAGTAGAGCAATGTTAACACTTAACCAGAGTTTCCAACTCATGAAGAAATTACTTCTCCTACTTTTATTCATCTTTATGTGAATCTGCACCCTATAATTTTGCCAGATATGAAATAACCAGAGACCTGAGTGAGCAATCATTTAAATGTACATCTGAACCAAATGAAAACCTGAGAAATCAGAGTATAAAATATTACCTTGGAATGTTTTTGCATGTATTAGCAGAAGAAATGGTTTCAGGCTAATTTGGATAACTTACTAGCGCAATGCAATGCAATTTGTTAGGTTGAAAGCCAGAGATTTTTTTTTTTTTTTAAATCAGAAACCTATAAATGACTAAGTAATCATTTAGGCAATATATTTGTTAAATTGATGTAGCTAAACTTTTTGTTTTATGTTTGGTAACGTCTTGAATTATACTTAACTGTCTCTTTAAACTAACTAGAAATATTCCTCTGTTATTGTCCAAGCAAAATTTAATTCCTTATACAGCATTCTAAATGTTAATCAGAGACAAAGCCAGCACTTGTCAAGAGGGGCTATGCTTATGAAACTAACATTTACACTGCACTTTTCATTTGAAAAGCCATTTAGGAACACAAATTAATCTTTACAACACTGCTGAGAAGTAGTTAATGACAGGAAAGATGATCATTACTCCCATATTACAGATGAGTAAAACTACACTGTAAGTTTAGTGACCAAATTAAAGTTATTACTCATGTGGCAAATCATTTATGACTATCCCCATCTGATATTTCATGCTTCAAGTTTTTTTAATGCATAATCATCTCTTGGATGAATAACTGTAGTGCTCCCAGGTCTTTAAGGGAAAAAAAATACTGAAGTAATACGACAAGGCGTATGGAGTTTGGTCAGCACATGATGGAATATCATTACCCTCTACTGCACACACAGTGAGAGAGAAAACTTATAATCATTGACATATTTCATCACTTCCCATACAGACATCATATTCAATTAAGTAGAGAGCTCTCTGTCAACAAACTTGACATACTCACCTAGGGAATGTCACAACCTTCCCCAAAATCAATATTCAAGTTATGATGGACTGACAGCTTCACAGATGAGTGAGTGTCCCTTGATTTTTACCTATTTTTGCTGCAGAACAGAGAAAAGTGCTCAAGGCATGAACAAACAAATTTAATTAAGCTTAGGGGATATGGTTGAGTAATGTAAATCCAGAGCAAACGAAGTCATGGAGCATTAAAGAACAGCTTAATGAAATTCTGATCAACAAGAAAAAAATGAAGAGCTGCTTCATCTGATTCAATAAAGTTGGTTCTTAGTGATTTAGGAAAGCAAATGTTCACTTGTAAGTGGTTACTTTTGAGAAGTAATTTCCTAGACTCTTTAGACTGATGCATATCTTGAGAATTTCTATAGTTTCTAATATATTTGAAAAAGTGCTGCTGGTAAATTTTTTTCTTTCTTCTCTGATCTATAAAATGATTTATAACAGGCTCCAGAAATGGAAAAGAAAAACATTTTAAAAGTTTAGTGGGAAAGCAGGGAGACTGGGGCTAGCAGAAAAAACAAGTTGCCCAGCTTCAGAAGTTTTGACACATGTCATTCTCTGGGATAACTTTTCTTTAGTGAGGAAAATATCTCTTCTGACGGAATTGGGTTCATCTAATGCACCTCTTTTCTGATCCATTCTTCTGTTCTCTGACCACTCCTTTTAGACTTTCATCTTTCTGGGGCTGTCACATTAGCCACTTATTTGTGTTAAGACATTCACAAACTACATTGAATGGCAAAGATTAAAGCATCCATGAACTAATTTAAATTACAAATGGTAGCCTTAATTTAAAACTGAGTTCAAGCTGACTCATAAGTCAGGTGGAAAGCCTTCCTGAACAGGGAGTGTGGCAAGAAAGTTTGACTGGGAGAGAAAAAAGAGTGGGAAAGTGTATCCTAACGTATCAGGTCCACAGGATGCTGGTGTTTTCTGTTCAGAAATTACAGCTTCTCTAATTTTAAATTACAAAGTTGGCTTTACTCTGTGGAAAACAATAAAGGTGAGATAGAGAGAGAAGAGAGACAGAAATGTAGATATCGATTTATCCAAAGGAATAAAGATCTATCCATAAGAAAATATATAAATAATAAACAAAGTTATGTTTACATTCAACTGTAAGAATAGACTTTTCCCTTTTTGGATTACTTCACTGCTTAGAAGAAAAATATACAGAATAGATACTTAACTTTAAGATTATCATATGCATCGGAAAAATAAAGTTAGAAATCGAGAAAAAACTCAGATGTCCAGTTATTTCCGTTTTTCTAATATAATTCCAAGTCAGGAAGTTGAAAAAAAGTAAAAAAAGAAAGCAGTGACTCATGTAAATGTCACAAAGTTTGATGCTTAATGACATACATTCATCTGCAAATGCTTTTTTGAAATTTAGGTTTGGTTAAAATTTTCCAATGCAGTATCAATTAGATATAGAAAATTAGAAGGAAAATGCATAATAGGGATTCTGGGGATTTTAGAGTTATTTATCTAAGTTATCAGAAGTTTAAATCCTTCCTCCTTGTATTTTTCTATTATTCCAACTATTCTTTCTTTTATTTCTTCATTGATTCAATAAACATTTTGTGTATGTAACATATCAGATGTGGAGCTGGGCACTACAGTCATACTCATTCAATTATACAAAGGTAGGACAGTTTAATAGGTCAATTTCTATAAAAATAGATTAGAAAAAAGTCTAACCTATTTTTGTATTTTGTCTTTTCATTTATTACTTTCTTTACCACCTTGACGGGTTATTCAATATTTTCGATGCTTAGTTCTTTTCCTACAAAATGAGGAAATAATAGAGCTAGTCAGCACCTAGCATACAATAGACATGTGGCACAGATTAACGTCACTTAGTTTTAAAGCATACGTTCCAGTGATTCTGAAGATGTACCTATTTAAACTCAGTTTACCCCCAAAGGGTTTACATACCTAAATTTTGTAATTTTTATCTATCCTCAGTTTAGTTCCTCCTTATAAGGGGTTTCCTTTCCTCCTTATAAGGGGTTTCAAGTGTAAGGCACTTGGAAGATAAGTAGAGAGTTCGAGAAGAATTCATGTTTCTGGGGGTTTGGAGGTATGGGCAATGCAACTTATCTCCACTGGGTGATGAATTCATTGTATTAATTCCTTAAGTTCTCTATTTTCTACCGTCTTTGGAAAGAACCTGTGCACTTAGAATTCTAGTTTTTGTGCAAGTGCTAGCTGTTTGTCACAGTTTTTATTTTTTTCTTTTTGCTTGAAAAGAAAATAGTGACAAACATATCAGCTTCCACCATAACAATATTGATTTGGATTCTTTATGATACATATTGTTGCTTCCAGAATCATTATATTCACCCACTAATTCCCAGAAGCAAACTCTTCTACCTTTTTAGAAACATGTCAAGCTATCCACAATGTCACCCAGAGCTGTAACTGTAATTATGGGTAAAAAATTCATGGCTTCAAACCAGTTAGATACATTTGAAGATAAACACAAACACAAACGTGGCACAGTATTAGCGCAATGCCCTGTCTCCTGAGTGCTGCCAAACATCTGTGTTGGAAAGAAAGAAGCAAACACACAACCAGGCCATGCTTTCTCCATCTCTGCACGTGTGTTCCGAGATGACACACCAGGGTGTATGCAAACAAATAATGAGAGAATGTTCTGATCAGCCCAACTCATTACCCAAATCTCATGTGGATTCTTGTTGGCAGTTTTGTTGTCGACTTGTGCCTCACTAGCTCTGTGGTCCTAAACAGAAAGCAAACTCAAATCAGTGTTAAATGTAATAATATTAGTTCATTTATAGGTATTTGAATGAAACGTTGCAGACAGTTTAGCTACTATTACCTGAAATAATAAAAGATCGACATCAATCTCATTTATAACAGAGCTCATTTCTTTATTACTTCTAGTTGTGTGGCATAGTGTCTCTGAATATCTTACCCAGGAGTGATGTTTTCTATAGCACAAATTTGTACTGCACAAAGCTTTGCACTTGGGTTTGCCACAGATATTTGTGTGCTGATGGGGAGAATAAGTCTATTCATCAAGGCATACTCCTACAACTAGGGTGAATCAGTTTGAGCATATGCCCTTCATCTTCATTGTGAAGTAAAGTAAGCATTTATTAATTCATATTTTTTATGTACTGAATACTGGGATAAAATAAGGAGCAAAACCAAAAAAAAAGATTACTGCCTGATGCAGCTGAGGATCTTGTGGGAAAGAAAACTTTAATTATATAATCAAAAACGACAACTTAGAGTTAGTGCTAATAAACAAGAGGTGTGAAGTACTAGTTAGCTAAGCCAAAAGGAGAAAGAACAGTTAAGGTGGAGGAATCAGCCCTTGTAAAAGTCCTGTGATAAAGGGACTGAAGGAGGACAGCATAACTGTGGTTGAGAGACTGAAGCAGGAACATAAGTCAAAATTAGGCTAATGAAATAGGAACCAAATTGTGTATGACATTTTGCTGTAAGACAAATAGGTAACCATGAAGGATACATTAGTCTGGCAGCTGGGTGTAAACAGCAACATTGATTAGAAGGAGTGAAGTGTGGATGAAGGTGAACAGTGTGTACTAAGGAAATTGGCTTTATCCCAAAAGTGGTCTGGCCTTTGTCCTAGACTCCTGTCAGTTGATCTCTAAATCCTTGGAATTTCCTGAGCAACAGGATTATCTTTGCTATTTACATTGGGTCCTTGTGGACCATATCTGATGGTTTTATGATAATGACAGGACCTATAGTGGTATCCTTTGGCCATGTGGTATCAGCCTGACCTTCAGGGAGATTGACTTTAACAACATGAGCAGTTAATCAATAAGTCATGCCTATATAATGAAGCCCTAATTGTAACTCTGGATTTCAAAGCTCTTGTGAGCATCATGGGTTGTCAGTACATCATGCATATTGTCACCCATTAGTACTGAGAGGGTAACACGTTCTAAGGAGACTCTGAGAGGACTCTGTTTTATTCAACTCTTCATTTGGCTGATTTTCTACATCTTTTGCCTGCAATAAATGTAACTGTGAGTATAATAGGTTTATGTGAGTTCTCTGCACCTTTTTAGTGAATTATTGAATGTGAGGATGGTTTTGTGTGAAGCCCTTTGATGATTAATTTTGTGTGTCAGTTTGGCTGTGCCATCATGCCCAAATATTTGGTCAACCACTATTCTGGATACTTCAGTGAAGGTGATTTTTGAATAAGATTAAGATTTAAATTGGTGAATTGAGGAAGGTAGATTATCTTCCATAATGTGAATGGGCCTCATCCTATCAGTTGAAGGTCCTAATAACACAAACACTGACCTCCCTTGAGCAAAAATAAATTCTGCTAGCAGACTTCCTTTGGATTTGAATTGCAAACCATGGCTCTTCAGCCTTCTGGCCTGCCTTTCAGAGTTTGGACTTACCAAGCCTCCACAATTGTGTGAGCTAGTTTCTTAAAATCTCCTTGCTTTCTCTCTTTGTCTCTCCTTCTCACTCTTTTTCTTGTGTGTGTTTGTGTGTGTGTGTGTGTGTGTGTGTGTGTGTGTGTGTACAAACTCTCTATTGGTTCTGTTTCTCTGGGACACCTTGGCTAATATACCCACCAAACTTGCAGTTGGTGTCAGAAGTGAGAATGATCTTGCGTGGACATTTTCCCAAATTTTGTAAGTGGACACTAACTTCTTGCTGTAGAGGTCAAAAATCCTGAGTAGACTTGTCGTTCTGGAGGATTGTTCCCTTGACTTCACAGTTCTAGAGTAACATAGTAAGAGGAAACTGGATAACAAATTAAGAGGAACTCCCATAGTCATGGAGAAGATAAAAGGGCAAATGGAGATAAATAGATGGATTTGAGAAGTATTTATTAGAAAAAATCAACAGGAATTGGTGAGAACAGTGAAGGAGGAAAAGATGTAATATTGACCAAGTCAAGAAGTTTATACATTTTCTTATAGGCTCATTAGAAGAGTACACTAGTTTGAAAGGAATAGTCAATGTGGATAATTAGTATATTAATGTGATTTACATTGGCCACATAAGGTTCTCTGGAAGTAACCAACCCTTTTGGTGGAGAGATGACTTTAATATCAAGAATTTACAGGAAGAACAAACATAGCCAAGAGTTAGACCCTTTGTCACTCTGCCATTGTTTTCTCCCTCCCATGCTTCTTAGCAAGCTGTAGGACACACTCACTTCAGCTTATTCAGAATGAGCAAGTAGTCATAAGAACAGACGTCACATTTTTAGGCAATTATGAAAGGTGCCAGCGAGAGGAAAACCACCAAAGACAAAAGCCAAGTATATGAAATTAGTAAGACATTTGAAAGGAAAAAAAAAAACACTGATATTTGCAATTTATTGAAGGATACCAAAAACAGAGATTTTTTTAAAGGAATTTGGAAAGTGAGGAGAGAAAGGAAAGAGACAAAGAGCTAGGGAGGTGCATGTGAAACACACTCAGAGGGGTAGGGGCCATCCCATACCCTTCTCCCCTATTCCAAATGCACAAGTGAGGAGGGTTTTGTGGCATGTGTTTGGTGGGCCAGGGACACATAATCTGATTCTCACTCTGCACTAGGCTCTGTGCCTCTCACTACAATTTTCAGGGCCCACATTTTCTTAGTGTATGAGTGATCTCTATTCTTGAGTAAAGAACTGATTCAGAGTACCTCCTTAAGGTGCTCAGAACACTTTCTGGCAGTATATGAATGAATGAGACAATAACCGGGATAAGTGAAGAAGCGATAGTTCCATTTTCCTTGGGCAGAGGCAAACTCTGGTAGCATCGTTTTGTGGGTTGTGTGTCAGATGACATTTTCCTTTGTAGAATGTTCTCATTGGAAATATAACATGGTAGGTTATTCAAATTCTGCTGTCTCATAAATTCTGAATGTCTAGTGATACACTCAGGAAAACAATGGGTCTTCCACATTTGTTACAATTGCTTTCACCATGTTTCAATTTAGATTTACCTTTGGCATATCAAGTCTTTCATGATAAAACACAATAAGAGGGTTCTAATTTTATTACAGTCAGACAAGATACTATTGCCCTCCTGAGTTGAAATACTAACTCATTTTGAAGTCAAAGAAGGAAGGGACATCAAGACAAGCATAATTTCAGATGGGAGACAGAAGAACTCTATTAGTAATTGTGTTAGTCCATTTTCACACTGCTATAAAGAACGACCCGAGACTGGGCAATTTATAAAGGAAAGAAGTTTAATTGACTCACAGCTCCACCTGGGTAGGGAGGCCTCAATCATGGCTGGAGGTGAAGGGGAAGCAAGGCACATTTTACATGGTGGCAGGAGAGAGAAAGAGAGAGAGAGTGAGTGAAAGAGAGAGAGAGAGAGAGTAAGAGAGCAAAGGGGAACTGCCAAACACTTTTAAAACCATAAGATCTTCACTCACTATCATGTGAATAGCATGGGGGAAACCGCCCCCATGATCCAACCACCTCCTTCCAGGTCCCTCCCTTGACATGTGGGGATTCCAATTGAAGATGAGATTTGGTTGGGGACTCAGAGCCAAACCATATGAGTAATAATGTGAAAAAGGTTTTGAAAGGAGAATCAAAAAACTGAGTTCTAATCTTATTTGTTTACACCTCCCAACGTCAGGACTAGTGACCAGTGACCTGATCCAACCACAGAAAATTTCATAGCTTGACCTCCAGCCTCAGTCCATGATGCATAAAACAGGCACATCTGTCCCTCTCATCAAAGGATTCAGAATATTTATGACATAATAGGCTCACCCTATTTCCTAAAGGAAAAGTGGTTGAAAGGAAAGATTCTAGTGAATAAATAAAGTCCAAATCATGGTAGATGTAGATGTATATTCTTTGCTCTAAATAGCCCTAATGGTGGTAATAGGTTTTTTAAAATAAAGGTTAAGTTTGAGAAATATCTCCAAAGGAAAAATTCTAATCATGTATGTAATAAGTGAATTTATTGAAGGCACAGGTTGAATACATAGAAGCTTTTAACTGCGTCTAAATTCAGTGATAAAATAGTGCACATGCTTTAGTATTTTAAAATTGTTTATCATTTGAAGATTACATAGGCTGTATTCTCACAAGCACATGTAATAAATAGATTCCCTCACCTTGTAAAACTCTATTTATCTAATATTCCACTAATGTAGAATACATATTTCTCGGCTTATTGTGAAGAATGATGGAGCCTCAGCTGTCTACTGTAAATAACAAATGATGTTTAAAGCTATCCTCGTACTTATTTTTAATGTAGATTTCTGATGAGAAAATATTAAAATGACTTACCCACTTGTTTAAAGTTAGTAGGTTTCATGTGAACATAAAGGATCAATTGTCATTTCCTCAGGAGACTATTGTTTGATCTTCTTAAGGACAAATCTAAGAAGGAAATATTTCTCTTGAATAATTTGGGGAATCTGATAACTTAATAGCTTAAAAAGTATTATAAACTCTGCAGAAATGGAGGTGTATTTACTCAGAGAACCTTAAGAATATGTAATTGAGAATATTTTGAGCTTTCTTATGCTTTTAAAACACAAAATGCACCTATATAAGTCAATTATTTAAACTGCTCTAAGGTTAGCTTTTTCTCCAAAATGAAAATGTGAAGATGACATTTTCAAGACACTAAAGACTTAAATTTGACTGCTGTGGATCTGTCAGATTTGAGGAGCATCTGTGGAAATAATAGCTGTGACTGTATGACTTTAAGTTTTCGAAAGACAGGAATCTCTCTTGCTCTTCAGTGGGTATTGTGATCACCTGCAGAAGTGTGCAACCAACTGGTGTCAGGAGATTGGCTCATTATGTGAAAATGAACATAAACCACCTAGGCTAGCTGTGCTTTATGAAACTGGAGCATGTGTCATATTTCTAGTTAGTATATTAGCATATTAATATTCACCAAGAAGAATAGAGAAAAATCTCAAAGGAGGTGTAAGTTCATACTTTAAGGGAATTAGCAAAGACAATTAATAATTCTGCCTCACCTCCACCCCAGACGCATTTAATATGTTGACACTAAACAAATATTAGTTACCATTACGTATTGATCCTAAATTTCAGAGTGTAATCAACATCATAAACCGCTCATAGATATTCTGCGAGGTAGTTGTAAGGTTAAAACTCTAAATTAACCTCTTCATCTAAATGGTGAAGAAATAAGCCCAGAGAGTTTACGAGACTTTTCTTCCTAAATGAAGGTCACACTGCAAGTAAGTAGGACATGAGGTTAAAGTCAGGCTTTCTGACACTTATTTTGAAATGATTTTTATATTGTCACTAATATTCATTTGTTAAAAAATTAATATTGATATTAATTCTTGAGCTAAATCTCTGGTCTTACTGCAGAAGCTTACCTCAACTCAATATATTCCCACTTATCTATGTATCACTATGATGATGAGGAAAGACTCAATCACATTTTAAAATCATACTGTGTCTCAATTCAATGAGGAAACTGAGGCAGAGACAGGCTAAGTGATAGGTAAGGCCACTGGCTGCAAAGTTAGGACTCATGATGAAAGTTAAGGTGGAACCTCAGCAGAATCAGAGCTGTGGAAAGAGAAAGAGGAGACTTTGAAGGTGCTGTCAGTACTGGGAGGGTGTAGTGGAGTTCAAATCCTTAGGATTTGGAAATAAGGGAACATGACGATGATCGCCTTTTCATGCAAATCCCTCCTCTGTTGTGCTCAGCTGAGCTGGTTATATGGTCAGCTTCTTCCTAAAGGAAGGAGTCACCTGACCCAGGAGATGAATAGTTAATTTAAAACAATCATAATGTTTCCATTTCCTTTTGCTAATGTTAGGATTCCTGGTAGTTTTGTGACCCATATGTGGCCAATAAGATAAAAGGGGACTGTTCCAGGAAAAATTACCATACTTAGAAAAAGAGAGAAGTAAAAAACAAAAAAGCTGAGGGCTGGAGATGCCTGTAAGCTCAATGCTTTGGGAGGCTGAGGCAAGTAAATTGCTTTAGGCCAAGAGTTGCAGACCAGCTTGAACAACATAGCCAGACCCCCGTCTCTACAAAAAATAGCTGGTTGTGGTTGCATGCACTTGTAGTCTGAGCTACTCAGGAGGCTGATGCGTGAAGACCTTGAACCCAAGAGTCTGAGGCTCCCGTGAACTATGATTGTGCCACTGCACTCCAGCCTGGGCAACAGAATGGAAGATTATCTCTCAAAAAAAAGGGAGAAAGCTCACTAACTGTCTCCTTTTTGTAGTTGTGCTCACTTGTGTGATGATGTGATGTTTGGAAATGCAGGTCTTCTTCAATCATGAGAAAAAATTAGGAGAATCTTGAAATTTAGCACCACAATAGTTCCTAGTTACCTGAGTATGGTCGAGCTGCTAAACCAACTCTGAAATTTTCTATAATAAAACATTTTCTATAAATAAAAAAATTATTTAAATTTTGCTTAATACACTTTTAATTTGGCAATTCATTACTTATAGCCCCAAGAGTCATAATGGACATTGGTTCCTGTTCTCTTCCCTTTGCCCTCAGATCTGTTCTCTGCCCAGCTCTGTCTTGCTCTGTTCCCAGGAAGGCTTATTCCTATGATCTGCATCACCTGGAACTCTTTTCCCTCTGGTTTCTGGTTGGTATCAGCGAATGGGAGACTCCTGTAGCTCAGAGTATTTTTTTCCTACAACTGTATTTCTGATTCAATGTGGTTCTGGCCATGCCTTGCTAAGGGGTGGCTTCTGCCTGGTAGCATTTACATTATGACCCAGGCTTTAGTGATTCCATTTTCTCTTCTTTCTCTATGAGTGCTGGGGATGGGGGGTGGTACCAGCTGATTGCTATTGCTACTTCTTGGGTGTCTCAACTTATCTATGGTTTTCCTTAGCCTTGTCTGTACCTCTTGTTGACAGATCTTTCATTTTCACAAAAATCTCAGCTGTGAGTGTTGCCTGTTGCTTGCTGGGATGCTGACTGATACATATACTTTCTGAGAGTTGAAACGTTACTAATAAATGAGAGTTGAGATGGGCAATGTATGTTAAAAAGCAGAATAATTCTAGGCCAATACAAGTTGCTTTCAATTAAGATGAAAGTTATACTCTACATAGGGCCTTCTAGAGCTGCTATAAGAAAGTACCTGAACTACATAGAAATTTGTTGCCTCTCAGTCCCGGCCAGAAATCTGAGATGAAGCTGTTGGTAGGGTTGATTCTTCCTGAGGGCAGTGAGGGAAGGAACTGTCCCAAGCCTCTCCCCCAGCCTCTGAAGATTTGCTGCCAATCTTGGGCGATTCTTGACTTCTGCATCACTTTCTCTGCCTTCGTCTTCCTCTGTACATGCCTATTTCCAAATACCCCTTTCTATAAGGAGCCACTTATGTGGAATTAGGGACCAACCCTACTCCATATTTCTAAATAAGGTCACATTTTAAGGTACTAGGAGTTATAACCTCAATATTTTAATTTTGAGATGGTACAGTTTGATCCATTGTACCCTGTCTAAAGAAACTGGTACGAACTGGTTGTTCTGCTATGAAATAGAAAAAGGATTTAGAAAAGCTTGTCTCCTACTTGATATGGTTGATGATACTATGAACCAGGGACAAAATCTCTCCACATAAACTCTCTAATTTGAATGGTAGATATGCCCCCACATTGGAAATAGTTCTTTCTCATTCCTTTAACCTAATTCACCAAGAAACAGTCTGTCTATAATTAACCTGCTCATTTAAAAATTTTAAACATTTATTGAGCACTTAAATCACCAAACACTTTATTACGTTTTGTTTAATTCAATTTTTACAACAGTCTTATAAGAAAGTTACCGTTAGGATCGTTATTTTTCATATGAGTAACTAAGATTTTAGATCAAATCACTTGACTGAGTCTCTCAGCTAGTACCTGGTGAAGCTAGAATTAAAATGTAAGACTTCTAAAACATAATGGTTGTTCTAAACTACTATATTTTGTTTCACCTCAGAAAGGGAAAGTTATAGTTAAGGATCCCAGTGTGACATCATCTCAGCTCAGTTTTTGTTTGTTTAATTATGAACCTGGAAATCTCGTATGCGCATCAACGTCAATAGTTTATTAAATGTTAGGCTGTCCTGGGGTTGACTGATGTTTTGTGTTGCCAGTTCTAGTCTCCAGTACTTACATCTCAGGTTCAATTTTGTCTGAGCTTCAATTGGTCTTTGTTCATTTTCTTTAAACTTTCGCAAAAGCTAATATACAGTGGAGTTACTCTGCAACAAATTTAGCTAAAAAATTACTCTTATCTATCCAAAATATAATTTTCTATGCTTAGTTTTTTTAAAACAATATTTTAATGTCATGACTACAGAGAGACTGTCCCTCAAAACCACTCATATCCAACTACGTAGTCAATTACATCCTTTTATAGAAGTGGACCAAATAGGTATGGGAAACAAGAGAAGTGGCATTAAATTGCAATAGAAATCAGGATGTTTGATCTTTGGCACTAGCTGAGGGAAGAAAAAAAGCATGGTAAAGAACACTTTTCCTTTTTCACAGAGAAACATATACAGCAAAAGGAGATGCCGTTGTAAAGCAGATGGAGTTGGGAATTGAAAGATTAGCATAGCTCTAGTAACCAGACATCGCAACTTAAATTGTTTCTCTTTTCACAGATTACTTACTAATGGATGTAATTCCTTACACTTACCTGGAGAAAAATTGCTTTATTGGGCCAGATAAACTTCCCAGGTAAATCTCGTTATCTTCAAGGATGATTAGATGCCTGTGGTCAGAGTGGGTGTGTTTTTGCTGCTGTTTCACCATTTATAATGTAGTTAAGAGAATTTGATTACATTTCAAGCCCATATCCTTAGCTTTCATCCTCCATAATTGGGCTTCAGAGACTTGAGGTACAAATTGGTCTAGATATAAAGTCATAAGTGGAAAATTTATGGAAGTCAAATAAATTGAGAAGTTTTGGATTTTCAATATTATACACAAATGAGAGATGCATGTTGGTGATATGCCAGCCCATCTCTTTCACATAGATGAGTTTCTTTAATTCCCTCAACAATACTTTCAGATGGATATGCTTATATTTATCAAGTTAATGAGAATGCTGGCATTCAGAGACATTAAGTTTTCTAAATTCTCACAGGTAGCCAACAAGAAGACCTGGGAATAAATAAATAAATCTTAATCCTAAACTCTTCATAGGATAGCACTCTACCTTATGTATCAAATTAAATTTCTTACTAAATACATGATAACACAGTATTTACAAAAAGTGTGTTTTGTGGTGATTGGTTCAACCAATTCATGTAATTATTTTTCTGCATTTCCTCTTTCTTCCTTCCCCTGCCTCCCTTACTCTCTCCCTTTTATTCCTTCCATCACACATTTATTGTGCAAAACAATGAAACAGATCATATTCTAGTTTAATGGGACATAGGTCCATTCATCTATATCTATTCTGGCATGATTCAGGGCATCCTAGGATTTCATAGATTAGAGTTCCAGGACTATCTAGTAGGTAAGCTAAAAAATTACATCCTCATGTTCTGACAGAAGATTGTGGACCTGGTGGGAGTGAAGAAAATTCAGAGAATGGTGCACAGTCTAGTCATCTCTAGCTGGAGCAATGAGCAATGAGCAATGTGGCTAGTCCTCTTTTTCATATGGAAATTGTATTACTCTATTTTTTGCTAACGGAGCAAACTTAAGGACTAAATATAAAGTAACATTGACATCTTAATCTATGCTTCTTGAGGAGGTATTTGGAAATGAAGTAATGACAGATTCTGAATTTGGAGGTGTGGCTGCTGGGCATTCCTTGGCCCCACATCCCTAGAGTCAGATTCAACCCTTTTTTGGCTTGTTACCCGTGGGCCTATCAATGCTGATTAGAAATCAGTTCCCCTAGATCTTGTATGTGCACATAACACATCTTAAATTATGATTTGTGTGTGTGTCAATCATTTCTTTATCTACATACCAGTCTATATTAAGGTTTAACTATTTTCCCAGCCTACTGGTGGGTTCTGGAGTTATAGGAGAGTAAAACACAGGAAAGGATTCTGTTTTTCTGAACTCCATTCAAAGTGTGGCTGGATTATGCTTTGTATATTTTCACATTCTCTATCCAGCTTTCACTAATGAGCACACCTATGGCCACTATCAGAGTATACATATCAGTGTATTCAATGAAATGAAACACTGTCGTATTTTTCATCTCTTAGAATTTGAGTGTTCAATTATTTCATCTATGTAATACATTGCACAATGATATAGTACTTGTGACTAAAAAATATACAAAGATTTACCTTGTATATTATACCTTGTGTAATATATAAGCATTAGACCAAAAAGCTTCTCAATGGACAGTCCCAAGGCAGCACTTAGAAAATCTTGAGAGGAATCTTGGATGTGTTGATTGTCATCTTGAGACAAAGAAGTGCTGAACCTTGTCAAGATTCAATCCCATCCAACTACCTTTCAGCTCATCACTTTCAGAACTTGATTTTGCATTCAACACAATCTCTTGGCATTTGAAACTCTGTCAAACTAAACAGCTCTGTTTTAGACATATGTTTTGAAAAGTTTCACAGGCACTTTGTTTGCACATACAGTATATCTTTTAAATAATATAACCTTGAAGTAGCATTGAGTTATTATTTTCATAAAAGGAAAACTGGAAACCAGGATGCTTACATATTTGCTGTCTTCCTGGAAAAAAAAATGCACTGCTAGCTTTATTTTTACACTGTAATGTAGTTCTGCCATTTTGAGACGATAAGCATGATTTTTTCGCAAATAATTCAGAGCCAAGATATGAGTTTGCTTCATTTCTCCCTAAACCTAAGAGCAAAGTTGGTTTTTCATCCGTAAAGCCAACGTTTTCTCAAAAAATTGAAATTCTGGGACATGCATTTTACCTATTCTTTGCAGGCTAGAATTCCAATGAATACTATTGGTAGAATATAATCTCAATAACAATACAGAGCCCACTATAGAGTTTATGATTGTACTTAAAAGGCAGAGTGTGAACAACAGCAGAAAAATATCATTGTTTCATGTTCTTTTTGTTATTCCATGTGCCCGTCTACATCTGTATCCTAATTTTAAATTTTTTATAGGATATCACACTGTCTCATATATTAAATTGTATAGAATATACAACGCCAGAATAGTACATTCAAAGTTTTAAGTACCATATGAATATGACAGGATTAAATGTTAAAAATCTGTTGGAGGATAACCTTACTCTGTGTGTGTGTGTGTGTGTGTGTGTGTGTGTGTACATTTACTTCTTTTATATCTGTATACCTACATAAATTTATCTGCAGTACAATCAGCCTGAGAAAAACACCCATGTCATTTAAAGTCAACTTGGAATCATCGAGTTACACAGACCATTTCTATAATTTTGTCTAAATTTGAAATGAAATTATCAAAAACATTAAATAACAGGATAATTCCACTACATCAGTTTTTGTTTAGCTTTACTTTCTAGAATGGAGTACACATTTTAAAAATATATCTAAGTATGATACAATGATTCTTAATTTATTAAACAGTCTGTTGAACAGGGTTTACCCTCTCCTTTAAAGGTATCGTTCATTGCTTTATATACTGTTTTTCAAATAATGGAAAAAGAATAGAGAAGAAGAATAAATTCATTTGGAAACATTTTACTCTTCTATCCCATTCCTTCCTCTCTTGGCTCCCTGTGCTGTGTTTGCCCTTAACACATTTAAGTGTTATACTGAGTATGTTTTCCTATCAGAGGTTGCAAACTGGCAGCTAGAGGGCCACAGATGGTCCGCAGATGTATTTTGTTTGACTCATACAGTGTTGGCCTACACAATATTTATATCTCATTCTTAATTAGAACTGAGAGATTCCACTTATATGTGTGGATAACACTTTTCTTGAAAAAAATCAGAAGTTTTGATATCAGTGGATCTTTTTTTTGAACATAGTATTTATTGGCTGAGTTGAGGTCACCTTCCCTGTGGTTAATCACAGCTCCTACCAATCCCTATTGCACCCTAATACTGAGGCCCATTGTCAATTGTTATTAGAGCACTTGTGCTATTGTTCTTCTTTCTGAGTCAGAGGGAAAATGGAATATTTCTTATAGCCCTTCGTTTGTCTTATACATGGCCAACATCCCATATTTATATTATCAGCCTTCCTCTAAAATTATATAATTTTAGGACCCTATTTTATTGGATAACTTTGGCCCAATATAGTAAAAAGAATCAAGCAGATTTAGAGTCTGTAGACCGTAGTTCCAAATCCAAGTGCCATTTACTGACTATGTAATAATATATAAATTAAGTCAAGTGATTTAACCATGCCCAGCCTTTAAAGTATCTAAAATAAAGTATGACAACTATTTCCATACCTTTAAAGAGTCAAAAATTACTAAAAGAAATTAAGCCCATCAGTTTTGTGAGGAATAGATGAGACAATATTTGCATAGTATTCTTGCAGCAGAGTAGGTATTGCAAACATATTTGCAGTATCCATGTGCCTTAGTGTCTTTATTCTCACAATCATTTTTTCTCAATAGTCCCCACAAGTCTTAACTTGTTCCAGAATTAACTCAAAAGTCCAAAGTCCTAAGTCTCTTCTGAAACTCAAGACAAGTTTCTTACAGGTATGAGTCTGTGAAATCAAAAATGAGTTATTTATAACCAAGACACAATGATTGTATAGGCATCACGTAACCATTCCAGACCCTCCAATTGTACTTCCAATGCCTAGACCTGACCCTTCTCTGTCTTGCAAGGGAAGGCTTCTATCCAATTTGAAAATGTATCAACACAGACCAACAAGTATTGAAATCACCTTGACTTAGGCATATGGGTGAAGTCTAACTGCCAGTCTTCTCCAGGATGGTGCCCTATTCTTTCAATCAATCAGCGCTCTGTAGCTAGCAAGAGGATTGTAAAATGTACCAATCAGTGCTCTGTAAAACACACCAATCAGCAGGATCCTAAAAGTAGTCATTCACAGGGAGGACTGAAAAAAAGTGTACTTTGATAGCACAGAAATGGAACATGGGAGGGCCAATAAGAATAAAAACTGGCAACCAACAGCCAGCAGTGGCAACTTTCTCGGGTCCCCTTCCACACTGTGGAAGCCTTGTTCTTTCACTCTTCACAATAGACCTTGCTACCACTCACTCTTTGGGTCCATGTCATCTTCAGGAGCTGTAACACTCACCGCAAAGATCCACAGCTTCATTCTTGAAGTTAGTGAGACCACGAACCCACCAGAAGGAACCAACTCCAGACACTGAAAACCATCCAGGCTTATAGCTTTCATCTTCTGGAGCAGCAGCAGTGCCTAGTATCTTTCAAGCCATGGTTACAGCTGTCTGGGTCCATTTTCCCAAAACGTTTCTGTCCTCCTAGGCCTCTGGGCCTGTGATGGCAGGACAGCCTCAAAGATTTCCGAACCATCCTTGGGGGGTTTTTTCCAATTGTCTTGACTATTAGCATCTGGCTCCCTTTTGTCTGTGCTAATGTTTCTAGCAAGTGGTTGCTCTGCAGTATACTTGAATTCCTCTCCTGAGAATCTTCTTTCCTTCTCTAACACACAGCCGGGCTGCAAATATACCAAATGTTTATGCTCTGCTTCTCTATTAATTATAAGTTTCACCTTTAGGTCATTCCTCTGCTGCAATTATAAATTCTTCCTCTGTCCTTTTGAAATGTACATAAGTCTTCTCCCAACCGTTGACAGTTTATAAACCAGAGAATGTCTTTTTGCAGGACCTGGAACTATCTCTTTGAAATATAAATATTAAAGGAGATGGTCTATCTCTCAATTCTTTGGGAGTTTAGAAGCCTCATTTCTATGAACATCATTTGGCAAATGCAGATGGCCTGATCACAGAGAAACAGACTTGCAAACTCAGGAATAACTCAATGTGTTCCACATAGCCCATTGACCAACCTCTCCGGTAAAGTCCTCTGGTACTTTTCTACTAGCTCATTCCACTGCTCAAACCCCTTTCAACCTTTGTTTCATGGAGGAGTTGAGTTCAGTCTCTCTCCACTATTGCTACAACTTGAATAAATTCTCCCCATCCTGCTTAACTTTGTCTGGTACAGTTTTTGCTTTGACACAACTTTGAAAACTGGAAGCCAAATTTGATGCCTGTTTCTAAGAAGAATACTGTATCTTTTGCATCATTTTCTTAATTGTATATTAACACATTTTGAAACATATTTTGGTTTTCTTATTTATTTGAACTTTCATATTTTTATTGTATTTGCGTTCTAGACAACAAATTAAATATTTTTGGAAAGATGGTGGAAAAAAATGGCTTTTTGTCCCATTTCCATTTGTCACAATAAGATGGTGATTGCATTGATGGGTACAGGCAAAAACGGTGAGTGAGATTTTTTTTAAATAGCAAAGGATATAGAAAGTTAGGGTTAGTAAACCCAGTGGTAATACAGAGCACTCTCAGAAAGGAAAACGTCCTAAAGTTCCCCCACAGGTGTAAGCAGCTATGAATAATCCATCTTGTTTAAAGGTGAGAGTGTGGAAAGCTTCTTTGATGTTCGTTCTTTCAGTGTATTATTATTATTTTTTTTTAGAAATATCTTCCTAACATTTTGTAACTCCTGCTTATAATACCACAATGGTCTCATATGTACTTACCCTTCAGGGGAAAATAATTGCTGCAAAAAACCCTTTGCAGGCCGGGCACGGTGGCTCACGCCTGTAATCCCAGCACTTCGTGAGGCTGAGGTGGGTGGATCACGAGGTCAGGAGATCAAGACCATCCTGGCTAACATGGTAAAACCCCGTCTCTACTAAAAATACAAAAAATTAGCTGGGCATGGTCTGGGTGCCTGAAGTCCCAGCTACTCGGGAGGCTGAGGCACGAGAATGGCATGAACCAGGGAGACGGAGTTTGCATTGAACCGAGATAGCGCCACTTCACTCCAGCCTGGGCGACAGAGCAAGACTCAGTCTCAAAAAAAAAAAATAAATAAATAAAGTAAAATTAAAAAAAAAACCCTTTGCAGCAATTGTCTTTCCTTACTAAAAGATAAAGTGACATGAATTTCAATTTTTTTAGAGCATCTCTTAGTCAGTCCAGGATTCAGCCAATCTGCAGTCCATTCCTGTGTCTCATATCATGGGATAATATCTGGCAGTAACCCAACATTTGACAAGTACACATTACCAGTAGGTATTAGACTGAATTAAATGAGGAATCAATGGATATTTTAAGCCTTGGATTTATGAGTGCCCTCCTATCCAAGGATGTTGAAACACATTAGTTAAGAATTAAACATGTGGAAATATCTCAGGAGTGAGACCTGTAGGTAAAGTATAGGTAGAGTATATGACAGATTTTTTTTTCTTTCTTTTTTTTTTTTTTTTTTTTTTTTTGCTGCTTCCTTCCTCATTTATCCAGAGTAGAATTTCTATTCAATTATGACACACTTTCTTTTGAGATCTGATACGGCTTGACTATCCTGTCGTGATGGCACCACGGGGTGAGCACAGTTGATATATGAGATGAAACAATCTGCCAACCCAGGATCTAAGTATGGTGAACTGGGGATACTGTCCTGTAGCATGTTTCACTTTTCTAGAAGCTTTCTCATTGCTGCTCCTGGTAACTCAATGAATGTAGTAAACTAGAGTGGGAGGATGGAAAGGAGAGAAGTGCTCGGCTTTACAATTTGTTGCACAAAGCTGCCAAACTTTCAGCCATATGATGAACACATAAGCATTCCCACCATTGCCCTGGTAAAGGAACAGACTCTATTCATGTGTGAACAGTCTCCTCCAGATAATCATAATGATTTGTTGTTCATTTCAAAAATTCCCTTGATGTTGATTATAATCTAATATCATCTAGATACAATCATAGGAGCAATTGAACAAGTATGGTGACAGTTTCACTTATCCAGTCATAATTCATAACTACTCACATCTCTGCTATAGCAGTGAATTCAAGAGATAAAAAAAAGATCAGCTAGTGGAACCTAAAGACCTAACATATGCTGGAACTTTCAAAATAATATCCCTAGTCATAACCAAATTATTTTGTTAGTTAAAGATTTAGATATTGCTATCTCTGTAATGACAGCAGTATAATGGACAGAGAGAGCTACAATGTGATACGTAGTCTACTTAAGGCACATTCATTTTGAAAATGTTATTGAAGGACATTCAAGGATTCCTAATATTTCAAAAATTTAATGTTTTCCAGAAAGTTGTTATTTTAAAGTAATTTTAAAGTTTTGCTGAGTTTATTATTTTATTTTAAGAAATGATCTATTTATTTTAGTTGTATGCACTTGATTTTATAAAACACATAAACTAGAAAAAAAGTGTTCTGTTTATATAAATTCAGTTTACCAGGAAATGTATGCTGGAATCTATTTTTATTCTCATTTTGTAAGTAACTTGCAAAAGGGGGAATTATAGCTCTTTATTTGTATTTAGGTGTCATTTCAAAATGAAAAAAGACCAAATACAAACTAGTTGTAACATGAAATCACACACCATTTTTCATCCTTGAAACTAGGGCCAGTCAAGACTGGACTCAAGATTCAAATAATGTTAGCTCTCCCCGGCTCTGTCTCTCCCCTACTGTCAGCCTCATAGGACTGGATAGTCTTTCCCAATAACTGTAACACGAAGTCTCGTGGAAGATTCTGACTGACCTAGCAAGAATGACAGTACCATCCCCGGCGATTGTGATTGGCCAGGTTTGGGCCCCATGCTTACATTTATAATAAAAGAGATTAGTTGGGCCCGTTACCAGCTGAAGAATAAAAGAATGAAAAAAATGAAGGGTAATCTCAAACAGCTACTGCCGCAGTAAAGTGAAGGGGCCATAATTCTTGTTTTGGGCTTGTTATCCTGGCATTTGTTCCAAATATTCCATATTTTAAGGTAGTATTACTATTTGTATTAAAATAAACCAGGATACATTTGGTTAGTGTTCATTTTGTACTTCTGGCTTTTTCTGCGGTGTTTTCTAGCACTGTGTGGAAAAGTATGTGTTGTGAACAGGAAACTCACTTTAAATACAGTTAAATGTGAAAAACATAACAAAGCTGAGATAGCTTCCCTGTCTTTTCCTAATGCTTTCCCAGATGTAATACAACCAATAACTCCTACTCAGAGCAGCATGTCAGACACTTCTGGATGCCATGAAATCAATTCAGACACAAGAAGGCAGCTAGAGTCAGCTAACTCCCAAGTCGGGGTAGTAGTAGGTGAAGTGTTTGATGCTCATGTTCTTGTTTGCCACTATACCAGCTAGCTGTGTCATGGTTCATGCTTGGCTTGAGAGACTCAGGAAGACAGCCAATTAATAGTGTCAACATTAAACATGGGAAATAATGGTATGTCTGGTACTCCTGAAATATGTGCATAAGATAGGGACCAATAGGGACCAAGTTGTCTTGCCATCCTGGGTTCAAGCAATTCTCCTGTCGTAGCTTGCAAAGTCACTGGGATTACAGGCACGCACCACCAGGCCCAACTAATTTTTTGTATTTTTTTAGTGCAGACAGGGTTTCACCACGTTGGCCGGGCTGGCCTTGAACTCCTGACCTTAAGTGATCTACCTACCATGGCCTCACAAAATGCTGGGATTACAGGCATGAGTCACCGCACCCAGCCAATCTGAATATTCTTGCTAGAGTGATTTTGTGTGATGCTAATCAAGTGGCTATTATTTACTTTTTGGTAACACTTAAAATTTTTTTAACTCAATGACCCTTTCAGCAGTACTGAACTAAATACAAATGAAAATGCATTTTTAGTCATATGTTAAGATACTGAATTACTGTTTTTCAAGATGAATATGCAACTTGCAAAAATATTTTTTGACATTTACCACCCACCATTTGATCATAGTGATGTTGCCAATCACATGAAATTCAAAAGAAACAAATCTGTGAAGAAGCATCAGTGCCATGTTCACAAGTTACAGAAGACTGTGCTCAAAAAAATATAACCTCATAAGATCTTGTTAACATCATTTTTAAGAACCATGACTTTTCATTTTAATCAGAAGACTGTTTTTCTAAACACAATTTGGTAATTTAGAATTCCAAATATCTTGTACATATATAACAAAGTGAGTGAGTATACATATTAATGTCTTTGTTACATTATTAGAAGAATTTAGTGTTTCATAACTAATTTTATAAACAATTAAATGCTGGCAAGTTTACATATGTCATTAGATACGTCTAATTAACATCAGCTAACAATTTTAACAATGATTTGATTTTTCAATTCAAGGAATATATATTTGAATTCCATTGTGTTGAAGATGAAACATATGTTGTTATTGCAATTTCTCTTAAATTATTTGCTTTAACAGTGATAATAAGGATACATTTTTTATTTGAAGAAGTTATCATGCTAGAAAGCAATGTCTTTAATAAATTAAGACTCCTATGGAGCAGAAATGTATTTTGAATTGGTTGAGGTATACACATAATTTATAGTTGTCTCCAAACAAAATGTGATATACAACCAATCAACATAGAAGCTATAGTTGTCAAGATTGACAAGGTCATGATACTACACACACATAAGCACACATACAGAACAGGTGAACTACTCATTTTTTAAAACAAAGCTGATGTTTAATGCAAAATAGTATGTCTGCATGAAAGCAGGCACTTTCTTTGGTGATGGCCATCAACATGTTTTTACAAATATTTGACTTTTAGAAAGGCTTATAAACAGAATATAGACTAACTCAGCAAAACCTATGTACTAAAATGATATAAGACATTTTAATGTATCTTTTAAATTTGGTTTGCATTTTGGTCAAAATCATTTGGGGATCTTTTGTTACAGTATTGAATGAATCAAGCAATATGTAGTTGTTAAAAACAAAGCTTATTAACAGAAAGGCATTGACATTTTTGCATAAAATATGAAGGCAGGAACTGCAGATTAACCAATGACACCTGAAATAATGAGTAAAATTTATTTTTGGAATTCTATAATTGCACTTTGGAATATCTGGACCTATGGAAGGTGTCTTTTATAGAACCCTTATTTTTAATTAAATGATTTTTTTTATTATAAATTCTAGAATACATGTGCACAACATGCAGGTTTGTTTATATTCTGTGTCTGTATGAAAATTGTAAAAACCTATGATTTTATAAATCTAACTTTGATGAAATGTAATTTATTTGATGAATTTGTCTTATTAAATATATTTGTCAACAAAAGCTACTCTGAATGGAGGCAAGGAGTATTAACTGAAAATTTTGCAAATAAAATGTTCATACATTTTAATACAAAAGTAGAATTTAGAATATTGTCCACCGAGTGTATTGACTCTCTGTTTACAGATGCTTCAGCACTTATAGTGAAAAGAGTTCAGACCACTCACTGCTGTCTGTGAAAGAAACTGCTTCAAGGAGTGTAGGTGTTTCACAGCCTTCAGCTGAAACACTTGTGGATCTGGTGTGTTTTTCATGCTGAGGTCACTGAGATCAACCCAGCTGCTACAGATGGGATTGTGTCTCCCCAGTCCCCAAATTTATATGTTCAAACCTTAACCCTCAATTTTACTATATTTGGTGATAAGACCTATACAGAGATACATATATTTAAATAAAATCCTAACAGTAGGACCTTGATTTGATGTAACTAGTGTCTTTGTAAGTTGAAGCACCAGAGTGTTCTCTCTCTCTCTCCCTCTTTCTCCCTCCCTCCCTCTCTCTGTGTCTCTCTCCCCCTCTATCTGCTATATGAGGATAGAGGGAGAAGGTAGCTATCTCTAAGCCAGGAAGAGTCTTCACCAGGAACCAAATTGGCCAGCATCTTGATCTCGGATTTCTCAGCCTCCATACCATGAGAAATAAATGTTGTTTGAGCCACCCAGTCTGTGATATGTTGTTATAGCAGCCCAAGCAGACTAACACACCAGTCAATAACTAAGCCCATTTGGGTGATTAGAATTGGGTCATTTCTGCTCAATGCAGGATCCTCTAATGGGTGACTTTTGATTGGTGACTCCAGCAGTCTATCCTAGACTTTTTCAGAGTTTTGCTTTTTCTATATCCTCCTTCTTTCTATCTCTCTTTTCACAGGTATTTTCACGATCTTGGCTCACTGCAACCTCCAACTCCCAGGTTCAAGCAATTCCCATGCCTCAGTCTCCCAAGTAGGTGGGATCATAGGCAGGGGCTGCCATACCTGGAGAAGTTTTTGTATTTTAGTAGAGCCAGGGTTACATCATGTTGCCCAGGCTGGTCTCGAACTCCTGGGCTCAGGCCAACTGCCCCACCTCAGCCTCTCAAAGTGCTAGGATTATAGGTGTGAGCCATTGTGTCCAGCCTCTAAAAAAATGTTAAGCAGAAGTATTACATAAGCTTACCAATATATTACAACATATTTTCAGTAAAAAGTAAATATTTCAAAAGTATATAGTTTTAATTATTTTAAATACCCTGTTCATTTTAGAACTTAAAGGTGTCCTGGCTTAGACAATAAATAATGTAGTCAAACCAGCTGTAGAGTACTAATCATGATCACATTGATTATTTGCATAAAAAGACTATGAAATTTTAAAGTTTTATTTATGTAAACAAGGTTATTCTTTGGTAACCCATAATCCTATATTGCATTTAAAGCACAAGCAATGGCCTATATTCTAGTTAAAATTATTTTCTTTCTAGTCTCTTTTTCCTCACTTTCATCTTTTCCTTACATTCTCTAAATATGAATCAAACAGTTGTTGTATTCAGTGCCTTGTATTGTGAGCTGTAGAGCTACAAGATCAGCAATCTACAAAGAACTTTCTGTAACCAAACCCTACAAATAAAAAACATAAAAAAATAAAAAATTTCAGTATTACAGTGATATAATTGTATGTTTATTCAAAAATATTTACTGAAAATCTACTATATGACAGACATTATTCTGGAAACAGATTACAAAAGGAGAAAAACAAAAAAAAGTATATAGTTTTTTCATGGTGTTTACATTATAACTGGAAGAAGTCAATAATAAATAAGCAAGTAAAACTTTTTTTTTCTTAGCACTAATAATTGCTATATGATCAAGAAAAGTCTCACTGAAAGGTGACATTTAAGAAGAGACATAAGGAAGTAAATGATCAGGCTATACTTATATGTCTCTGGATGAACATTCAAAGCAGAATTAATAGCTATTTTTGTCATAAAGAACTAACAAGGTTTGCTAACAGACGGAATTATCGAAGAATAAAGTTCCTATTTATTGACATAGGAATAGATTGTGGGAAGAGCAAGTTTGGAGGTAGGTGAGGATGTCAGGAATGTGGACATCATAGAACAAATGTTGGTAGTTGAATTTATGTGCTTGGATTGCAGGGACTATTCCCTGGGTATAGATAAAAACACTGAAGTAATTAGTACATAGGTGGTATTTAAAGTAACGGGCTGAGTTTGATAAGCATCCTTAAGTTAGAATAAGGAAATAAGTATGACAAAGGAATAAAAGTGTTTACTGAGTGTGAATAAAGTCATATTAATCCATAGTTATTGGGGCAATGAAGAGATACTAAGAAAGGAGCTTGAGAAGGGAAGAAATGCATGAGAAATAAGGAAAAGCAGAAGAAAAGTTTGTTCCGGAAGCCAAGTGTATGTTTCAAAGATAAATAATAAACTTTGCCCAACGCAGCTGCTAAGCAGGATGAGAACTAAAAGTTGACTCTTGGAATTAGCAACTTAGAGTCACTGATAACCTTAGTATTAATACACATAGTTGCAGTGGAATATTAGAGTCTCTGGTCTTTATGCAAGGTTCAAAACAAGATGGGTGGAGAAAAATGAAAAGCAGTGGTTATATACAAGGAATGCAGGGAAAAAAAGTCAGTAGCTGGAATAGGATAGTGGGTGAGGAGCATTTTTATTTTAAGATGGGAAAGGAGTAAACCACGTTTGCTGCTGGGACTGACTCTTTAAAGAGAGAAAAACTGAAAGAACTTTAAGACAGTCAAGTAGGAGAGAGGCTGTGGAAACAGGAAACTGCAGCAGGAAGGATAGAGAACCTGTACATGTGTAGAAACTGATAATTTTCTGTCTCTTAACAGGAGTTAAGATACTTTTCTTGCTTTGATATAAACCCATTTCCATTTGTACATATACCTGTAGCCAGAAAGCAAATGATCAGCATCACCACCTTAAAAAATCCTCCTCATGAGTGGTGATAGGTATCTTTTTTCATCTATTTTTTCCCTTCCTTCATTCTCAGCCTTTTATTAAATCAAAAGGCTGATATTTACCTGCCTTCATTTCCTTGTTCCCGAGTAGAAAATGACATAATGAAGTTTAATGTATAATCCAAAAGCAGTGATAAATAAGTGATGCATTTTGTATTTGTTCCTTTTGATTCTTATCCTATTGTCAAAACTTTAAATATTTTAGAGTTATACTTTAGCTTCTGCTTTTTATGCAGTTATTATGTCTGATGTAATAGATTAAAATAATATCTAGATTTACAGTGTCTGTGTCTGTGTTATTTTGCTCCCAGTTTTAGCTGCATGAACTTTGGCAAGTCACTCAGTCACACTCAACCACAGCCTCTTCAAGTACAAAATGGGCATATCATTTCTTGATTATAATTAATTAATTAAAATAAATATTTACTTTAGAAATGTTTATATTCAATTGAATTTTAAAAATCCTTATCACTGATAGTTAGTTTTTGAGATTATCTCTGATATTACTATCATTATTATGAATAAAGTACCTCATACTTTCAAATTTTAAAGTGTGAAGCATAGGATAATCATGTCTTTGAAAAATAACAAAGAAATTCTGGACTTTAATTGAACACTTGGCCAATTGGACCTAATAGACAGCTATAGAATAATCCACCCAACAACCAAAGAATATGCACTTATCTCATCTGCACATGGAACATAGCTGTGGTTGACCACATGCTTGATCATAAAGGAAGTCTCAATACATTCAAAAAAATTAAAATCATATCAAGCATCACCTTGGACCACAGTAGAATGAAAATAGAAATCAATACCAAACTCTTAAAACCACACAGATGCATGGAAATTAAATAACTTGCTCTTGAATAACTTCTGGGTAAACAATAAAATTAAGGCAAAAATAAAAAAAAAATTCTTGAAACAAATTAAAATGGAGACTCAATATGCAAAATTGTCTGGGATACAGCAAAAATAGTTCTAAGAGGGTGGTTTGTAGTGCTAAATATCTACATCAAGAAGATAGAAAAATCTCAAATTAACATTCTACCCTGGCAGCTAAAGGAACTAGAGAAACAAGAACAAATTAAATGCAAAGCTAGTAGAAGAAAGAAATAACTAAAATCAGAGCAGAACTAAATGAAATTGAGACTGAAAAAAAACGTACAAAGAATCAATGAAACAAAAAGTGGATTATTTGAAAGGATAAGCAAGATTGATAGACTGCTACCTAGACTAACAAAGAAAAAATGAGAGAAGACTCAAATAAACATAATCAGAAATGACACAGATGACATCACAATTGATCCCAAGGAAATACAAAAATATCCTCAAGGATTACTATAAACTTCTCTATGCACTCAAAGCTAGAAAATCTAAAGGAAATAGATAAATTCCTGGAAACATGCAACCTCCCAAGATTGAACCAAGAAGAAATAGATATTCTGAACAGACCAATAAATGTAATAAAATAGAAACAGTAATTAAAAAAAAAAAAAAACTTAGCAATACATCCTAAAAAGCCCTAGACCACATGAATTCACAGCCAAATTATACCAGGTATACAAAGAGCTGGTACCAAGTCTACTGAAACTATTCCAAAAATTTGAGGAGTACAGATTCCTCTCTCATTCTATTAAACCAGCATCATTCTGATACTAAAATCAGACTAAGGCACAACAACAAAAAATATATCCCTGATGACCATAGGCACAAAAGTCCTCAAGAAAATACTAGCAAACTAAATTAAGCAGCACATCAAGAAGTTAATTTGCCATGATCAAGTGGGCTTTATTCATGGGCTGCAAAGGTGTTTCACTATACAAAAAGCAATAAAAGTGATTTACCACATAAACAGAAATAAAAAGAAAACTGTATCAACTACTCAATAGATGCAGAAAGAAATACATTTGATAAAATCCAACATCCCTTCATGATAAAAACCCTCCACAAGCTAGACACCAAAGGAATATAGCTCCAAATATTAAGAGAAATCTATGAGAAACCCACAGCAAACATTATCTTGAATGGGGAAAAGTGGGAAGCAACTCCTTTCACAAGTAGAACAAGACAAAGATGCCCATTCTCACCACTCCTATTCAACATAATAACCAAAGCAGTCAGGCAAGAGAAAGAAATAAAAGACATCCAAATAAGAAAAGAGAAAGTTAAATTATCTCTCTTTGTTCGATACATAATTCTACACCTAGAAAACACTAAAGATTCTATGAAAAGTCTCCAAGACATGATTAGCAATGTCAGTAAATCTCAGAATATAAAATAGCAATGTCAGTAAATCTCAGAATATAAAATCAACGTACAAAACAGTAGCATTTCTATACACCAATAACTCTCAAACTGAGAATCAAATCAAGAATGCAATCCCATTTACAACAGCCACACACACACAAAAATAAAATACCTAGGAGTACATCTAATGAAGGATGTGAAAGAACTCTACAAGTAGAACTACAAAACATTGCTGAAATAAATCACAGATGACAAAAACAAATGGAAAAAGCATTCCATGCTCATGGATTGGAAAGACCAGTATTATTAAAATGTAAAATCTACAGCAATCTACAGATTCAATGCTATTTCTATCAAATTACCAATGCCTTTTTTTCTCACAGAAATAAACAATTCTAAACTTCATAAGGAACCAAAAAAAGAGCTCAAGTAGCTAAGGCAATCATAAGCAAAAATAATAAAGCAACAGGCATCATGTTATCTAACTTCTTCTTGAAACTATACTACGAGACTATAGTTAACAGCACAGCATTGTACTGGTACAAAAATAAACACATAGACTAATGGAACAGCATTGAGACACCTGAAATAAAGCTGCACATGTACAACCAACTGATATTTGACAAAGTCAACAAAAATAACAATGGGGAAGAGACGCCTTATTCAATAAATGTTTCTAAGAAAACTGGCAAATCATATGCAGAATAATGACTTGGATTTCCATCTTTTAACTATATACAAAAATTAACTCAAGATGGCTTAAAGACTTAAATGTAAACCTCAAACTATAAAATCCTAGAAGAACACCTGGGACATACTCCTCTAGACATTGGCCTAGGTGAAGAATTTATGATGAAGATCCCAAAAGCAAATGCAACAAAATAAAATATAGACAAATAGGATTTAATTAAACTAAAGAACTTCTGCACAGCAAAAGAAACTATCAAGAGAGTAATGAGACAATATAGAGAAGAGGAGAAAATATTTGAAACTATGCATCAGACAAATATCCAGATTCTACAGACTGATATCATTGAGCAAAATACAAATAATCCCATGTAAGAGTGGGCAAAGCAAATGAACAGACATTTCTGAAAATAAGACACACAAGTGGCCAAAAAATGTATGTAAAAATTTTAAATATCACTAGTCATCAGAAATGCAAATCAAAACCACAACGAGATACCATCTTATAGAGTTGAAATGACTGTTACTAAAAAGTAAATAAATAACAGGTGTCAGTGAAGTTGAGAAGAAAAGGGAACACTTCATTCACTGTTGGTAGGAATGCAAAAAATTTCTGTAGTTCAGCCACTATAGAAAGCAGTTTGGATACTTACCAAAGAACGAAACATAAAATTACCATTGGACTCAGTGATCCTGTTACTGGGTATATACCCAAAGGGAAATGAATCATTCTTCTAAAAAGACAGCTGCACTCACATGCTTATCAGGGGAATCAACTCAGGCACCTATAAATGGTAGACTGGATACAGAAAAAGTGGTACATATATACCATGGATTACAACACAGCCATAAAAATGAAAGAAATCATATCATCGCAGCAGCATGGATACAGCTGGAGGCCATTATCCTAAGCAATTAACACAGAAACAGAAATCATAACATTGCATGTTTTCAGTTATCAGTGGGAGGTAAACATTGGGCACACCAGGACATAAAGATGGCAACAATAGACAGTGGGAACTCCAAGAAAGGGGCAAGGGTTCTATGTCATTACCGAGGTGATGGGATCATTCATACCCCAGACTCAAAGTCGCCCATTATACCCTTGTAACAAATCTGCATATGTACTCCCAAGTCTAAAATAAAATTAAAAATAAATAAATAAATATTCACGCCTCAGAGTTATTCTTTGTTATTCACAATATCATTATTTATTGAGATTACTATTAACTAACCCATGTGAAAGTCTATGATCTGTTTATGGAAATGATCAGTTTTTTGGTTTTTGTAGAAGTCATTGTGAGTTTTTTTCTCCAACATTCGTACTTCTGAATTGTGGTTGGAATTGAACTGACCCTCAGTTTGGGATTGATTTCTACTTTGTACTCACTAATCAGCCAAGAATCCCATCTCTCCAAGGCAATCAGCTTCTGGTGTTTCCTTAAGCACAGGAATCAGTTGAAAGATTGTATTATCTGTCCAAACCTCATTCTATTTGGTGGGAGAATATCATGTTGTACATTTGTCATGCCTGAAAATGTACAACAGCTTTGCTGTCATGACCAAAGTCTGCTTGAGAATAAATTCTATTCTTAGAGTGGAGCAGAGATAGTTGTGGGAAATGGAGTAACCATATGTGAAACTAGTTCTACTTCTGGACTTTTTTAGAAATACAGACAAATCAATACATATCTTAAAGCAGTTTTAATTGTGCATTCTATCATTTGCAACAAAAATATCCTAAATGATTCAGCTGGGCATTCAACAATGAAGGAAAAGCAGACTCCCTTTCACAGCATTATTCCCTTTGAATGTAGCCGCTTTCAAACTTTCAAATGAAACCGTAGTCCCTATGTGCTCCACAACGTGTCTAAGATATGTCAGGAGTGGATTTTCATTATAAGACTGATTTCTCATCTAAGTAAAAGAAACTAGTTTATATTAAGTTACAGTTCCACTTTAGTATATTTTTGGTACAAGATGTTTTATGGTGGGATGTATCATGTATATTTAGAGAATATGGTTGGCTATAGATTAAATTACAGCTAATAAACAATCAAGGAGAGTGACTTAAAACCATACTTTATCATCTGTTTATAATAACTGACAAAAGATCATTAAAATACTTTATTTAGTGATATGATAAATTATACATATTTACTTAGATACTAACACGCACCGTGATCTATACTAAGTAATCTTTAGAATATAAAAAAAGAGTTCGTGGCAACCTCTTCTTTCAAGGTACTTATAATCTAGTCAGAAAGATGAAAAACTTATGAAGCATAAGAGAGAAATAGAAGACCACATCTAATTAGTTGCTGAATTATGCTTTACCCTCCAGTTCAGAGCAAAAAATCAGTAAAGACTGAGTAATTCAGAGGAAGATGCCCTGAGTTTTATTGGGTTATGATCAGGAATGTTTTTATATGAAAGTGTTACACAGTAAAACATGACATTTAGTATCTTAATGGTTGAGGGCTCTCTTGTTCTGTAACCAAGACTCCTGTTCTTAAAACAAGTGTTTTTGTAGCTGTACTTGTAACTGCATTTAAAGGGTCCTTAATAATTGTGTGTGTGTGTGTGTGTGTATGTGTGTGTCTGTTACAGACTGTGGATACAACTTAGTACATATTCACTGATACTAACAGTGCTAAAAAGTGCTAAACTAGCAATTCAAGTTTAATATATTGTAAGAAAGTCATTTCACAAGGATAAGTTGACTTCATGAAAGGCCTGGGTTGGAGTGGAAAGCCTTGAAAACTTGGAATATAAAAAGTTTGGATTCATTCCTAGCTCTTTCATTTATCAGTTTGTGAACTTGGTCAGGTTTTCCTTTGAGTTTTAACATGCTCATATGTAAAATGAGGATTGTAATAATATCTATTGCAGCAAAAGTTCTGTGGTAATTACGTTTTTGTATAAAATACAGACTATGAAAGTATTTGTAAACTACACACACACCCCCACATATATATATGTGAATATTAGTTATTATTGTTGCTTGTCCTAGGGAATTTGTAAATTTCCTTTTCAATAGCTGGAGTGAAAACTTACAAAGCTATTTTCTGGTGAACGATAGAATAGAATAAAAAACCTACAAGAAACTTTGTCACTGATGGCTAACTTTTGTCTAAACTTTTAACTACTCAATGGAACGCCTCTACCCAGTCTGTAACAAAAAAAGAAAAAATGTTTTAAAATATACTATAAAGAAAATAAACTCCTTGGCCTTCTAGTATGAGAAAAATGTCTCCACACAATTCTTCTAAAAAATGTCACCAAAAGCTGAAAGTTCAACTGGTTTAAGCTCTGAAGGTTATGTGCAGGAAAAACTATACAAATAACGAAAGGAACCGAGTCTAACACTGTATGGAAGAGTGCATTACAAACTGTGACCTTCTCATTTCGAATTTTTATGTCACTTTTGTTTAGTATTGTCAAGCCATGAAACCCAATTCCTAGAAATATCAGAAAAAGGTGATATTAGAGCAAAACTGGTGAACTCCTGATCAGAAATTTCCTTCTCAAACTGAACAATTTTGATATGTGTGCAAACTTTAAAACTCTGTTTGAAGGAAGAGCTCAAATCCTTATCTTTTGAAACAAACTTTTGCAAAAGGAGTATTTCAAACATCAATTAAACGAGTAAAGTTTTGAAATCTTCGTAATATGAAGCAACCAGTTTCAAGAATAGAATGGCTCTGTGTTGAAGAGGTGCTGTGATCTGAACACGCCTCTCAAAATTCATGTGTTGAAACTGAATTGTCAATGTGAAAGTCTTAAGAGGTGAGGACTTTAGGAAGTGATTCAGTCATGAGTGTGGAGCTTTTATGAATCAAACCAGTAACCTTATAAAAGAACTTGAGAAAACTAGGTAGGATATTTTCCCTTCCGACATGTGGGGATACAGCACTCTTCTTCTCTGGACACAATGTTCAAAGCACCATCTGAAAACAAATAAACCACTCTCATCAGACTCTGAAACTGCCAGCAGCTTGATTTTGGACTTCTCAGACTCCATAATTGTGAGCAATCAATATATATTGTTTTTCAATTAACCAGCTTAAGGTATTTTGTTATAGCAGCAGGAATGTACTAAGACAAGAGGTGTAGAAAATTACCTATTTGTTTTTACTTACACTTTCTGCTTATTGCTTTTAAATCTAAATCTGAAAACCAAAGAGTGCTCTTAGAAAATTATGATGCATAATGATTTTAGTATCCTCTTATTTTCATGCAAATTATTCTCATATTCATATGTAGAAGAAAAACAGAAGGCAAAGTGGAGATGATACTGGTATTTTTGTTATTCGTATATCACAAACTATTGCTCTTTTTAAAATAAAATATGTATGTAAAGGAAAATTGATATTCTTTAAAAAGAAGATGCTTACTGTAATATTTCACTTAACTGCAAAGAACAGTGAATGATGGACAACTCACTGGGAGCTATTCTAGGGAATTTAAATGACTAGCTTACCTGCTATGTTATTGTTTAATTCATTCTCCATTGATTTATGTTAGTCATTTCTTTAACATGCTCATATGCACAAACAGAATGGGTTTATCACACAGTTGAAGGATCACCCAATTCTGGATAACATTGAAACATGTTATGGTTAGTATACAAACAGGAATATTGGACACATTTCCATCATGGTAACAAGGAAAGCATGCCTATCCTCTTTCTGTAAAAAAGAAAAAAAATGTATTTTTGCCCTGTTTTCATCATAACAACGTGACACAGAGTCTGCTTGTTAATGTTAATTAGAACCTTCCAAGTAGAGAAATATTTCCATGAAGAGAAACAGCATTTTTAGACAGGATTTCTATCCAAAATTAGACGGAATTTTTCTGAAAAGATAATGTTTCTTTCATCTTCCTAATTAATCATTGGTGCTTATGGTGTTTATTATTAAGATTGCATCTGAGTTTGGAGGAGGATTTGCAGAATATATCACAAACATTGTTAGACCATAGAATGAGAACACAGTCATAATCATGATTACATTTCATTGATTGCTGGAGATATGAGAAAATGCACAATTATTTTATTGGTAGAAAAATGTTTAACCCTCAAATAGACACATATATCAGGTATTCCTAATCACTATCCATGCTACAATCACTCATGGAGCATCTTGTATGTGTCTGTCACTTTGCTAAATTATGTAGGCAATGCAAAATAAAGATGGGATGGTGGAGTGGGGGCAAGGAAAGCAATAGTAGGGAAATTATGCTGCAATTGTGCCTAATGATATAAGTCAGTCTGTTTTTTTTCTCTTATGAACCTTTTTGTGACTCTCGTAGCCTAGTATGCCTGTAGCTCTCCCAAACTGTACAATTGAGCATTTTTACTATTTTTATTGTTTGTCATATTTTCTCTTTGTAACATTGTCACCCCAGGGTGCAGACGCCTTGAAAATAGCATTTTCATTTATTCTCTGACCCTAGTACGCTTAGCACAGTGCTGAATACAAATTGCTGTGTTAGGTTAAATATGGTATGTGACACTCCAACCCACCATCAAAGTAGATACAGTAAGTTGAAAATAATTCCGCTTTCATTGCAGTTTACAGAACATAAAGGTCTTCTAATGTAGTTCTTTTTAACAGATGTCATTGAAGTGCTTTAGTCCAGAAGAAGCTTTTCCAGCATTTGACTGAGTCTCAGACTGGCATGGCCCAGAGTTGAGTCATACAGAGATCAGAAAATAAATTGGACTGGAACATTCAGAACAGACTTTCTCAGGATTCTTTGTATTCAGGCTAAGAAACAAAAAGTATTAAAAAATGCATTGTGCTATAATAATTTTCAAAGTAGTTATTCTGAGAATTTCTAACTAAGAAGGGCATAAAGCTGCATTGTGATTGAAAGAAGTTGGGGGGTGCTTACTGCCAAATGAGTATAGAGCTTTACTTATAATTGGCACCGTATCAGCTGTCTCTGTGAAAGACTGAATGGCTAAGCCAGGCTCTCCTACCCCACCAGGAACTATCTCTAGGCTTGTACCTTACTGGTAAGAAAAGGAGTAGGGTGTTCTTTCATCTAGGTTTTAAAGATATTTATTATCAGAAAGTTCGCAATTTCCTGGAACTTATACTATTGATCTCTTCCTATAAGAATGACAAACTGCATAAATAAGCACTGTTTATTATTTTCATTTCTTGAAACAAAAAAGATATATCTTTCAAAATTCTTTGTTATTTTCTATATAGTGTCAATCAATATATAAATGCTGTGTTGTGTTTGTTGAATTTACGTAAGTAAAATTTCTCTTATTATTAACATTCAACTTCTGTTAGGTGTTGACATTTCTCAGTTCAAAAACTTGCATGTCTCTTTATTTAATGTAATACTGACAACTAATGTACAGTTAATAAGTGGCTGCCCAAAGTCTGAGAAAAAGTACTAACATTTGATTGGAAAAATCAAGTGTGCTTTCTTAAGCATGTGAAAAAATAGTAGACAATATCCCATCTTATTTGGTAGTTGTGTTTTTACTGTCTGGAATTGTGTCCTGAATTAAATTTCAGATAAAAATCAGTAATTATCCAATTTCTGTAGGGATTATGATGTCTTCCAGAAAACACAAATTAGTTTTTTGTAAGAGAGTGATTTGATTAACTTACAAAAGAAGGACAACAGTTTTTCCAAAAGACATTTCTAATAGCAATGACAAGTATTCATGTGTATGTTTTCAATAATTAAGTTAGGCTCACTTGGTTGTTTTTATTTGTTACCCTTCTCTCTTAAAGCTTTTATCACTTTATAAATTTATAAACAAGTGTATGTGTACAGGTTTATGAGTTTATAAATTTATAAATGTTAGTATTTCTTGCATTTTCCTCTAGTAAAGAGGATAAATTTTTTCCACCTGTGTATCCATGTCATCCTTTTCCATTCATCAAAATCTCCTTTGTCATTAAAAAGACCCTTATAACATGGAGGTACCTAACTGCATTCCTGTTCTCAGGAGTAGAACTCGTGAGCTAGGATAAACCCTATTAGTGCATTCCATTCTGTGGCCAATGTGATTATCTTATAGAAGGCATATGACTTAATCTAATTGGAAGAACATCTCACAATTTGCTGACTATTTTTAAATAAAGATACTCTCCCATATTCACAGAATATGAAAGATGAACTTATGCGTCCTAATAGCTGGAGAAAGCATTTTGAGACCATGAGAGGAGCTCTACATGGCAGAAGACAAAGTAGAGAAAAGAAAAAAGAACATGTCCTGGTTTGGTAAAACCGTTGTGATCATGGTTCAAGCCTCAGGATAAGCATTTGAAATTGGTTTGCTGTTATTGAAGCTGAACGCATACAAACAGAAATATCAGCATTATATTTTTAAATTCTCAGATGAAATGCATTTATGATTCTATTTTAATTGGAACTAAATGTGCATGGTATGTCCTTCTGTAATTGCACGAATTCCTAAGCCCTGGAGCTACTCAGCTAAGAATAGAAATTAGCTCTCTTGGTTTTCTATTCAAATTCCTTTTACTTACTATTTTCTATTCAAATTCCTTTTACTTACCTCAGCATTTCCCCAGTCAATGTCCCTCAAAACACCTCTACTAGTTAATAGGATTTCCATGAAGATATTCCTTTGTGCAGGAATACATTAGAAAGTTTTATTCCAAAATTTTAAACCTATTTAAGACCGTTTCCTTTCTGCGTACATCTCAGGAAGGAATATACTAAGTGAATCCATTCAGAGAAATTTAGCTCAAACATTTCCCAGTCTTACATAAACACCACATTGTCAAGCCTGTAATCCCAGCACTTTGAGAGGCCGAGACGGGCGGATCACGAGGTCAGGAGATCGAGACCATCCTGGCTAACACGGTGAAACCCCGTCTCTACTAAAAAATACAAAAAAAAATCTAGCCGGGCGTGGTGGCGGGCACCTGTAGTCCCAACTGCTCGGGAGGCTGAGGCAGGAGAATGCCGTGAACCTGGGAGGTGGAGCTTGCAGTGAGCTGAGATCCGGCCACTGCACTCCAGCCTGGGCGACAGAGCGAGACTCCCTCTCAAGAAACAAAACAAAACAAAACAAAACAAAACAAAACAAAACAAAACACCACATTTTTAAAGATAGGGTTACTAATGGCTTTTAGATTAGGGTTCTAAAGAACAAAATTTTGGTAGTACCAATTCTACCTCGTATTTAACACTTTAAACTGCTTTTAAAGGGATGAGGCTATTTGCTGTGTAAATGTCTTGTCTTTCGTTATTTTATTTTATGTGATTTTGGTATTTCAAGGGATGTTGTTTTGCTATGAGATCTGCATTAGTAATGAGCTGTGCCATAGTGGGACTCTATTATATTTTCATATTTTAAAATATAATACACATAATTTAAGTATCTTTAATAGGTTCACTTGGCTTGGGAAATGTTGGAGGTGTTTTCACAAAATAGCTTTGGAAAAAAGCATATAGTAGTTAGATATGTTTATCAAATTATTGCTGTCACTACTAGTAGATTGGACACTAGAGGAAGCAGAATAATAATCATACAACATGAGAGAGGTAGAGATTTGTCATCACTGCATCACGTAGTTATCATCAGAGGGTTAAGGTTAGAAATAAAGAGGCTATTTTAAGGTGGAACAGATCGTTTTAAAACCTAATAATTTTTACCATATTTTTAAAATGTAACATTTAGTTAGAGATAAAGGAATGAAAATGAAAATTTTGGTTAGTTTTTAAAAATCAACTTTTTTTTATTAAGTACTCATCCTATGCTCCCACCTGTGTGAGATATAAAGAAGTATGTGGATTTCACCATGCTCTTGAGGAATTTAAGTTATACCTGCAAAAGAAGATTTCAGATATCACTTAAATTCCACAAAACCATTAGAGACAAATATCTAGTCACTAAGGGCTATGGCAATACCCACTCCCACACACATAATACTATGGACTTGTATAGTGGGAAAACTTTCCAGGGGAAACACATTGACTGAGCAGGGAAAAGCTAAGAGCATCGGGAGAGATGGAGGAATGATCACATCTCAAAGAGGAAACAATTTTCTGGTATTTTGAAGCACTGTGGTTATCAGCAATTTATTAGACACTTCATTTACATATATTAAATACAGAGGACACATATGTGGTATATATTCTTCACTTACAAGCTGTTACTCTTTACTCGTATCAGGCAAATTTTAGTGAAAATTGACATGCTCAAACTCTTATAATTAATATCTTCACTTATTGTTTAGGGTTTTTTCATCAAACTTATGATTAATTCTAAGTCATAAAATAAAAGAAAAAAGTAATTTTGCTGTGAGGAAGATAGACATATACCATAAAAATTCTTTACTTAGTTGTTACTAGCTTCTGATCATAGTTGAGAAGATGTAGCAATGATCATTATTTTTAAGGCAAAATTCACAGATCATTTAAAAAATACGTGGAACTGTCAGCCATTTTCCTCAAGATCAGAATTCTTCTACAGAACAAATGTATTTTGAAGGCCTACTATATGCCATATGCTTAAGCAAGCAAATAAAAATTCTAGTTCACTGACAGAGAGGAAGATACCAACAACAACAAAATTGTCTCTGCAGCTGTCCTGTTACAAACAAACCTGTTTTCTTGACTCTAGAGTTTGAGGAAGATTTCAGAAAAATCTGAGGCTGTGCTTAAATTACATTATTTGTCTTCTGTGTGACAGATTTATATCTAAAAGAGAAGATAGGATTATTAGGTTGTTTTGGCATTATTCAATGTAAAGTATTTTTCAATAATTGGAGGGAGCACAAACAAGCTGGTCATCTAAAATGCAACAGAACCCATCTCACTTCACCAGGTATGTTATGTATTGGCCTCAGCTTATTTAATAGCTGATCCCACTCTATCAGAGCATTCTTCTGCAGTGGGAAATGCAGATGATGGATGTTTCTGGGCATGTAGATTATCTTATATTGATGGCCTCAGCAGACCTTCTTGTGTAGTAATTATGCTGAGAGAAGAAACAACAAAACAAATAAAAACAAAAATAGATTAATTCCTCCAAAGAGCTAGGGGTAGAGCCTTGGACATAATTGGGACAGTGAGGAAATTGAGGACAAGTGTCATGACGTTTAAGCCATCATTTTTATGAGAAGAAGTGTTAAAAGGCCATGTGACAATGTGACTAGATGAGCAAAACGAGAAAGACACAATTACGAAAAATCTAATAAAAGAAATATAAATTTGATAAATATTATGCTTGGCTTCTCAGCATTCATGTCTCTCCTTCCTTGTTAAATAGAAACCTGAGAAGGAGGAGGAGGGATTTTTCCAAGAAAATGGGGCAATAAAGATACTTTCATTCCCCGCAACAATCGTTTTTTTCAGGAACTCTCATCTAAGCCAATGAATGAATCACATTGCTTTGTTGGCAGGAGTTGATTTTGGAAGAAGCATGTTATCCTAATCAAACAATAAAATGCAAGAAGAAACTTGTTGGAAAGTTCTAGGGAAATACTTTTCCATCCTTAATTTTTTTGCCACAGGGAAAGACCATCTCATTTCTTCCAGACATTATTTTGCCATGCACAAGAACTGTCACTTTTTCTGCTGTTTCTTACTAGTTTTTAGATGAAGCTACACCAGCAGGAGGATAAAAGTCAAGAAGACCTCCAGCAAAAGGAAGCCAGAGATGTTGGATTAAGTCACCTCGAAGACCTGCCTTAATCTGTACTCTCAGGGTTGTCTTACTAGCTAAAATACCACAGGTGTATTTTTTGCTATTCCTTTTAGTTGGAATCATCTCAACTGATATAAAGCCCAAAGAAGAAAATCCTGCCTACTTTTCCTGAAACTTAATGCTAATTCTCAAAGGCTAATGGGGCAAATAATTAATTATGTTATTCACAAAAAAAACCCAATTTAAAGAAATGTTTTATTTAACCCCTAGAAATCATTATTTTGCAGCAGTAAAATTTCTTTAGAACTCTCATTGATCCATTGAGTTTTTCTTCTTTGTCACCTCAAGCAGTGTTTCTCAAATATTAACATCTATACAAAACAACTGAGGTGAAACTTGAGATTCTGTATTTTCAATTAGTTCCAGGAAATGTTGTTGCAGTTGGTCCATGAGCCACACTTTGACTATCAAAGAGAAAGTAGACAACAGACTTTAAACTTCTGCAGATATAAGATCAACAAATACGAGTAATTATTGGACTATGACCATGTATTGCATTATATTCTAAAAGACCAAAATGAATATATCTATGTAAAACTCAGTTCTACACAGATTTCCACATTCATCGCCACCTCAGATATTTTTTAAAAATCTTATCTCACAAATTTCTAATGCATTATGGGAAAGAGTGCTGGAGGGAAAACTTCTTGATTAAATGTTCTTTTCCCACTAATTCAATTTTAATGAAATAAATTGAATGACTACGAAAAATTGAAAAAAAATGACATATAAATTGGGCAAACGAAACAACCCCAAGATACACAGATTTATACGAAGAAGCAATGTACATATTTTGGTTGCTCAAATAGCTTAGGCTATTATTATTATTTTTTTTTTTTCCGGATAGTTTTAACTAGGTAGTCATCCAAATGCTATCAATGCCTTAATTAGTTGTCAACATTTTCCGTACTGTCTTTAATTATTTGTATTATCTTTTATTTATTTCTTGAACGAAACAGTACCTTGATTTACTGCTAAAATAAAAAAAAAACTATTAAAATGGACAAATTTTATAAAAATGAAAATTTTGGAATACGTTTCAAAGGAATATGCTACAATTATTTTCTTCTGTATTTGAAGGACATAACATATAATGAATCCTGAATCATAATGTACCACAGTATTTTGGGAAATGCAAAAGATGTATCCTTTCCTTTTTCCTGTCTTCACACTTGCACAACAGTATAATCTGTAGGTACATTGTAAACATTCATTTCAAAATGTTTTATTGACTACCTACTGACACTAGTTGGGATAACTAGATACTGCAGCACCTTAAACAAATATACCCTAATGCAGTACAAACTTATTCTCACTTATATTTTCCAGTGAGTGTGTTTCTGGCAGAAAAGGTAGCTCACTTCCATATTGTTCTTTAGGAACACAGACATGTTCTATACTTTTGCTTCTTCTTTCTCCAGTGCCTTGGAATACCCTGTATTCAGCAAGGGGAAGGCAAAAGCAAAAGTAGAAAATAAGAGAAAATGTGGCACATATACACCATGGAATACTATGCAGCCATAAAAAAGGATGAGTTTGTGTCCTTTGTAGGGACATGAATGCAGCTGGAAACCATCTTTCTCAGCAAACTATCACAAGAACAGAAAACCAAACACCGCATGTTCTCACTCATAGGTGGGAACTGAACAGTGAGATCACTTGGACTCGGGAAGGGGAACATCACACACCGGGGCCTATCACGGGGACGGGGGAGGGGGGAGGGATTGCATTGGGAGTTATACCTGATGTAAATGATGAGTTGATGGGTGCTGACGAGTTGATGGGTGCAGCACACCAACATGGCACAAGTATACATTTGTAACAAACCTGCACGTTATGCACATGTACCCTAGAACTTAAAGTATAATAAAGAAAGAAAGAAAGAAAGAAAGAAAGAAAGAAAGAAAGAAAGAAA
>NC_045436.1:150492579-150515535 GCF_002776525.5 Piliocolobus tephrosceles
AAAGAAAGAAAGAAAGAAAGAAAGAAAGAAAGAAAGAAAGAAAGAAAGAAAGAAAGAAAAGAAAATACGAAGTTGTTAAAATTCCTACTCTAAAATTTATATACCACTTCTGCTGAACTTTCACTGCTGAGAACTAGTCCCCTGCATTGTATAGGAGCTGGGAAACGTAGTCCACAGTTAGGCAACTATGTCTCAGCAACAAATTAACCATATGGAAGGGAAAGCACACATTTTGGCAGACAGTCATTTCTTCTACAGTTCTATGTATACATTATTTGTTAGCTGGCCCAAGTAAGCCACTAGAAAGATAAGTGAGACACTGAATATTACTATCTAATGAGGTAAACAAATATTCACATAAAAATAAGTACTACAGTGTGGTAAGTACTAGAAGTTAAAGATAGCTGGAAAACAATGTTTTATCAGTAAATTTGCTTTGGAGGAAGTTAATTCTATTGACATTAGAATAAAAACAGTATATTTAGAAGAGAGAAGACTCAAAAGGAAGTTTCTTATGTTAGCATTGTCAAGAGCTTGAAGTTAGATGTTGACAATGTAAAGAGGGAGCAAATCCAAGAAATATTTACTCAGCAAACTTTTTTTCTGAATATCACATTTAGAAAAAGAAGAAGAAGGTGCAGTATGGCATGATTTAGTGCTGACCTTGAGAAACTGAATGGATTAAGACATTACCTGTTACAGGGAATGAAGCAGTCATGGTGGAATTTGGGTGGGTGAATTTTAATCTGTTTATTTAGAAAGACCCGGTGAAGGGCTGGGCACGGTGGCTCACACCTGTAATCCCAGTACTTTGGGAGGCTGAGGCGAGTGGATCACGAGGTCGGGAGATCGAGACCATCCTGGCTAACACGATGAAATCCCGTCGCTACTAAAAAATACAAAAAATTAGCCGGGCGTGGTGAGAGGGCGCCTGTAGTCCCACCTACTCAGGAGGCTGAGGCAGAAGAATGGTGTGAACCCTGGAGGAGGAGTTTGCACACACCCCGGAGGCAGAGCTTGCAGTGAGCTGAGATGATGCCACTGCACTCCAGCCTGGGAGACAGAGCGAGACTCCGTCTCAAAAAAAGAAGAAAGAAAGAGCCAGTAAATATACGTAAAAGGTAATTCTGCATTTTTTTTTTTTTTTTTTTTTTTTTTTGGCTCATGAAAGAGGCCAGAGATTGAGAAAAAGAGACAGAATTTAACATTAGAAAAATGATACCTAAAACCAAGATGACAGCTGAAATTTTAAGTGTGTGAATAATTTGAAGAGAAAATGACTAAAGGCAAAACTAAAATTCAGGCAATGAGTAAATGAAATCACATTAGGAAGAATATAGATATATCACCAGATTTTTTTGGTTAAAAGAAAATAGATCAAGTGACTCAGTCTTCGGAGAAGCAAGTATAGTTGAACAACTTCTCAGTGATTCTTAATGTTTTTTGTGTTATAGATATTGTTATGGTTAATTTTATGTGTTAACTTGACAGGGCTAAGGAGTGCCTAAGCATTATTTTTTAGTGTGTCTGTGAGAATGTTTCCAGAAGAGATTAGCATTTAATTTGGTAGAAAAGACTGTCCTACCCACCATGGGTGGGCATCATCCAGTCGGATGAGGCAATGAATAGAACAAAAGGCAGAGGAAGGTTGAATTTTTTTCTTTCAACCTGTCTGCTTAAGCTGTATCAGTCTTCTGCTCCTCGACTAGGACCATTAAGTCTCTTGTTTTCAGGCCTTTGAACTTGGATTGGAATTACACTACTGGCTTTCCTGGGTGTTCAGATTAGAGATGTAGCTGGTGAGACTTTTCAGATTCCATAATTATGGGAGCCAATCCCTCATAATCTTTTTGTACACACACACACACACACACACACACACACACCCGTCCTAGTATTTTTGAGACCCTTGATCTCCTCTCTTAAAATATACACGTACACAAATACACATTAATATTTCCAACTAACTTTGGAATTTCATAGACTCCCAGATATCCATACATAGTACACTCTAGCACTGTGTAGTTAGTGGGCTAAAACTCTAAAATACTAAGTTTAAAGAACTTCAGTGACCTATTTCATTGAAGGTAAGGAAAGACCTGAATGTACTTTTGACAAGTTGAAAACTTTAAAGGAGATACTATTAACTCATTGCATTGATATAAAATATTTTCAACAGAGAATTTAAGAATATAATGAAATTCAGCTTTTAAAATTTTACTGTCTTTGAGTTTATCTTTTGTAGGAAAACTATGAAATATTGTAAGGAAAAATATATTTTATCTTGGTCTTTTAGAGCCAGACATGTTGTCTACTTCTTTTAGAATGATACTGTCAGATTCATTAATGTTTTCTTTTTACGCTCAGCTTAGTTATAAAATTCCTTATAAAATCTACTGGCCTTTTTTCCTTTGTATTTTCTGTCAGTAACATTTGGCTTCTGCTTCTGATTTTCTGACTATTTATAGAGAAATTTTTAAAAATCATATTGGAATAGATCGTTTATGCTTGTTAAGATAAAAAACTTTACTGTAAAAAGTGATGTCAACAATACCCACCATAGGCAAAGATAACATCTACTAATGACTGAGCCAGGGGAAAAATAAAAGAGAATAAAATAATTAGATTAATTTAAGACAGGCTGGTAGAGTGTTTTTTGCAGTGTGCTTTCTGGTGTTTTGTTCATTCTGATTTTAGAGGACCAAAGTAACTGATATTTTTCAACTTTTTAGATAATTATGTTCTTTTGATTAATTTTCATCTTTTAATTTATATCACTCATTTATTGCTACAGAACACAGAATATAAATTCATATATTTCAGTTCTTTCTTAAAAGTTAACATTTTTCTATATATTATAGATTGTTGTAAATAATAGTAACATCAACAACTTCACAATGTCAGCTACTGCCAACTCTTGGTAATTTTTTGCTTCTCAGCAAGTTGTTAAATTTGTTGTTGTGGATTTTTGTCTTTTGTTTATTTCATTTTTGTGTTCTTGTTTATTTAGCAATGGTTATTCCATCTGAATGAGTGATTACTGCACATCTGAAGTTCAAGGTGGCAGAGAATCAGAGACATATAGAGAGAATGAGTTATAGCACTTCGTGATGAGTTTATTCCATCCTTAAACCTCAAAGTCGAGATCTCCTTTATACTCCACCCACAAGTAAAACAAATTTGTTCCTGTTTTTAATGATCATTCACAGTCACTATTTTTAAACTTACTTTTATTAAGTGCTAATCAGTCACTAGGTATTATATTAAGAGCTGAGGAATGATTAACTACACAAGTTGACATATACTAAATACTGTAGGAAACATAAAGAAACTCTTAGTCCCTCCTTATAATACGAACCCAGGTTTTATTACTCATTTATTTAGCCACTTGTTATTAAACACCTTTGATTTGAGGTGTCCTCCCTTCCCATGAGCCCACTCTGTCAACATTCTTCAGCTTTCCTGGTTCAGAGCTGACTGGATCTTCCTCTGTGGTCACAACGTTGAACTTTGAGAGCAATCACTTTTAATCAAAGAATGACAAGGGGCCATTTAAAAATGCACAAATCCCCATATAACTGGATTGGTGACAATTCCTCACTCAAGGAGACCACACTAAACATATCAAACAATGAGAGTGGAAAGAGAAAGGCAAACAATAGGAATAATAGGAGTTTTCAGTTTCAAACTGAAAAAAAAAAAGTTTAAAGGAAGTGAAAAACACCACCAATGGGAGATCAAGTCTGTTTTCTCCCTGATTGCACATCCCAAGCCCTGCCCCCAATATATAGTACTCCTGCAGAGGTAGGATATTGATGGGGATGTATGAGAGATAAGAACAGAATTTGACCAGCTGTTGAAAAACATGAGAGGAACTTTATGTGGGAAGAAGGAAGAGGTTAAAGCTCTGACTCTCCCTTGTCATTTTCTGTTAGGATCTGTTTTCTGGAATGGTAGCTGGGAAATTGCTATGTAGATGACCATTCCATTCTCCTTTGACCGCAGATGCTGGAAAACTATAATCATCTATATTAGCAGCTAGGATTCTGAATGCAAATTTGGTTTCATCAATTACATTACATGCATTGAAGTGAGATTTGAAAATAGGAATAGGAGTTATGTTTCTGCTGTTTTGATTGTTTTCTCCCGGTCATACAGAGGTGAATATCTAGTTTACTTTCCACAGGCCTGCCTAGTGTAAGCAGAAGCTATTCTTGAAGCTTCTTGTGGAGCTAGGTTTTCATAAAGAAGCTTGAGAGGTGGCCAAACCCTCATAAATAGTAAACTGGCATTGAACTGAATATATTTATTCTTTAAATCCTAGTGAAATGGATGGCAGTTATACTACGTGCTTAAACAAAACATAAGTCATTGGCCATCGGGGACCTGCAAACTTTCTTTTCTACCCCAGAACAACATCTCCTTCTTCTGTGCTGCTACTTTCTCATCACTGTTAGTGTACATTTTTGTGTAAGTGGATAACTATCAGAATAGACTCCGAGCTCCTTAAAGGCACAGGTGTGTGTGTGTGTGTGTGTATTCTTTGTTTAGGCCATTTTTCAAAATGTTTGCAGTTTTGCATTTGAGAATAACTATTGTTTTCTATTTGTCATTTCTAAATTTATATGGGTATAAGACTGAATATTTTCAGGAGTGGAAAAGTATTTTTAGATAGATATTACAGTATCGTGTACTAGAACATAGTGATCTTCTTCAGTTCACATCTATTAACTTGGTTGGGAATTGCGGCAAGGTGTGAGTAAGTACCAGAAAGGAGATACAGGCCTTGGAAATATTGATTGCTACTTGGTTTTCCTTTTTGGACTTTTGCATTTTTACCCATCTGCAGGACTTTTACTCCTTTTTTTGCGTAAGTATTTAATGCAGCACTAATGCATCCACATTTTGTTTGCAAATGTGCTGAAATTCTGCATGTCAGTGGACGTAGAACATGGAGTTTTTGAGGTAGATGGAATGTGAGTGATCATTTAACTCAATCTTATTAAATAACAGCTCAAAAATTTGAGGCCAATCTAGAGTATGATATGTCCTCAAAGTTACGTAGCCAGTTTTCTAGCAGAACCTACATTTGAACTCAGTTTTATGACATTCCCATTACCTGCAATCTTCTTGTGCATCACACGTTGTGACCCATAATTTGTTGTCAAAATTGCACAATTTAAGAGAATATATATACACATAAAATTATCTGCTTCATTTTTCTATGAATGCAATATAGCAGAATGATGAAACATTAGAAAAGAAAGTAAATGTGTGATTACTGGCTATAGGAAAGTATCTAATGACCAGGATTTGGGGAATGAATTGAATTTATTCACAGAATTATCACAATCTTATGAATAACTTTTAAAAGCAATTAATAGGACAGGTGTGGTGGCTCATGCCTGTAATCCCAGCACTTTGGGAGGCCGAGGTGGGCGTATCACGAGGTCAGGAGTTAGAGACCAGCTTGGCCAATATGTTGAAACCCCATCTCTACTATAAATACAGAAAAAAAAAATTAGCTAAATGTGGTGGTGGGCCCCTGTAATCCCAGCTTTTCAGGAGGCTGAGGCAGGAGAATCATGTGAACCCAGGAGGCGGAGGTTGCACTGAGCTGACATAGTGCGACTGCAATCCAGTCCAGGTGACAGTGTGGGACTCTGTCTCAATAAAAATAAAAAAATAAAAATAAAAATAAAGAAAAAGCAATTAATAACTCATTGTTTCTGCATTTTACGCATGTTCAAATTTTTTTTATATTTTTCATACAATGTTTAGAGTATAGAAATTAAGTGAAAAATAACTTGCATCCAAATTTTTTTAAAAAGCTCATTGTATGCTTTCATAATGTATATTGTTTAGCACATAATACTTATTGAAAGATTGCAAAATGTAGCCCTTAAATATTTTCTGCTTCAAATTTATTTATTATGATTGCATACAAAATAACCCACTTAACTGTTTATTTGCCCTATGACTTTATTTTGATTTCTACTTTTTTCCTTTGTCCCACAGAATTTTTGTTTCAGTAAGTTTCGTTGTTAAAAAAAGAGCTAATCAGAAGTGTGAAAAATTACAAGTGATTAGCAGAGAAGGCAATTATCTGTTTAGAAATAAATATTGCCATCTTTTATATGGAAAGAATATAGTACACTGACGGTAGGATTTAACCATTGCTGGGAAATCAAAAGATGTATGTAATTTGCTCAGCTCAAATAGACCACAGTAGTCTAATTTAATGCAATACTTGTGCTAAACTGGTGATTACAGATGGTGATGTTGAAAATTAAATTTTCAGTTGTGTGTTTTCTACCTGCTAAAGATTCAATGCAAGTAGACAACTCAATTTATTCCCAACAATATAGTTTGGCTGTGTTTCCATCCAAATCTCATCTTGAATTGTAGTTGCCATAATCCGCATGAGTCTCGTGAGGGACCTGGTGGCAGGTAATTGAATCATGGGGGTGGTTACCTCCATGCTGTTCTCTTGATGGTGAGTTCTCCCAAGATCAGATGGTTTCATAAGTGGCTTTTCCCCTTTTGCTTGGCACTTCTTGCTGCCATGTGAAAAAGGATGTGTTTGCTTCCCCTTCCGCCATGATTGTAGGTTTCCTGAGGCCTCCCCAGCCATACTGAACTGTGAGTCAATTAAACCTCTTTCTTTTATAAATTACCCAGTCTCATGCAGTTCTTTATAGCAGCATGAGAATAGACTAATACACCCCCCCAAATGAATAGTTTATTATCCGATTTTGACAAAGATTATTTCTTTTTAAACATTGCAGGCTTTCTTGAGACCTCTATGTGCAAAGTTCTGAGAAATAAATATATGAGTTTATTCATCTTTGAAGATTTATTGCCAATCTACAGATGCAAAAGATCCAACATCAGGCTATTGCCATTAAATTTTTAGAAATACTACCCACGCAGTAAGATTTTCTGACCTTGCAAACTAATAAAATGTTTTAATGTATCAGAATCAGCAGAGCATGTGGGCGGATAAGTCACTGAGCTAATTAGTCAACCTTCTCCCAAGAGCTGTGTATGACTTAGTGGAGTGTGTTTAGCATTACAAGTAAATCAACATTGTTGCGGCAGGGAAGCATCATTTCTGAGTCATTTCCATAACTCTGCCACCTTGACTTTCCAATAAAATCCTCCAAGTTTACGACTCTTATAGATAGTAAAAAGGGAATATAGCAGGAAGAAAAATGGATGCCACATATAATCATATGATAACCATAGCACACACCAGCTTTAAAAATCCGAATGGATTCCTGAGTAATGGAAATAAAGGTGCAGTTCATGTACATAATGAACAGTGATAAACCAATTTTATTAGAAGTGACCCAAAGCCATTTTGCTAGCAGTTTTGCTTCTTTTCTACTCATATTGTTTTAGGTTGTGGGCATAATCAAACAGAAGAAAAAACAATGAAGTTCCTATGTTGCCAGATGCAGTCGGGGTTGAATTTTAGGCAGACACTTAAAGATGAGCAGTGAAGAGGACTCTCAAGGCTATCCTTGGGAATTCTTCTAAAGAGCAAAAAGTAAACAATAATAATGTCACTAATTAGAAAACTATCTATATAATTACATTTTAGTTTTTAAATGTTACCTAAACATTTTATAAGCTATTTCACAAACATTTCCTCTTTGGACACTCTGAGTGAGTGAGCCTATGAGGCAGGCAGACCAGGCAAAGCCTATTATGATTATATTAATTTTGTAGTTAGAAAATGAGATACAGAAAGGTAAAGCCAACTGCTAAAATTATGTGTTTGAAACAGTCACGACCCAAAATACCTAATAATACCAAGTCCACAAGATTCATGGCTACCTGAAGAGTTGAGAATAAAAAGGGGGGTCAAAAGATTGCAATAAGGAAGGGGTGTCCTTCCTTATTGGAGAATTGGGTAAACAGTTCTCGATAAGTAATGCCCTCTGGCCTTTTCAAGTCTATCACTTTATCATTTAATTAAGACAAAAATCTTTCTGATCTTAAAATTCATTTTCTTGGCTCCACTTTTTCTGCTGTCCCACCTATTCTTCCTCTTCAATTTCAAATATCTGAAAAGAACGAACAACCTTCCCTCTCTTACCTTTGTAAACATTTGCAACCTGGCTTCTGCCTCTGACTACACTGAAATTGGTCTCTTGATAGTCACTGGTGTTTATTCTTAACTCCAGTATTTTGTTCTCGTTAATCCCTCGTTGCTCCTTGAGCTCTCTACAACATTTAGAACTCTTTAAAACTTGCTTACTTAAACTTTTTCTCTGAACTTAAATAACACAGTAAACCCCAAAAAAGAAATACCATTTTTCAGTCACCACTCCTGACGCTTCTCCTAGATCTTTAAATGGGGCCTTGTTTAAGTTTATTTCTTTGGCCACTTTTCCAATTTCTGAATTTCATATATTCCTCTGGCTTCAAATACCATCTTACTAGCCTCTTCTTAATTTCTTTCCTTAGCATCCACTTTTCTGGTGAGCAACTGGCTTATATGTTCAACTATCTGTTAAACATCTTAGTATAAACTCAGTTTAATAAAGTTAAGCTTATCTTATTCTTCAAGACCATTTCAATTATTATTCCACCACCCACTTAATTACCTAACTCAAAAAGAAGATAAAACAAAACAAGAAAACATACTTGTTATGGAATCTTCTTTTAAATCGAATCTTTTATTATTTCCTTTTGATTCTATTTCTACCCTTTTTCCTCTGTTTTTTGTCTATTCTATTTTTACTATTATCTCCCTATGTCAGATCTGTCACTTAGAGTACTGAGCTTCTCTGTTGCCTTAGTTTTTCAACAGTAAAAAGAATTTGTATTTGTATAGTATCTTACCACTGTCAGTAGATTGAATAAGCTGTTACCAATAAAACACTTAGACCAGAGCATGGTCCAGAATAATTGTTTAACAAATTGTTTAATGAAGTGAATAGCTTTTGCTGCCACACCTCCTCTTCTTCCCTGTACTCCTCCTGCCACTCCTACTACTACCTACTACAATTTCTGTTACTCTCGGGACCAGCTTCATAATATATGGCACTCATTGTAAAACGAAAATGTGAGGGACCTTGTTCAGCAGGCTGAAAATAATTATGAATAACTTTGCATTGCCTTTTATGTTATTAACCACATTTCCAAGGTCAATGTCTGTTTGATAGAGTGACTGAGCAGTGTCAAAAAAAATCACTAGATACTTTTTAAAAATGTGAGACAGATTTCATTGGGACCACTGTAGTAGGGGGGAAAAATATCAGTGTAAATTGGGCTAAATTCCACCAAAACAAATGGTGAGAGGCTTTTTAAATGTTCTTGTGTGCTAAAAGAAAAGTATTAAAGGGTGTTAAAGTGGGTTGGTCAATGTGACTGGACCATCTGAGTTTGTTGTGGTTTACCTTCTCAAAGGAACTGAGAGACAGAAGAACTATCTTCCTGGATTATTGTATTTTAAAGAGATGACTCCCAGGTCCTTGAGGAGATAATGTGTAGGTAGTAGGAAATTTATATCTTAAAGGGACAGAGACAAGATTTATAATTACAAGTTTTCTAAAGTACCTGCTCTAAGAAAAGAGAGGCCAGAGGCCTTCCAGAGGTTTTGTCTGGAACAAACAGTAAATTATTTTGGCAGCTGTATTTGTCAGAGTTTTCCAGAGAAAAGAGAAGAAAAGAACCAATAGAATATATATTATAATATGAATGGATATATATATATATATATATATATATATCTATATATATGAGGTATAATGTAAGAAATCAACTGTCAGCTGACATGATTATGAATACTAGAAAGTTCCAAGATCTGCACATGGCAAACTAAAGACCTGTGAGATTTGATGGTGTAAGTTCCAGGCTGAACGCCAGAAGGCCTGAGACCCAAAAAAGACCTGTTTCAGTTTCAGTCTGAAGGCAGACTATGTCGATGTCATAGCTCAAGGCAGTCAGTCAGGAGGACTCTCTTCTTACTCATGGGAGGACTCTCCTCTTACTTATGGGAGGGTCATGGTTTGTTTGTTGTTGTTCTATTCAGGTCTTCAACTGCTTGGATGGAGTCCCACTACTCACATTAGGGAGGGAAATATGCTTTCTTCAGTCTAGTCTACTGATTTAAATGTTAACTTCATCCAAAACCACCCTCACAGACATATCCAGAATATTTGACCAAATATCTGGGCACCTTCTGGCCCAATCAAGTTGAAACATAAAAGCAGTACTAAACTTTCTCAGATAGGCATTTTAAGTGTGGGCTTGGATTATTCTAGGAATGTGGTCTTGGAACAATAGAAACCGTGCTAAAGTTTGGTGAACTGTCTCTGTGCATTGAGTTGTTGGAGTCATTTGTGCCAAGAGATTTGTAGTTCTTAACTGTCAGCATTATTACTACATAATCTTTCTTGGAAGAGTTTCATGAGATTTAATTGGTAAATGTTTTAAATCAGTTTAGAATTCTGGGAAAAATTTAAATGGAGACTTGTTATGATAAAGACATTATGATGAAAAGAGTGTATTGATTTGTGTACCTGTGCAGAATTGTGAGTTTTAAAGTTGAGCTAATTTATTTATTTTAGAGGCTGTATGTTCAGTGCATATTGTTTATTACATTCATATTGCTACCTCATGATGTCTTTAAGGACATCTAGCCATGTGCATGATATTAGCTACTTTGAAAAGGAAGGGTCTTGGGGGTAAGGGGAGGGATAGCATTAGGAGAAATACCTAATGTAGATGACAGGTTGTAGGTGCAGCAAACCACCATGGCACATATATACATATTTAACAAACCTGCATGTTCTGCACATGTATCCCAGAACTTAAAGTATACTTTTCAAAAAAGTAAGAAAATATGACAACAATGAATCCAGCAATATAGATTCGTAATTTCAGAAAATATGCTTCTGTAAAATAAATAGAGAAAGTTTTATGACACATATAGTTTTCTCTTTAAAAATCAATGTTTTTCAATTTACTATTGAAGAATTTACAATTGCATACCTAAATCTTGTTAAAGAATTTTATCACTACAATTAAATAAATAATGAGTATAATAAATATTTAGTAAGTGCATACATAGCAATATGTACCATGGAAAACAAGTTTTATCTCATTTTGTACACATATCTTTTAACCCCATAACTCTTCTTAATTTGAAAGCCCCTTTCCAGGTATGAAGGCTTCTTCTTCTAAATGAAACCTCAGACCTTAAGAATTTTAACTTGTGCATCTAGCATTTACTTTTCCCTGGCGGATTTCCTAATATACGTATTATTGAGCCTTTTACAATTCTTTTGCAGGAGAGGAAGCAATCCTGAGCCAAGTTCAGCCTCCAGAGAAAGTCTTTCTCAATACTTTCTTTTATGGCCTCTCTTCTGCATAGCCAAGCCTCTTAATGTTTTAAATTATGTCCATAGAATCAGGGTCATTTATAATACATGTGACATTCCTTTTTACAGACTGTAGTCCCACCCACAGAGAGTTTTTGCTTTAGCAGGAGTAGACTAGGAGTTGTCAAATAAATACATCAAACTACGAGGGGTTATAAGTATGATGAAAAGAAAACAAGTAATTGATAGGTAGGTAGGCTACAATAAGTGACAACTTTTAACAGATGAACAGGGAGGGTTTCACTCTTAAGGTAACGTTTCAGAAAGGAGCCATGAGAAATAAATAGATGAGTAGTATTTTTTCTAAGATGGATTCTCTCTCTGTACTCAGTCTCTAATGGAGTGCTGTGGCGCGATCTCGTCTCACTGCAACCTCTGCCTCCTGGGTTCAAGCAATTCTCCTGCCTCATCTTCCCGAGTAGCTGGGACTACAAGCTCGTGCCACCATGCCCAGTGAATTATTTTGTATTTTTAGTAGAGATGGGGCTTCACCATATTGGCCAGGATGGTCTCGATCTCTTGACCTCGTCGTGATTCATCCACCTCGGCCTCCCAAAGTGGTGGGGTTACAGGAGTAAGTCACTGCGCCGAGCCTAGATGAGTAGTTTTTAAGGAAATTAAGAATACAAAGATTCTAAGCAGTTTGTAGAAAGTGTGAGTGTCCTGAGGCAGAAGTGAACTTAGTCTATTCTAGGAATTGCAAGGAGGCCAGCGTGGCTGAAACAGAGTAAATCATTGAAGAATGGTAAGAAAGAAGCTTTGTGAATAATGGTGGGTCAGGTCTCATAGGTCTTTGTATACCATGGTAAGGATATTGTCTTTCACTTTATATTTAAAGCCATTTAAGTGTTTTGTGAAGAGTAGTGACATATTTGACCTACATTTTAGAAAAATTACCGTTGCTGCTGCGTTGAGAATAAATTAGAAGAGGGTGAGTTGGGAAGTAGAAAAGTGAATGAGATGCTATTGAGATAATGGTGACTTGGATAAGGGTAGTAATATAGAAAGTAATGCAAAATGACTTGATTCTGGGCTTATTTTGAAGGTAGAGCTAACAAGTATGATCAGACATTTGAGAAATAGGGAAATTAAGAATGAATCCAAAACCGTTGTCCTGGAAAATTAAAAAAGAAACCACTTTATGTGTTATTTTCTAGGAAGGGGCACTATCCAGAGTTCCATAGTTGACAGGATATTTCTGAAATTCTATTGTTACTAATTTGAGAAGAAATAGACTAAGTAGTTTGTTGTGTGAGCTGACAAAGTCTTGGCCAGACATATATGTTTAGGAGTTGTCAGCATTTCAATGATGTCTAGAACAATGAGGTTAGATGAGTCACAGAAGGAGCAAGGTAGATAGAGAAGGTAAGAGCCCCAGTGATTAAGTCCTGTGGTCTTCTCAATATCTGCAGACTGAAGACACAGTAGACTACAGTGTCTTTCCTCTACAGTGAGGAAATCAAGATATTGTCCTGGAGCTCAGTGAAGAACTTATTTCAAGAAGGAATAAATGACCTGTGATAGTTGGCCACTGGATTTAGCAATGTAGAAATTGTTGGTGATCTTGACAAAAGCGGTTTCAAAGAAATGATTGAGTGAAAGCTTGAATAAACTTGTTTCAAAAGAAAATTGGAAAAAAGTTGTAGGACTCGGAAAATATAAAAAATATCAAAAACTCCTCAGATTTTGAGTTATGTTATTGCTAATAAAAGGGACCAGATATATAGGATCAAGAAAGAGTTTATTAAAGAAGAATGAAATTCTATCATCTTTGAATGTCCCAGGAAAAGAATTTTCAATTCTATTTCTACTTATAGGAGAGAGTCCCTTAGGAATCTCAGTGTCATTTAGAAAGTTATTCAGATAAAAGAAATGTCATCATGACCAGAGTCAGCTAGAGAACACAAAAGAAACAGTAACCATAGACAAGTCAGTACATTGGACTGAAAAGTAATAAAGACTGACTATCATTAACTCTGGAAAGCTTGAATCTGAAAATTAGGAAATTTTCATCTGCCTTAAATGTATATACTCTTTTTTCTAACCACATATATATGAATTATGTTATATTCTCAATAATGCTGGTAGTAAGTGGAAGCTATTATGCTCTTACACTGAGGCAAGAAACTGCTACTTCCAAAGTTGAGTCTTAACCTAACCTGTCCAGCAAGTTTTACTTTCATATAGTGCATTGACAGGAGAGACTAGGGCCCCTAGTTTTCCATTCTAAAGAGAAGATCCATATTCAAGGAAGATGACTAATAAAAAAGATAAACAGTCCTGTAAAACATAAGTAAAAGGTGAATTGAAAAATATAGTAAAATATATTTATAGTTAAGTAAAACAGTGCAGTTTACATGGGGCAATCACATTATAAACATTGAAATGAAGGATGATTTAGTACCAGATTGTCTCTAGACCCACAGATAGAGCCAAAGCATCTAAGAAACGAACATAAGATATAATTAGTTTAAGGACTCTGACAGGGAGTTAATTACAGAGTAAACCCTGCTATCTGTTGTAGAGAGGAAGTTTGCTGTCCTTGTTAAACCGATTTTTTAATTAATAAGGAATTATTGCATACACTATACGGCAGGATTATTAATTTTCCAAAGAATTAGAAAACAATGGAATATATTTAACACTAAATTAAATCAAACACAATTTAATACTTTTAATGACTCCAAAGTCCATGAGACGTACTTTACATAAGTAAATGAGATTCAGCAGCAATAGAATGTGACACAAATATATAGCGATGCAGTAAGAAACCAGGTTATTGATTAGATTCTAAGTAAGGGGTGGAGTTAATAATACTAAAGTCCAAACCATAGAAATGTATAGATATGTCAACTCTTTGTTATATAATACCAGAAGATTAGTTGTGATAATTGAAACCACTCATTCATTATTTTTTTCATCCCACATTTGTTCAGTCTTCAGCAAGCTTGTTATTGTATCATTGTATTGTTATCCACTGAAATTATATTAACAAAGCATTATTTCTTCAGGAAGTTGACAGTGTAGTTCAGAGGGCAGAAATATAAAAAAAGACAGAAGTATGCCTGATGGTATGGAAGCGGAGATTCTTCTTCATCTTTTTTTTTTTTTTTTTTTTTGTCCAAAGAGTTGGGTTGGAAATAAGAGAAAAATTTCTGGAAAGGTTCATGTCTCTAAGTTTGAAATTCTGGGATTTCTTGTCATTGTATCAATAAGACATACAGGAACTTATTTAACAGAAGAGATAAGTAGACCCAGTTGGGTCAAGAATTGGAGGTGAAGGTCTTGAATGTTGTCCATTCAGACTAAAATACATGAAAGGACAATTCCTCTTGGTAATCTTAAGTGATGACTGAAAAGGTATGGGAAATCTTGTTTCACTGAGTTAGTAATGCCCAGAACAGCCCATTTTTTACATAGGAAAGTAAATGTTTATTCACATGCAACTCTGGTTTCTTTATCAGTGCCTACAGGAATTAAAGTGCAGCTTACATTTCACAAGAATTCATTGATTTCATACATCAATAAGCAATGATATTCAGGCAAGAGGATTTAAGCAACCATTTATTAATCCATACTAATAACATATGTATCATTCAGAGTCCAGTGAGGAAACAGAAGCTACGACAGTTGGTTTTTATTGTCATTGTTGTTTGTTTTTAACCAAAAGCACTTAATATAAAGATTTGATACCAGTTTTTGGAGTTCTGCACAGGCAGAAAGATTATATAAAGTGTTGGGGATAGTAAGTACTGAAGGTAGTTTCAATCTAAGGCTGGAGCAATTAAATTTTGGGGTTATTAAAACTTTGGAGATGGAGCAGGGATTTTGCAAAGCGGAAACTCAGGTGTTGGAAACTTAGGTGTCTGAAGAGTTACTGCTCCCTGCATTGAAGTTGATGTCTCTGGGATGGAGGGTGTGTGATGAAGTTGTTTCTGAAAGTGTTGGGAAAAGTGCAAACTGAAATCAACTGCTATTATTGAAGTGAAATGTCACTGTCAAGATGAAAGTGTTGCCACAGTGATGCTGAGAGCAGCAGGAAGCAAAATCAAGGAAGAAAAAATAAACAGTAAGGAGTGTTTTTTAGTTTTCCTCAATTCGTAAAGTGCTTTTCTAGTACCTTCTACTGGCTTACAGGAGAGACTTACAGAAGCCAAGAAAACACAGCAGAACTATGATTGGCAGGTCTCAGCACCACATCATGAAGGGTGAGTTTGAAACTGAGAGCAGTAGCAATAACTGAAACTAAACTTACAGCACAGATACCCCAGGAGTTAACATATTTGCATATAGTTCTTTATTAGTCCCATGTAATTTAAATTGTGAGAAAAAATTTGAAATTTATCGAGAATTTGCTTTTTCTCTCATGGAATTAAATGCTGATTACTCAATACATTTACACTTTAAAAACGTTTGGTTTGACAAACGCTATAGAATATTGTCAATTAGTGTCTCAACATACTTCAAAACACAGAAAACTCGGCTGCGTAAATGGTTTGGTGTTGATTATTTTATTCTTTGCTGTTTTACTTAAGATTAATGTTCAATTTGGTTTCTTGGAATTCAGTGTGGAAATTTTGCCTTTATTAGGTATATTAGAACATAAACTAAAAAATGCATATTAGGACAATTTAATGCTTTTGCATTTCTTTCCTTTTTCATGTTACTTAAAGGAGACTGCTTTTAGTTTCAAAATAGTCTCATGTCAGCCTTATTATGCTTTTATAATTATCTCAAATATCAGCCAACAATTAGTAGTTGGGAGAAATGAAAAAAAACTTGTTGTTTGATTATCTGTGTAAAAATCTGAAAAGAACATGAGATTAGAAGAGCCATAAACTAAACTATTGGAACTCCTACAAAAGCTATAGAAATTCCTCAACTCAAAGTCACTCAACGATGAAATAACATTTATAGGAAATTATTTATTTTACATTATTAATGTTGGTGTTAAATCATTCAGTTGTGCTTCATATGAAAACTTTGTTTATTAAGGGAAAAAAGGTAGGCAGAAAATTTGATCAAGCAAAACAGTAAGAAATAAGATTTTGTAAAATAAGTAGATTTTAATTGAATGAATTGCTAGAGTATTATTTTCTCCCAAGTATTCTAAGTCAATTTTTCATATGCATCACTGCATAACACCAACATTACTTACAAAACCCACTTAGCTTTTTGCTTCTATTCTTAACTCTTTAAGCTAAACTGTCACATTTATATATTTTACCTGGCTTTCAAGATGATGTATTACATTTTTCAAAATAATTTGATTCAACAACTTTATTAGCTACTGTGGGTTTCTTAAAATTATTATGGAGTTCTGTGAGTTTTCTGATTTTTTCTCTGGAAATATTTCTGCTGTGAAGGAAATTTAACATTAAGTTGAATGTTTATACTTAACATAAATTATAATATATATTTTCAATATTGAAGACTAAAGAAGATATTATCTTTTTAGTTTACAGGGAGATATCTTTGTATGTTCTTTTGAATAGTTTTTTTTTTTTTTTTACATTCTTAAAACTAGAAAAATCATGTTTATATTTTTATGCAATTAAACTAATAAGCATGTTAGACTTGGCTTGAAAGGGAGAAAAATACAAAATGTTAAGATTATAATCTTAGTTTTTAAATGTCTCAACAACAATTAAAAATTCTTAGTCACAGCAAAGAATAAAATATGGCATTCATATTGAAAAACGTGTTTTTACTGCTGAATAATAGCTTACCTCAAGGTCATAAGTAATAAAATACATAATTGATAGTAATATTAGTATTAGTCATACTAGTTATCATTATTACTAGAGTACTCTTGTCAGCACTGCGCTAGACTTAACAAAGAGTTGTCAATTACTTTTTATGTATTACACATTAGGTGCGATTATTTATACCTCAAATGTTAATAAAGAAAATTTTCTGCCTTCAAAGAGATAAAATAATGTGATATGTGTAGGACATAGGAATTTGGTTTTTAACTTTCTCATTCATTTCTTTATGCACTAATTTAACAAGTATCCATTTTTTCAAGCCTATGCTGAGTAGTGATAATTTAAAGGTGAACAGATGCAGATAACTTTCCAAAAGCAGCCTGTAGTACGGTATAGGAGGCTGAAATTAATGAAATTGATACATAAATAAGCTTTAAATTGAACTGTTATAAATACTACAATGGGGGCTGCGTGCATTATGAAAGCATATGATAGAAGTTTCTGTCCTATCTAAGGAGGTTAGGAAAAGATGATCTAGCTGAGTTCTGAATGATAAATAAGGGTATATTGAGTGTATCTAGTATATGGGATTGATGCACTGCAGAGAGGAGACAACATTTTTACAAATAAAAACAGCATATACTAAGGCCGTGTGGCAAGGGAAAGAAGGTGTGTTGTAAGAAATGAGAGGAGAGAAATTGACTATTTTGGTATATACAATTCAAACTAATCAGAGCCTTTGAGTTCCAGTTAAGGATTTTAATATTTATTATAACTATTTAGAGAATGTTAATATGGTTTACTCAATCAACTATACTGGTGGTATGTTAAACCAATGTTATCTTTCATTTTAAAAAGTTGCTCTGACTCAGTGAAAAATTTGTAGAGAGAACTGAATAACGAGAAATCTCCTGCAGGGAGACAATGTAGAAAACTATGCTTACTGATATTTGCATTCGATTCTATAGGCTCATAGATTTCTTGGAACTAATCAGTAAGAATCGCTAGAACGCGGGAGGCAGAGGTTGCAGTGAGCCGAGATTGCACCATTGCACTCCAGCCTGAGCTACAGAGCAAGACTCCGTCAAAAACAACAACAACAATAACAACAACAACAAACAAACAAACTGCTATTCTAGATACTTAAGAATTAAATGTTAAAAAGGAAATAGGTAAGACAAATAAAGGAAGTTCAAATCTATTTAATCATGGAGGTAATAAGTAGAACAAACCCATGGATTTCGATCTCTTTCCATGTAGTATGATTTTTATACAGGAGTTCAAGACAGAAAAGATTAGATCATTCTGTCTTTTAGACATTGGTTTATTTTGTAAAGGTTTTTAGTGCTAAGGGATTAAGAAACACATCTACAGAGGCATCTATCTCAGGTCTTTAATCATTCTTGGTTTACATTTGTTTCTTACAATTTAGAATCCTGCCAGGATAGGGTAGATGACTTTAGTATTCATTTTTAATCCACAATAATGATGATGATATCAATAAAAACAAAATAATAGCAGTATTTAGCTTGTGCGTACAATAAAATAAACACTTCTCTAAGAAGTATCTCAAAAATAAAACTCCAAGGTAGAACTTTTTATTATTATTACCCTAGTTTCAAATATGAGAAAATTTTGGAAAGGTAACACACATAAAATTATATAGCTAATAATAAGAAGAAATTCAATTCAAGCCAGTGTCTGTTTGACTCCAGAACTCATATTTCAACTTATTTCTTCATACTTTCCCTCATTAGGAAGCAGGTGGGAGGTTGCTGTAAATAGTGAGTAAAGTTGTTCTGTATATTGCTCCTTTTAAGCCTACTACTTTATAGTGGTATTAAGTACAACAGACAGGGGTGATTTGAGGTAGAGAATAAAATAAGTAAAACATGATTTTCATGAGTACTGGTAGAATCATAAGAAATAGATATTCTGGATCAACACAGAAGAATGATGTCTTCAACTTCCTGTTTCAAACTGCCATAAAATGTTTAAAACAATGAAAGCAATATTGTGAAAATATTTCTCCCCTTTTCTCATAAGAGACAGGAGTGTAATATCTTTATTAAATCTTTGCCCATTCATTCACCAACTTAAAACTTTCCATAGAATATATTATTTCTCTGTAAATAAGGGGAAAAATTTCATCATTGTTTAATTGTACTTTTATTTAGACTTTCTGGAATATTGAAATAAGTAATAAAAATAGAACCTAGTTTGTTCAGATAATACAATAATGATAGTGGAACATTTTTGTCTCTCTAGAGATGAAAAGCACCATCATTTTCTCTTGTTATAGCCAGAGTTGGAAGGAGCTTATACAGTGGATAGAAGTTGAATACATTGTGTGGGTTTATAAAATATGAGGAGAACATGACATGCTTGTTATGAATATTATTGACTGATTCTTCATTCAATGATTTAAGATATTTTTAGAAAACTTATTTGATATTGTCATATTTGAGCAAGATTTAAACATTTTTTCTTTTCCCTTTAATGCTGCCCTCTGTGGGTGGTCTTATAAGTTAGATTTTACAGAAAGAGTTAAAAATAATCTGAGTTTATTTGTTTAACTTTCCACAGGTAGAATTCTATTCAGGTTAACATATCTCCATTGCATTCTTTCCTTCTTTAACGTTAGGTTCCAACCACTAGAAATATCTAAAGCTAAGTTCAAAGTCTATTTTAAGTTATGGAGCTAATGTGCAAGATAATGACATAGCTTATTTAATGCAAGCAGAGAGAATATATTCTTGTCACTAGAAAATTATATGTATAATACCTAGCATTTTATTAACATTCTAGTATATCCTCCAAAGTTCATAATATAAAGACATAAAGCTATTTTTTCTCTATTCATACATTCTTTAAGCACTCTGAAAAGAAAAATAACATGCTAAAATTGTTTTGTTTCCTGCAACTCTACTCAGGTTTAAGTGAAACCGAAGTCTGCATAATTTCCTCCATGATTTGGCAATTCTCTGTCTGCTTAATGAAAACCTAATAAAGCTTTTCTGCAAAATAAAGGCTTGCTTTTGGGAAAGCAGTTGTAGAAGGCTGCGAAACAACAGTGAAATGAACAATGGTAACCTCAATTTGTTAATTGAGGTCATTGGTTAGCTTTAGAGAATACTGTATACACAATTAAGCAAGCGTTTCAAACTGTTCTTCCTTGTTAACTGGTTTTGAGATATTCTCCTGGACAGAAAATTGATAGGCATGGTAAACATGCTCTAGTTGCCTAATTAGCTCAGGTAGTACAATTACTGGTGTTCAATATCTATCAACAAAGCGAAGGTGCTTTAAATGTCATATTTTTATTTTAGAAATAAAAATAAACCACAGAGGGATTTCACACAACTAGCCATGTGAATGAAAGTTGACTTCTTGATAAAACTGTCTTGTGATGTAGGAAACTAAACTTTGAGAAAGAAAGGCAGTAAGATAAAACCTTCTTTGATTTTAAATTGCCATTGCTGAGAGTTAGAGAGGAATTTTAGAGGATGTTTTCTAGCTTTATGAAACCTCAAATTAACTTGAAATACTGAAATAGTTATAGTTATTTAAATAAATAAGCTTAAATATTATCACCCCAAATTCTCCCATCCTGCAGTCTTTCCCACCATACCAGGGAGTTTATTAGTGACCTTCAAGAAAAAAAGGATTCTGTCCTAGAATGCTATCAAGTCTACAAGTGCAAACATGTTGGGTTTTCAAACTCAATTTCTCTTCTGGTATAAATTGCAAGAATGTTGTTTTCTTCTAAAATCGCTTCACTGCCTCTTATAGAAAGCCTTTCTGTTAAGCCTACCTTTCTTTCATGTGGTCACTGCATCGGCATTCCTTAAGTAGTTACTTTGTGTTAGAGACAGTAGTAACATATATTTGAAATGCCTTATGCTGTAAAGAATGTCCCAGTGTAATGCACAGGCTTTAATGGACAGACTTGGTTGAATTTTAGCATCCCTCCTCCTTTCCCCTCTTCTTCCTAGGAGAACCCTCTCCCTATGTAGCTCATGTGACTTAGGGTATCTTGACTCTATCTTGAGCTCCAGGTGTTGAGTGATTGAAGGGTAATTCCATCTCCCTTCCAAGAAAATTGAATAATGGGCTCATCACCTGTTGAGCAATCATCATTAATAGAGATTCGCTGATGCTTTTGGCAAAATTATCCTTAACTTTTAAATTCTTAGGAGAGTTTTCACAATCCTTTTTTCTAGGATCCAGTAAAGTATAAACAGCAAAACAGAAAATGCTTTAGTCATTTTTTTTTTGCATGAAGAAAGCCACCTGAAGAGGAAAGAAATGTAGAGAGGAGGGCACATTAAAGGCAAGAGTAGTGCAAAGAAACCACAGCCGTGGGATTAAGCTAATTCTCAGAAAACCCATCTTGCCTCCACACTGTATTACTTTTATGTCAGTATATATTATTTTTTTCTGTTACTTGGAGTCATAATACTTTAGTTGATAAACCAGAGGAACCTATGGTCAAAAAGACCAATATAATGTCCCTCCAATTATTCAGAACTCTCTCATACTTCCTCATATTGTTTTTCCATATTTTGGCCACAATTTACCATAACAAAACCCAATATACTTTCTTTTTCAACAAGTCAGGACCGCCTGCTTATCAGTATATTATGCAAATAAATTTGTTAATTAGTTTATTGTTTTTGTTAATATAATACATGCATATAGTTTATGTGCCAAATAGTCCTGAAATGCTGTGTAACATATGGATGTAATTCATTATTTAAAATTCTCTGAGAATATCAGCTGACAATTTTGAGAAATGTTTCTACTTCTGATAATGTCTGCATTTGCTCTAGTTTCTTCTTTTTTTCTGTTTAGTTCAGTATTTATTTCTAAATACGAGACTTAAAAATATCTGGTGATTTTTGGCTATTTGTGAAGATTAAGATACTAATAAATAAATGAAAGCCTTTTAGAAAAAACTTTGAAATACTTTCAGCAAGTAACTTCTGGGTTTGTTTATGTTCCTTCATCATAACAGGTTTCTTCTATATTTTTATCTCCTTTGCTGACTTCTCTTGTTTACAAATTTTAAATTGCATTCTCTGCTGAAATACCTCATTAGCAGAGAATTCCCTAAGCAGCCTATTGAAGATGCAAGTTCCCACCAGCGACTCTTCATCTGTATTAGTCTGTTTTTTCACTGCTGATAAAGACATACCTGAGACTGGGAAATTTACAACAGAACAAGTTTTAATGAACTCACAGTTCCACATGGCTGGGGAGACATCACAATCATGGCAAAATCCAAAAGGCAAGTATCACATGCAGGCAGACAATGGAAAAGAATAAAAGCCAAGTGAAAGGGTTTTTCCTTTATAAATCCATCAGTTCTCATAAAACTTATTCACTACCATGAGAACAGTATGGGGGAAGCCGCCCCCATGATTCATTTATCTCCCACTGGGTCCTTCCCATAATATGAAGGAATTATGGGAGCTGCAATTCAAGATGAGATTTGGGTGGGGACACAGCCAAACCATATCACTATCTCTTAGATTCAGTCCTTTGAAACACTGGTCTCTATTTAAGATTATATTACGTATCTTTATGCACTTTTTTATCGTCTCTCCCCCTTCTCTTGGTGACTAAGTTCCAAGAGGGCACAGATAAGGTTCTCTTCAAATCTGCTTTGAAATTTACTACAGTGCCTGGTTCGTAATGATTTCTCAAGAAATACTCACTGGATGAATATGTTATGCCTAAATCAGTACTAAGTTAAGTGTGTTCCTTTCTTTTCTCTTCTTTCTTTCTTTCTTTCTTTCTTTCTTTCTTTCTTTCTTTCTTTCTTTCTTTCTTTCTTTCTTTCTTTCTTT